>NC_044033.1:366584477-366893227 GCF_901765095.1 Microcaecilia unicolor | reverse complement strand
TTCCATGTGCATCTTGCTAGGCACTATTCTGTAAAGATGTGCATGTAAATTCTTGTGCACAGATCTGAAAAGGGGGTGTGGTCATGTGAGGGGTATGGGCAGGTCATGGGCATTCCAAGAATTTGATCGCAGTGTTACAGAGTATGGCAGATCTGTACGTAATTTAGACAAAGGGATGTACACTAGGTTTCAGTTGATGTACATCCTTATGCCTAAAAGTTAGTTGTGGATCCTGGCCTAACTCAGAGCACTGTTTATAGAATAATCCTGGCCTGACTCAGAGCTCTGTTTGTAGAATAATCGTGGCGTAACTCAGAGCACTGTTTATAGAATAGTGCTTGGCACTCATGTTTTTCAGCACCAATTTTTCAGTGCCATAAGTAGAATTTGGTCCACAACAGAGCTAGATGCTCACATTTTCACTCTGGTAAATAATCATAAGATCTTTTACACCTTTGTTCGATGACCATGTGAATCAGTGCAGATCCAACAGATAAGATAGCATTCTGCACACTGTTCCATCTAAGCTGAACAGGAGTCTTCCACCTATAGTCCTGCTAGCGAAGGGGGTGCTGTTTCACTGTCACATTTTCAATAGTGAGGGACAGGCAAACTGGGCAGGACTCCAGGGAATCTGCCTGTCCTTAGCAATTGAAGACCATTGAAACACTATCCCCCACTTGCAGAGATGCAGCTGGAAGACTCCCTCTCAGCTTACATAAGTATTGTCATACTGGGACAGACCAACGTTTCATCAAGCCCAGCATCCTGTTTCCAACAGTGGCCAATCCAGGACACAAATACCTGACAAGATCCCAAAGAAGTACAAAACATTTTATGCTGCTTAAACCAGAAATAAGCAGTGGATTTTCCCCAAGTCCATTTTAATAATGGTTTATGGACTTTTCCTTTAGGAAGCCGGCCAAACCTTTTTTAAACCCTGCTAAGCTAACCGCCTTTACTACATTCTCTGGCAACGAATTCTAGAGTTTAATTTTACGCTGAGTGAAAAATTTTCTCCAATTAGTTTTAAATGTACTACTTTGTAGTTTCATTGAATGTCCTAATATTTTTGGAACGATTAAACAGACGCTTCACGTCTACCCTTTCTACTCCACTCATTATTTTATAGACATCTATCATATCTCCCCTCAGCTGTCTTTTCTCCAAACTGAAGAGCCCTAGATGCTTCAGTCTTTCTTCATAGGGAAGTGTCCCATCCCCTTTATCATTTTGTTGCCCTTTTCTGCACTATTTCTAATTCCACTATATCTTTTTTGAGATGAGGTGACCAGAATTGAGGGAACCATGATTAATGCAGACCTTTGAATAAAAATAGTACAAATGCTAAGGCATTGTTTGACAAGTTCTGGGAATCCTTTGTTAAATTGCAGTTTGTTAATTGTAGTCAATTCTCAACAGACAACATTGTTACTTCCACCAAGATATTATATTAAGACATAGCCATAACATCTGAGTGTTATTTAAAGTTGAACTTCTGAGATATGTCACTTTCTAAAAATGAGAATTCATTTTTCTATATATGCCTGGTTTGTGTTGTGTAGATTTTTATCTGCTTGTTTCAGCTTAGCTACTGCATAGTAAAATCTCATATATTCAGTTCAGCTAGGGTTTTGTATATCGTCTTGGGACACCTGCTAATGTTAGTTCCTCAGAGAAACATTCTGAATTATGTAATAAAAGGAATTTTCCACAAGAGAAGCATTTTATTAATTAGGATTCTAGTAAAGTTTTGTCTTAACACAGAATGAAAATAAAAAGCTGTAGTAAACAAGTCCTTAGTCCACTGAAGATTCAAATTGATGATTTGAAAAAAAATAATGAATAATATAAAGGATATGTATCAGTTAAATATTTTTTTTTTTATTTTGTAAATCCTGACAACTGCATTTTAGATAATAATTACTCTAGAGTTGACAAAGCTCTTTCCAACTGAAAACTAACTTCATTCTGACTTTTTTATCTTCGTGATTTGCTCTGCACAATGTCATCCTCTCTCTTCACATATGTTCTTGTTTTTCAGCGTGTATGTTGATCATTAGTTCATGTGGGTTAGAGTGGGAACTATGTACACTAGAATAGTTATCATGGAATTTTCCTAAAACTTTTAAAGCCTGGGATTCTGGAATGATTGAGCCTACATCTTCTGCATTCCATGTTTCAACATATATCACTATTCCTACTTCGTTTGGTTGTCCAAGTCAGGACAGTAGCCAGATACCCAGACGACCCTGCCCAACATCTATCCTTTCTTTTCCCTTGCAGATGATCAGGTCTCTGGATTCCACTCTCCCCCCCCCCCCCCCCCCCCCCCCCCACACACACACACACAGTGTTTTTTTTTTTTTTAAACCTTCAGTTTTTACCAGCAGCAAGTAGCAACTCATACTGGCTGCTTGCACTGGCCCTTAGCCTTCCCTTGGACATGACTTCTTGTTTCCGCATATGGTATTTAAAAAAATAAAAATAAGGTATTAAATCAGGCTTTTAGTCTAGAAGGTGTGAATTTTCAGCTAACGCAGTAATGCTAAAGACCATGTAAATCTATGCCATTATCTTTAGCCAAATAACCAATGCAATTATCTGACTAAAGCTGAAAGATGTCTGTATGTTTAACTTGCTATGTAAGGAGAAGCAGGGAACTGCTCTTTAAGGGCAGATCTAGATACTCTGTTAAAAGGAGCTGGAAATGGTTACTCATCTCATAGCTGGCTGCAAAGTTCTGATGAGTTCAATTTATGTAGGCACTGGCACTGAATATCACCGATGCCTGAAATAAACATATAAACATTTTGTCTCCTATTTTCAGGCATGAATTGGCTAGACAAATTTAACCAGAGTTGTGCAGATTTTAAATCTCCAAATTTAATTTGATTTTTACTAACAAAGCGTCTAAGCACTATTCTTCTACTATAAGCATATGTGCCATCTTTTGAATTTCTACACCTGAACGATGCTAAAAATATCAAGTCTTGATTTTCACAGCCAAAGCACAACTTCCCTTCTTATCAGATCTTTCCAAATGTCAGATACCAGGGCAATAGAAGTCTCTCTGAAGCTTAGTGGTCATGTCTAGTTTTACTTTACTATATTTCTTTTTAATCATACTCAAAAAGAGTTCAGTGCAATTCACAAAAGAAATTAAGTGGCCCTTTTACTAAGCCGCGTAAGCGTCTACGTGCGCCCAATGCATGCCAAAATGGAGTTACCGCACGACTACCACGTGGGTCTTGCGGTAATTTCATTTTTGGCGCACGTCCGATATGTGCGTCTGAAAAATATTTTTTATTTTCGGACACGCATAATGGACGCGCACAGGTCATTACCGCCTGGATTCTTTACCGCTGGGTCATTGGCTGGTGGTAAGGTCTCATACCCAAAATGGACATGCGGCAATTTTCATTTTGCTGCATGTCTGTTTTCGTTTTAAAAAAAGGCATTTTTTGTAGGTTCACTGAAAAATAATTCTGCACACGGCCAAAACACGCGTCTGCATTACCGCAGGCCATTTTTCAGCGCACCTTAGTAAAAGGACCCCCCAATATATCAACAGGTTTGCAATATAACAAATAAGAATAAAAAAAGAAACAGCTCATACCCTCTAATTTACCCACTACATATTTTTCAAACAAATACTTTTTCAAAGTCTTAAGAAACATTTGATAGCAGGAGGTAATCCTTATTTGAAACTGGTAAATCATTCCGCCATTTTGCTGATAAATATGGTTTTTAATATACTCAAACCCTGCCTGACCTGCATTGTAATAATATGACTGAATTATACACTAATTTCTTTCAGCACTTGTTTTTTTTTTGTATAAACAGTTTTTATTGATGAGAATTGACATTGCAAACATGTTCAAGCATTTTGTACACATATAAACAGGTCATCGTTGTATATACACTGTATAACAGCATCATCAATGTTTTCTCCCACCCTTTTCTCCCCTCCCCTCCCATTAGTATCCTCACATTAAACTTTAACTTGTTGTATAGTGTCTAGTCCTTCTTTCCTAGTCCAACAATTGACACAAAAGAAAAGAGATCGCCTAACAGTGGTCGAACTTATAGCTATACTTAGTGAACTTTTATATTTAATATGCAACAGTGAGCGTATACATTCCCCATATGTTCACTCCCCCCCCCCCCCTATTTCCCCTCCCTCCACCTCCACTTACTGGACCTATTAACAGTTTAGAATCCTGCTTCTCCCAACTGGGGTGAGGGTGTCCCAAAACGGGGACCATATTTTACAAAATTGGTCTCCCCTTGTAGAAGCCAAGTCTCCCACTCTTTTCTTTTCCAGCATGCAACATTGCATCATGGCTCCTCTCCATTGCTGAACTCCAGGGGCCTCTGGTTGTAACCATAATTGTGTAATTGTCCGCTTGCCCATCAAGGTCGCCCTTTTCAGAAAAGCTTTTAGTCCCTCAGGTGATTTTCCTCGGATGTTGTAAACTTCAAAGAGTTGGCCTGGTGATGGTTGCCATTGTACTTTCCACATCTGAGATACATGTTGTCCCAGCGTTTTCCAGAATTGGAACACCATTGAACAGAACCAAAACATGTGCCCCAAGGAGGCTCCCACCTGTCCACACTTTGGGCAGTCATCTGTAGGTCTGATGGTCGCTTTAAAGGCTCTGTGTGGTGAAATATAAAGCCGTAAAATAAATTTGTATTGCATCTCCTGCCATGCCACATTCTCTGTCATCTGGTATACACCTGTCAGACACAGTTTTATTTGCTCAGAGTTGGGTTTCCATCTCAGTTCTTGATGCCACTGTTGTGAGATGTTTGTATAATCTGACGTCCCCTGCGAATCTCGCAGGTGGCGATGGAAGTAACGGAGGGGTATTTTTAGTTGGGCATCTAGGCCGAGAAGATCATTCATAGAGTCCCATTTTTGCTGTGTAAGGTCTGTTGCGGGCAGAGACCTAACATAGTGTTGAAGTTGTAAGTACTGGAAGTGGTCTTTCTGTCCCAGACCAAATTCTTCACACAGGGTTCTGAAGGGTTTAATATTCCCGTCTTCCGACACCACTTGAAACAAGTACTTAATGCCACAATTCTCCCATTTTTTGAACAAGGCAGAGCCTCCCCCCTCTGGGAATGCTAAATTACCTTTAATTGGGAGCAGTGAAGTTACTGCTTTGTTCCATTTGTACCTCTTACCCAGCCATTTCCATGTTTTACGCAAAGGATTTATAATGTACCCATACTGACCCAATGGTGGGAGTTCTTTTGCTGAAGCATGAAGCCAGTAAGCAAAGTCCATCGGTGCCATCAATGTGGTTTCTATCTTTGTGCAAGAAAAAAACTCTTTTCCTCTAAACCAGTCTGATAAATGTCTCAGGCCACATGCTGTCGCTATGAGTTTTAGATCAAGTAGTCCCAGTCCCCCTCCCGAGCAGGGTTTCATAAGATTTCTCAGTCCTGTGCGTGCCCGTTTACCTTGCCATAAGAATGCAGTGAGGGTTGTATTGAGCCAGACCTCCTCTTTATATCCCAATGTGGCTGGAATCATCTGGAAGATGTACGTCCACCTCGTAGTGTTTCCTTAGTTCTAACCTTCAGTGGGCCTATGTTCTCTTTATACAAGTTCGCTAAGTTTTTTGGGATGAAAACTCCCAAGTACTTGATGTTGTCCTCAGCCCACTGAAAAGGGAATGAGCCACTCCACCCCTCCCTCACCTCCTCCTGGATCGGGAGAGCTATTGATTTGTGTAGGTTTAATTGTAATCCTGAGTAGAACCCAAATTCTTCTATGACTTCGAGCAACCGTAAGACTGAGGGCCTCGGCTGTGTGAGTGTAAGGAACATGTCGTCTGCAAAAGCTAGCACTTTTATTTGTTGTCCATGAAGTGTTACTCCTCGTATGTCGTGGTCTAGCAGAATCGTACGTAGAAGTGGTTCTAGGTAGAGGAGGAATAGGATGGGCGACAAGGGACACCCCTGCCTTGTGCCCCGTTCTACTCGAAAGGGCATAGATCTAGTGCCGTTAATCAATATTTGTGCTGTGGTGTTATTATATAGTGTCTGGATTGCTTGCAGAAACCAACCATTAAGACCAATGTACTCGAGCACTTGGAACAGGTATTCTCCATTAACTTTGTCAAAAGCTTTAGCCGCATCAAGACTAACCAGCAATAAGGGGTCACCCGTAATTTGCCCATAAGCCACTGTAAGGAGTGCTTTCCGAACTTGTCTTACCGCTTGCCGGCCCTTGACAAATCCCACTTGGTGTTCTCCTATTAGGTTTGGGATATAAGCTGTCAGTCTATTTGTTAGCACTCTGGATAGGATCTTAACATCTACATTGATGAGGGAGATGGGTCTATAGGACTCTACCAAATCTTTTGGTTTACCCGGTTTGGGGATTAATGTTATTAAGGCTTCATTCTCCCTTGGTGAGAAGAATCCTCTAGCCACCACTGCCTCAAAGTAATCTACCAAGGCACCACACACCTGGGGGCCTAGCATCTTATAGTATTCATTAGAGAAGCCATCGAGGCCAGGTGCTGAGCCCGGGTTCAGGGTTTTCAATACGTTGAGAACCTCTTGTGTTGCAAGAGGGGTTAGCAGTGCTTGGCGAGCCATTTCTGTGAGTTGGGGCATTTTTGCATCTTCTAGGTAGTCTCGGGTCATAGGACCCCTAACCCTATCTTTGGCACTATACGTTTCTTTAAAATATTCCTGGAATGTATTAACTATGTCTGGTAATTTAGTTAGCTTATCCCCCTTGGAGTTCGTAATCACTGAAATGAATCGTTGGGAGGTTTGCGTTTTTGCTATTCTTGCTAGTAGCTTACCCGATTTATTCCCAAAGCGTTGGAAGTTCCGCCATCGAGCCATTAATTGCTTCGAGGCTTGCTCGTGGATGAGTGAATTGAGTGCCACCAGAGCCGCTGACATGGAGTCCCTATTATCGGGGGAGGGTTGTGCTATGTGTTTCCTCTTTGCTTTCTTGTATTCGATTTCTAGACGCAAAATGCCCGCTGCTAATCGTTTTTTCCTAGCACTCTGGAACGCTATTACTTCCCCTCTCATGACCGCTTTGGATGCTTCCCAGAATAATATGGGCGAGTCACATGTGGGATAATTCATGTCCTCGTACAATTTCCATTTTCCCATTAAGTGGTCTAGGAAGTGTTTGTCCCTGTAGAGGTAAGCAGGGAATCTCCAATGGTTGGCTGTTCTCCCTCCCTCTCTTATATCGAGTTCCACCCATATCATACTATGGTCTGAGATTTCCATAGGGCCAATAACTGCTTGTTGAACTTTGAAAAACCAAGATTGTGATATAAGTATGTAATCGATTCTAGACCAGGATTGGTGGGCTTTTGACTGATGGGTATAGTCCTTTGTTGTCGGGTGTAGGGAGCGCCACGGGTCAATTAAGTGCAAGTGTTGGCAAAGTGCTGGGATCCCCTTCCCCTTACTTATTCCTGGTACCGCCACAGGTGATGATCTATCCAGGGACGGGTCTTGTACCTGATTGAAATCTCCCGCCCACACCCAGGGGGCATCAGTATATTGCAGCCCTAATGCTATTAAGGACTGGAAGAATCTTGGGTCATAAGAATTTGGTGCATATATCGCACACAAATAAAAGCTCTGACCTTGGAAATTGACACGGATTAGCACTATACGTCCCTCTGAGTCTTTGTGTATCAGGGTATTGGTGCAAGGTAACCCCTTGCGTACTAATATTGCAACCCCGCTCTTCCTGTTGCCCGAGGAGGAAAAATGGCTCTCACCCACCCACTGCTGACAGAGTTTTCTATGTTCAGTATCTGATAATTTTGTTTCTTGCAAGCATGCAAAGTCTATATTATGACGCTTTATCTGAGACAGGATCTTATATCTCTTCACTGGCGATGTGATGCCTGAGACATTCCACGACAAGATCTTTACTCCAGAGTGGTTAATGACTCTCTGGCTTTGGGGATACTATCAATAGTGGTTCCTGACCTACCCCCGGGGGCCCAGCCTCCCCCCAGGAGCATGCTGCCTGTATTTGAAGACCAAGATTCAAATTAACTCTCATGTGATCATAGGTACCAGTGATTCCCTCTCTCTTTACCCCACTAATTCTCTTTCCATTAGTTCCCGTTAATGTGGCTTCCCCCCCCCCCCAACCCTCCCCTTGTCCTCGTGTTTACCCCTTCTCCCCACTCCCCTTCTCCCAAAAAGTGCCTTGAAAGGACATTCCCCATCAAGGCCTAGTCACACCGTGCTGAGTGCCCCGCTCCCCCCCAGACATATCATTTTACCTTTGGCCTAGGACAGTTTAAGTTCTCAAAAGGTGACATCTGATCTGGCAGAATTGTCTTATCAATTTCAGAGTCTGTTTACCACAGTTTTGGAACAAGTTCACGTTGGTGTTGCTGGTCCTTGCAGTTCCTGATTGATAAATTGTGTCGCAGATTGTTCCGAGATGAAGGATATCCATTTTCCATCTTTCATAATTTTTAGTGTAGCTGGGTACAGGAGCATAAACCGAGTATTTCTGTCAATAAGTGAGGTGCAAATCGGGTGGAATTTGCGTCTCCTCTCCTGCACGCTAGCTGAATAATCCTGAAATATTCTTATTTGATTGTCCGCGTATCTTAAAGTGTCTCTTTTCTGTCGGTATCCCTGTAGAATCTCTTCTTTGTGAAGATAGTTGAGAACTTTTATTATAACCACTCTGGGTCTGGACCCCGGCTGACCCGGTCTCCCCAGTCTGTGGGCCCGTTCGATACAAAGATGGCCTCTGCTGTCTGATATAGCAAATTCTTTAGATAGCCATGTTTCCAGCACTGTACTTAGATTCTTGTCTGGTATGGTTTCAGGCAGGCCCACCAGTCTGAGATTGCATCGCCTGGTTCTGTTCTCTAGCTCATCCAGTTTTTCTGCCTGGATGGCTAATTGTTGCTTTAAGTTAGTTATATCAGGCTCACGTTGCTGCCACGTGTCTTCTAGGTCTGATACTCGTTTTTCAACCTCCGCCGTTTTGCTTGTTATTTCCGCCAATGTGCCATCTATTTTCCCCAATCGGCTCTCTAATGCTGTAAAGCGTGGTTCCAATGCTGTTCCCACCGCCGTTACCAATTGTGCTAGCTGTCGGGCGGAAAATTCAGCCTCGCCTCGCGGAGATGCGGCCGCCATCTTGGAATCACTGTTTGCCGCGGGGAGTTTTTCTTTGTCGCTTTTCGAGCCTTTTCTTGTGCTTCCGGGCGGCATAGGAACTAAATATTGTTCCATGCACCTTCCTCTGCTCGTTTGTATGGTCCGATCAGGTTTTTGAGGTTGTTTCTACGGCGGTTTCGAGCGGGGGCGGGCAGGGCACTCGGAGCAGCACAGAAACGCTGTTACTGCTTCCACCGCATCACGTGACTCCTCTTTCAGCACTTGTTATACCACAAATGATCCCCAAGTGCTGAAAATAAATAAATAAATGTGCATATCATAATAATTATCAAGACATTGTTCAATCTGGCTGCTGATTTTCTCCATATTTAAAATTGAAAGTTGCACGTAGAAACAAAATATGAGATATACTAGTCTAATCATAGTTAATTTTCTTTTTATGCCAAAATAATTTAACAGATCCCAAAGGAATCCTTGGAGAGCAGTATCTAAGTATAATAAATGTTTCCTTTCACCTCATGCTGAGCAGATTCTTGGGTGAACTATTAGAAATGTAATTTATGGTAAAAATTGTGTTATGAATACAAAAACATAACACATGCTTTGACTTCATTCCTCCTTATAGGTATAAATAGTAATTTAGGAATTTAAAAGATCTTGTACTATCTGTTGAATAACTTAGTAGTTTTGCTCAAGTAGTTTGTGATATTGAATATCATTGTCGGTTTTCCTACCTATTACAGGTTTGGTGGAGTTATTAGAAAAGTTTGTTTTACATCTTTCTGAAAGCCCAGATGACTCTTATTTCAACACTACAGAATACAATGGTAAGCGATTCTTCTTTTTACTTCTAAAAGTTAAGGGACCCTTTTATTAAAGTGTGTTAACTATTAGGCTTACCACGCTGTAATGCTGGATTTTATTGTGCAGCAAGCCACAAACTAATTAATGCATGATACCTCCCAGTTAACACAGAAGCACTTAGCATCTCATAGGTGGTCAGTGGTCCAGCACTAACTCTGGGTTGGGCTGTTAGTGTGTGGTAAGTGCAACAAGTTAACTGCAAAATGACTTCTATGCCCATAGTCTGTCCATGCCATTCTCCCTGACAGAAAAATTCTATAAAATTGGGTAATGCAAGGTTTAACACATAGAAACAGGCACACTACCCTGTACCTTTGCTTAGAGCTTGTTTCTTATCTTCAAATCACATAGCATGCTTTATATGGAATGACTGACGTCCGAGATTGCCTTGTTTCATTCCTTATAGGAATAAGAAGCAAGGAGGCCTTGGTGTTTATCATCAAGCAGCTCAGGTGCGAGCGGCCGTTGAGTGCTTTCAAGCCCATCTTCATAAGCTGTGGTATTGTGTTGGAGCAGGCTCGGGTTGGTGTCTTTGTTGTTGGTGCCTCCTCAGCATAGGGAGCTTACAGCGACCACCTGCCCCACTACTCGCTACACCCTTCGGGTGTGGGCTTGCTCGAGATGAGATTGAGACTTTCAGTTATCAGAGTTTTCTATTGTGAATAACTCTTTTTCCACCAGATCAAAGCCCTGAGGTCTTTAGGCATTGTCTTCTGATGCAGTTAGTTACCTGGAGGCAACGTTTTGATGATGCTGACTGAACACGTTTTGAAGAGTTAGCACATGACTATCAATTGCTGCCAAGTGATCATTTTGCTTATTTGCAGCTCACTAACTTCTTAACTTCAAAGTCTATTAAGGCTGTTGTCACGTGGGAAAACTCTTTCCTGGAAGAATTATGTGAAGATTTCCGTAGTACTCATAAATTAATCTCAGTGCTGTGTCTTTATCTCAGGAACAGATTATCCTTTGATCTGTCTCATAGAGCTAAATGGGAAGCTGAGCTAGGTTTACAATATGAGGAGCGTGATTGAAAGGTAATGGAAATGGCATTGCCATGTCTGTTTACTGCTGTTAACTTTCAAGAGAATAGGGTTAAAATAATATATCATTGGTATCTTACTCCTGACAGACTCCATCACATTTTTCCTGCTATTTCTGTGCTTTGTTAGAGAAAATGTGGCGCGAGAGGAACTATGGGACACATTTGGTGGACCTGTCTCAAGGTGATGCTTATTGGAATACGACTCACTTTAGCAGGTGGAGGAGGAGGAGGGAGGGGATTTGGGGGGACGACACTGAGGAACAAGTGGGGGGGGGGGGGTTATATAGATCTTTCTAAAAAATTAGAGGTTCCTATCTGAGTCTTTATATTTGAGAAGTGATCGGTTCTATATTCTGCTTCTTGATGTGTATTGCCTTTTCTTTGTAACGTTGACTTGCACATCAAATAAAAAGATTTCAAAAAACTTGAAAAACAGAAACATGCAAACTACCACAAAACCCCTTAAATCGGTTGTGTGGTAGCCTGTTTCCGCACATTAACCACCCATTAAAGGCTTACCCCTGGATTCTGTATAGGTTGCGCAAATTTGAGCCCCCAGCTTTGGGCACAGATCCCAGATCCGTACAAAAACTAATTAGCCAATTAGGTGCTAGCTATCAGTTATTGGAGTTAACAGGCACAGTTGGCAGTAATTAGGAGTTACAAGCGGATCTGCTCCATGCCCTATTCTGTAACATGCATGCTTAAATTTCATAGTTCGCAACTCCAAAAGGGGAGCATGGGTGTTAATCTGTTTGTGAGCCCTTGTGCCTAGGCTGAGGCTTAGGAAGGAATACAGACAAAGGCTACACAGAAACTCAGGTAGCGGAGGGCAAAGCCCACAGGGAAAAAGGGGAAGCTGGGGACAGAATGGGACACTATAGACACGGAATCTACAAGAGCGAAGCGCCACAGGAATGGCTAAACAGGGAACAACAGACTGAAGGAAAAGGCAGCTTTCAAATAAGGACAGGAAAGAAGCAGACACACAAGAGTACAGAAAGGGATATGGCAGACACCAGAGAAAGGCTGCCTAACAGAGGCAGCGTTCATAGCAGACAACTACCAAGCACTGCACATAAAGGGTTAACATTGAGTAAAGGAGTGGAGGAGTGGCCTAGTGGTTAGGGTGGTGGACTTTGGTCCTGAGGAACTGAGTTCAATTCCCACTTCAGGCACAGGCAGCTCCTTGTGACTCTGGGCAAGTCACTTAACCCTCCATTGTCCCATGTAAGCCGCATTGAGCCTGCCATGAGTGGGAAAGCGCGGGGTACAAATGTAACAAATAAATAAAGGGAAACTTAAACAAACAAAGCAGGAACCAGGGACAGAAAGGCTGCCTAACAGAAGCAGGACTCACAGAAGGCAAATATCAAGCTCTGCACATAAAGGGTTAACACTGAATAAAGGGAAATTAAACAAACAAAGTAGGAACAGGGAGCTTACCACAAAGGCTGCCTAACAGAGGCAGAAGACAGGAGCCAGCTGTACTGCAGAGAGGCAATCAAGGACACTCTGGTTACAACCAGCACACACACACACACACTGAGACCACAAACAAAAGGAGAGCAAGCAAAACTCCTCAAAATACACACTGTGCCACAAGCACAGACGGAAATCTAAGACTTCGTCCAACACCCAAGGGAGACTGCCTCTGTTTTATAAACTGCCTACTGTAACATCTCTATAATTCTGATATTGGTGATTAAGGCAACATTGTCAGTTTTGGTTGGATTCTGTCGCTAAAGAGATTTGAACACATGTACTCTTTTCTTATTTATAGCTACAGATACAAATATGAAGAACGAAAGCTTGTCATCTCTTCAGAAGCTGGGTATTAAAATGACCATCAGGTATAATTTATCAAAATATTCACTTCTTTTTTGCCAGAATTTATATGGACTCTCGTCTTCATTATCATACAGGTTTAAATGATTTTATGAATAGATTGTTCTAAAGTTTGAGAGGGGCATAATCAGGAAGTAAATGCCCTATTTCAAAATACAGTCCAGTCGATAACATAGTCTTACTGTAATTTGTTAATTCAGTCCTAGACTGTTAGAACAGTAAATCAATCTCATGTTTTTTGTCAATAGTTATACATTTATACAAATTAGTTTCTATACTTTCTATTGAATTATTTGACATTGTCCAGTTAAGGAATTACATGTCTGAGTTTACTGTTAGAATGGAGACAAAATCAACTGGATTTAATAAATATTGATCATCTATATTATTTACTTTGATAAGTTCTTTCCTTTTTATTGGTAACTCATGGCAACTTACATTCATGTACAGTAAGTATTTTCCTAATTGTCCCTGAGGAAGAAGAGAGTTTTTGACTAAGGTCACGAGAAACATTAGCAGGATTTGAATCCTGGCTTCCCTGGTTTTTTCAGCATGATGTTGTAACCATTAGGCTGGTCTTATTAGGGATGGATAGACATCAAATTTTATTTTGTATCATTTCCCATGTCATTTATGGGAATTTTCATTTTATTTCGGTTTTTTATAGCCCTGTTGTTAGTTTCCGATAGTAGTACACACTATTTGGACATAGTGCACTATCTGCTGAATTCTATTTATAGCGCCTTGATTTCCATGTGGAAATGGAAGTGTGTTCTATAACAATGTATGTAACTTAATTGGTTAACTAGCTAATCGGCACTGTCAATTGGATGTTAAGCAATTAGCACTAATTGGTATTGATTTATGTGCGGAACTCGCTAAGCGTATTCTGTAATGTGCGTGTAAATTCTAAGTCACATAGTTGAAAAGGGGGCATGGCCATGGGCAAGGCGTGGACGTTTCTAAAATCTATACGCATTGTTATAGAATACACCCGCTCTGTGCCTAATTTAGGTGTCGGGATTTACACCCAGTAAAATGTGGCATAAATGGCTGCAACTAAATTTGGTCATGTGGAGAGGCGCTCGGTGTATTCTGTATAGCTTGTGGAAATTTAAGCCTATTCTATAAAATTTAAGCATACTTTAGAGAATACACCTAGGCAAATTTTTTCTTCTGCGTGGATTTTTCAGGTGCCTTATATGGCATCTAGCCCTATGTGGAAAGAGGACACACTATTTCAGTAAGAGGCCCCATTCTTTTCCTGAGTTTTCACATGCTCTAGTTTGTGCATTCACAATTTTTCACACATACATGGTGGTTCCAGTGTTCGGAAAGCATGTGCATTCTTTCTGAAATAGTGCTCCCTCTTTCTACTTATGATGCACTATTATCAGTGAACAACAAAACACAAAATGTGGGTTTTTTTCTGTTTGTTTTTGTTTGCTAATGATACACGGTGACATAACCCATTGAAGCTGATATTAATGTTCAATGTACAAAAAAATGCATTACTTACCTATAATGGGTATCTGAAGACAGTGGGTAAAGGAGCCACATGGGTGACTGATATTATTCAATGACGCTGGAAGGCTTGTCATGACATACATGAAACTTCTTGCTCAGGTTATATAAGAGCTTGACTAGAACAACTCCATAAGAGTAAGAGGATGGGGATTGCATGTCTGCTTATTCTGCTATACTTGTAGACAATCTACTGCTACAGATAAGTAATGCATCTTTTCGTACGTTGAGTATTAACACCTGCTTCAGTTTGAAGTGCCTTGCATATTTTAATACTGACTAGTATAGGGAGCTTATTTGAGGTAATTTTCAAACTGTATTGGGACAAAGGCCGTGTATATATTTTAGAGCTTTTATACCAGTTCTCTTTGTCTGTCTTTTTCTCTCTCGCTCTCTGGGAGCTCTTTACAGTTCTATGAAAATTGTCCCTTTAGTTTTTTCTTAAGTACCCAGTTTTTGTTTGTTTCGAATTTAGAAATTGCACATGCATCAAACAACAAGTGAAAACTTTATCGCTTGAGCATTTGAAGTGCAGTTCCTTAACTAGATGCCTGCGCCATTTATGCATGTAAATGTACCGAATACAGGCTCTTAAACAAGTAAATGTATGCTTACACACTTAATTGGCATCAAATTGACTAAGCGCTATTCTGTAATGGCATGCATAAGTTGCTAAGTGCATATTTTTGGTAAATCACGGTTTGAGAGCGCAACACCTCTCCGTATAAAGCTGCATTGGCTCCCTATTATGCAACAAATTAATTTCAAAGTCCACACGATGATCCATAAGATTATCTACGGAGAATCCCCAGACTACATGTACAATCTGATTGACCTTCCAACTTATCTAAACTTACATCTTTCCAACTGTAAAGGAATCAAGTACAAAACATATTTTGCATCCAATTTCTCCGTTATGGGCAGCCAACTCTGAAACGCCTTACCAAGATCTATTCGAACAGTCAGTGACCAATTACCCTTCCGGAAGCTGCTAAAAACTTACCTCTTCAAGCAAGCCTATAGAAATGACTTGACTTAAATTGGAGTCCATATGTGCTACCCGGATTTGACTATATGACAGAATCTGAAATATGCTTCCCCATTTATCCTTCTTGATTTATCCCTCTTCCAACCATCATTATACATTCTTCCTTAATTAACAACACTCTTCACAATATACACCCTCTTCCCACTCCATACCTCTTCCACCTTCCTCCCTTACTCATTTTACTTATCCACTTTATTGTTCACCTCTTTATTCACTATATTACAGCTGTTATCCTTTTTGTGTTATCTTGTAAACCTGTTATATTATGTAAGTCGCATTGAACCTGCTAATGAGTGGGAAAGCGCAGCATATAAGTGTTATAAATAAATAATGCCAGGGGACGTTCACATAGGTGGAGCATGAGAGGGACATGGGTAGAACCATCCTGTGCAAAACTTACAGAATACTATAAGTTATGCACATCCCTCCTGCAGTTACGAGACCACAATTAAGCAAGGTGTATGACTGGTGTAACTGTGAGTATGTAAATGCTAGGCACGCCAATGCCAGGTTACACTAGTATTCTATAATGGAATCTGGAGCACACATACTATTATATCAGGGTTGTCCAACCTTGGTCCTCGAGGGCCAAAATCCAGTCGGGTTTTCAGGATTTCCCCAATGAGTAAGCATGAGATCTATTTGCATGCACTGCCTCTATTGTATGCAAATAGATCTAATGCATATTCATTGGGGAAATCCTGAAAATCCAACCTGGTGAGGGCCGAGGTTGGACACCCCTTTGTTATAAAATAGGCTTTCGCTGCGTAGCATAAGCAGCACTTAAAAGGGGACACACATTTATAGAATTGCTCCCTTCTTTTTCTCACTTTTGACAGTAGAGCTTCATATTATGTATAGAAGCCATAATAGGGAAATTGGAATGATTGCATAGGGCTATTGACATCAAAATTACACAAAAATATTGAAATGTGCTAATAATGTGTTGGATAAACATTGTAGGAAGCAGAAGAAAAAGTGGATATTTTAAAGGACTCATCTGTTTCTACCATTTTATATGTTGTGTTCTTTGCACTAATTAAACTATTTTTTTTTATAACTTCAAAAATCTTTTAAATAGAAATTTGACAGTTTTTGGGGTTTTTTAGGTATGGCAGATACCTAAATCTGCTGAAAGACAATGCAGAACATAACCTCACACAAGTCTTGAAACATAGTGAGAAGTTTCTGAAAAAACAACAAATCACTATTAAGTCTTCACTTCGTATCCTTTTTAGATGATTATGAATTATGAGACATTGCTTCATCCTCTGTTTTCAAGTTAGATTATATTGTTGAGAACAGGAGCATTGCTGAGTACAAAACCCATGCTCTGATTCTCTGTTTGTTTTGAATGCTGTTGTTCTCACACTAGCACCTTTTAGGGGTAGGTATAATGAGCTATTGCCATTCAGCTGGTTGTGCAGAAATGTTAGAGAGAGGACCAGTAGCCAGATGAGGAAAGAACCCAAATCTGTGAAGTAAACAGTGACACCTTTAGTCAGGAATTTATCAAGGAATGTTTATTCTCCAAAGACAAGCAGCAAGTCATCACAGATGGTCTCTGTGTGGGTGACATCATCCAGTAGAGTCTGCATGGAAAGGTTTCCACATCTCAGATTATTCTAGAAGCTTTTGAAAAGTAACAGCACTCATGCATGCTGGTCACTGATCACTATTGCTCAGGACTTCCCTCAGTCTTCACTTTTTCACAGAGCCTAACAGATCTCTCTTGTTTCATAGGAACATAAGAATACTGGGTCAGACCAATGGTCCATCTAGTCCAGTATCCTGTTTCCAAATGTAGCTAATCCAGGTCACAAGTATCTACAGAAACCCAAATAGTAGCAATATTCCTTGCTACCAATCACAGGGAAGCAGTGGCTTCCCCATGTCTGTAGAATAGCAGACTATGGACTTTTCCTCCGGAAACTTGTCCAAACATTTTTTAAACCCATATACTCTAACCGCTATTACTACATCCTCTGGCAAAGAGTTCTAGAGCTTAACTATTCCTTGAGTGAAAAAAAATCAGTGAAAACCTGAAGTCTTGTGATCAGGAGCGATCTTTCTATGCGATACGTCTATCCGTAGATGAGCTTCTGGCTTCACTGTTCAAAGCCCCCCCTTTTTATTAGGTTAAAACTTTTTTCAGAGCCATGGAAAATTACAAAGACGTGCAAGGGAATGTAGTCACATGCTCTTGGTTTCAAGTAAACAAACCATTGGCCAGATGACTTGTCTCTTGAGCCTTAAACATGCTCCACTTCCCTTTTGCACATATTAATCAGAGACATGACTTCAACTTGTTTTGCAAGAAAAAGTTAGTTTTGGTCAGAAAACAGGAACTTTAAAGTAGACTGTCGGTTAGAGCAGGGTTGAAAAGCAATCTTTAAAATCTCCCATTACAACTGGGCATCCAAATGGCAGATGAAATTTAATGTGGACAAATGCAAAGTAATGCACATTGGGAAGAATAACCCAAATCTTAGTTACCTGATGCTGGGGTCCACCTTAAGAGTTAGCACTCAAGAAAAAGATCTAGGTGTCATTGTAGACAATATGCTGAAATCTTCTGCCCAGTGTGGCAGCAGCCAAAAAAGTGCTAGTAATTATTAGGAAAGGGATGCAAAATAAGACCAAGAATATTATAATGCCTCTGTATTGCTCCATGGTTTGATCTCACCTTGAGTATTGTGTTCAGTTCTGGTCGCCACATCTCAAAAAAGAATTGAATTAGAAAAGGTTCAAAGAAGACCGACCAAATGATAAAGGGAATGGACGTCATCCTGTATGAGGAAAGGCTAAAGAGGTTAGGCCTCTTCAGCTAGGAAAGGAGATGGCTGAAGTGGAATATGATTGAGGTCTACAAAATCCTGAGTGGAGTAGAACGGGTAAAAGTGAATCGATTTTTCACGCTTTCAAAAATTACAAAGACCAGAAAACACTCAATGAAATTACATGGAAATACTTTTAAAACAATTAAGAGGAAATATTTTTCTCCAAGGACAAGCAGGCTGCTTGTTCTCACATGTGGGTCGACATCCACGTCGGCCCAGGAATCGGACGGCATTTTGTAAGCAAAATATAAAAAAAGTTTTGCCAGAATCTTCTGGCATGCATGCAGTGCGCACCACGCATGCGCGGACTGATTTCCTGCCCGTTCCTTGAGCGTGTTTCCTCAGTTTTCTTTTCTCCGCGTTGAGGTGCGGGTAGTTTTTTTCTGCGCTCCTCTCAGGCCCAGGAAAGAGTCTAAGTTTTCATTTTTTTTCTAATTTTTTTTCTTTATTTTATTATTATTGTCATCAAAGACACCCAGCGGCTTCAAACGTTGTACTCTGTGCAACCGGACCATCTCAGGTACCGATACCCATGCCTGGTGTATCCAGTGCCTTGGGCCTGACCATAGCCCAGCTGCTTGCAGTCTGTGTCTTCGTATGAAGAAACGAACCCAAGTGTCTCGAGAAGCCCAATGAGAAAAGCTTTTTGGGGCTCGGTCCGGTCTTTTGTCGTTGATATCGACATCGGTACCGAGGTCGGCGGCATCGACATCGTGGGAAGCATTGACGTTGGGAGCGGAGGTAATGGCTGCTGAAAGACCAGTTTGCGCTGGGAGCAGTGAGGCATCGAGTGGGTCTCCACCTGCCTCAAGGCCTCCTGTTATGCAGGCCCCCCGAGACAGACCTTCATCGGACCTGGCCCCGAGGAGACGTGAGGATTCCAAATCCTCATCGGTACCGAGGAGTCTCAATGACGGGTGTTGAGTGAAGGCAAAGAAGCACCATCATCGTTCTCCTTCGACACACGGTGCCAGGAGCGCTAGGGTGTCAAGGGAACCCGAGAAGCGTTGGCACCGAGAGGATCGCTCCCCCTCTATTTAGGAGATGCCGATGCGTCAGTCTTCTGGCAACCCGGTACCTGCTCCCAGGCCTCGACAGATTCTGCCACTGGCTCCTTTACCGACCCCGCAGCCTTGTCTGACGGCAGCTGTCGACAAGCGCATCAGGGCCCTGCTTCCAGAGCTTCTGGAAGGATTGCGGCGCCAGTCTGCTTTGGTGTCGGGAGTGCTTGCGCCTTCTGTACTGTCTGCTGCAGCGGCATCTGGCCCTTCGCTTGTGGTGAGGTCCCGTCCCCGACCTCGGTGCTGCCTGCGGCATCTGTGTCGGCTGCCACCCAGGTCAACTCCCCTTCAACGTCGGTGGAGGAAGCTTCACCGCAGTCCAGGCAGGCGTCAACGTCTCGGCACCGCCATCGAGGATGTCGCTTCTCGGTGTCGAGGCAGGCTAAGTTTCGGACTGCTCTGAGTGGTGTCTTGTCCGATACTGAAGATGAGCATTCATGGGAGGAAGAGGAAGATCTCGGGTACTTTTCTTCTGACAAGTCCTATGGGTTTCCCTCTGAACCTTCCCCTCTACCAAAAAGGAGAATTTCTCCACTAGAGAGTCTATCCTTTACCTCCTTTGTCCAGGAAATGGCTGCGGCTATTCCCTTCCCTATGGAGGTTGAAGATGAGCCCAGGGCTGAGATGCTCAAGGTCCTGGATTATCCTTCTCCGCCTAGAGAGGCTGCAATGGCTCCTTTGCATAATGTACTGAAGGAAGTCCTTATGCGAAACTGCTCGTTCCCACTCTCTAATCCCGTGATCCCGAAAAAAAGCTGAATGCCAGTATCGGATCCACGGTGAACCTGGTTTGATGAGGTCTCAGCTACCTCACATTTCCATGATGGTGGACTCCGCCCTCAAAAGAGCCAAGAGTACTAGGGACTATGCCTCAGCGCCCCCAGGCAGAGAATCTAGAACCTTGGACTCTTTTGTGAGGAAGACGTATCAGGCCGCTATGCTCGCTGCCAAGATCCAGACTTACCAGCTCTTCACGAGCGTCCACTTGCAGATCTCGGTGAGGCAACTTTCCAGCTTGGTTGATGCACTCCCTCTGGAGCAGGCCGAGCCTTTTCGCCAGGTGGTCAGACAGCAGAAGGCGTGTCGAAAATTCCTGGCCAGGGGTACGTTCAACTCTTTTGATGTAGCATCCAGGATTGCTGCCCAAGGTATAGTGATGCACAGACTCTCATGGCTGCGTGTCTCTGACCTGGATTATTCAGTCCAGCAGCGGATGGCAGATGTTCCTTGCCGGGGGGACAACCTTTTTTGTGAGAAAGTAGAGGATCTAGTTGACCAGATCAAGAAGCATAATGATGCTTTACGTTTGGGGAGCGTGCCAGGTGCCCTTGACCTGGATTGGCCACTGTCGGTGACAGGATGCTGGGCTAGATGGACCTTTGGTCTTTCCCAGTATGGCACTACTTATGTACTTATGTACTTATGTACTTATGCTATGGATTCTCTCTCCCGCTGGGCATCTTCTGCTACTACCTCCTCATCTAGGAGGTATTTTGGAGGGAAGAGGAGTGCTCCCTATTCCTATGCTAGGCGTAGGTACACTTCTGCTTCTCGGCAGCCTCCCAGGCTCAGTCCCAGTGCGCTCATTCTCGTCAACAGCTTGCGCCTAAGGCCACTGCGGCTCCCCAGCAAAAGCAAGGGACGGGCTTTTGACTGGCTCCAGTTCAGCATAGCCTCAGTAAACGTGTCCGTACCGGGCGACTTGCTGGTTTGGGGGCGGTTAATGTTTTTTCACCAAAGGTGGCCTCTTATAACCTCTGACCGGTGGGTTCTTTAAATTGTCCAGTTACAATACACCTTCAATCTTGTATCCAAGCCTCCAAATTGCCCACCGGGAGCTCAGTCCTACAGCTCCCAGCACAAGCTGGTACTTGTAGAGGAACTCTCCGCCCTTCTACAGGCCCAAGCAATTGAACCCGTTCCACCAGGGGAAGAAGGGCTGGGATTCTGTTCCAGGTACTACTTCCTTGTGCAAAAGAAAACAGTCTCTTGCTCTCACGGCCTGGATGTTGAGTGCTTAGAATTTGCCTCCTTGGGTCTTTCAGAGGGTGTCTCCCGAGTCTTGCTTACTTCCAGGAAAGATTCCACGAAGAGGTGTTACTCTTTTAAATGGAGGAGGTTCGCCGTCTGGTGTGACAGCAAGGTCCTAGATCCCTTTTCTTGTCCAACACGGGCCCTGCTTGAATACCTTCTACACTTGTCAGAGTCTGGTCTCAAGACCAACTCAGTAAGAGTTCACCTTAGTGCAATTAGTGCTTATCATCAACGTGTAAAGGGTAAGCCTATCTCTGGACAGCCTTTAGTAGTTAGTTTTATGAGAGGTTTGCTTTTGTCGAAGCCCCCTGTCAAACCTCCACCAGTGTCATAGGATCTCAACATCGTTCTCACCCAGCTGATGAAAGCTCCTTTTGTGCCACTGAATACCTGCCATCTGAAGTACTTGACCTGGACGGTCATTTTCTTGGTGGCTATTACTTCAGCTCGTAGAGTCAGTGAGCTTCAGGCCTTGGTAGTACATGCACCTTATATCAAATTTCATCATAACAGAGTAGTCCTCCACACGCACCCTAAGTTCCTGCCAAAGATGGTGTCGGAGTTCCATCTGAACCAGTCAATTGTCTTGCCAACATTTTTTCCCCGTCCTCATACCCGCCTTGGCGAAAGCAGTTTGCATACCTTGGACTGCAAGAGAGCGTTGGCCTTTTACGTGGAGCGGACAAAGTCCTTTAGACAGTCCGCCCAGTTGTTTGTTTCTTTCGATCCCAACAGGAGGGGAGTCGCCATCGGAAAACGCACAATCTCTAATTGGCTAGCAGATTGCATTTCCTTCACTTATGCCCAAGCTAGGCTGACTCTGGAGGGCTATGCCACGGCTCATAATGTTAGAGCCATGGCTGCGTCAGTGGCTCACTTAAAGTCAGCCTCCATTGAAGAGATTTGCAAGTTTACAACGTGGTCATCAGGCTACACATTCACATCTCACTACTGCCTACAGCAGGATACCCGACGCGACAGTCGGTTTGGGCAGTCAGTGCTGCAGAATCTGTTTGGAGTTTAGAATACAACTCCACCCCCCTAGACCCATTTTTGTTCTGTTCCAGGCTGCACTCTCAGTTAGTTGTTTATGGTTTCAGGTCAATCTGAGTTATGTCTTCACCGTTGCAAGGCCCAATTGACCAATGTTCATTGTTTTGAGTGAGCCTGGTTGCTAGGGATACCCCACATGTGAGAACAAGCAGCCTGCTTGTCCTCGGAGAAGGCGAAGATACTTACCTGTAGCAGGTATTCTTCAAGGACAGCAGGCTGCTTGTTCTCACAAACCCACCCACCTCCCTTTTGGAGTTGTTATTTGCTTCTCTTTATGCTTTTTGATTTAACTGAGGGAAAGCGCTCACGCAACGGGCGGGAAATCAGTCCGCGCATACACGGTGTGCACTGCACGCGCGCCAGAAGACTCTGGCAAAAACTTTTTTTTATATTTTGCTTGCAAAATGCCATCCGATTCCTGGGCCGATGCGGACGTCGACCCACATGTGAGAACAATCAGCCTGCTGTCCTCAGAGAATACCTGCTACAGATAAGTATCTTCGCTTTACTCAAAGAATAGTTATGCCCTGGAACTTGTTTCCGGAGTATGTGGTAACAGTGATTAGTGAATCTGGGTTTAAAAAAGGTTTGGACAAGTTCCTGGAGGTAAAGTTCATAGTCTGTTAGTGTCAATAATTGCTTGTTAAGTGGCAATTATAAGTGCTGATTGACTTGTTAAGTAATTAAATTGCATGCACATATCCAGAATATGACTGGATTTGCACTTGTAATTTCAGGGTTAAGCTGTTTTAAAGCTGAAAAAACACAGAGGCTATTCCGTTTTGGCAACAATTAATGCCAGCTTCCAGGGGTTGTCACTATTCAAAGGTTGGTCATCACCATAACCAGGTTGAGAGGCTCAATGAAACCCTTTCTGGGATGTCTTTCCCTGTTGAAGGTGGAGGCAAACAAAGCAGATCAATCAGTGATACAATTCAAACTTTATTGTCAAATAATCGCCTGACACAGACTGTGTTTCGCTGCATCAGGGGCTCTAAAGTAACAAATAATAAACCAAATTAAAATAACATGTATAAAAACATAACATTATATAGATGCAGATATAGCAACTAATAATAAATATAAGAGACTTCAAATAATTATATAAATAAGTAAATATATAAATATAGATATAGATACTTTAAAAAAATGAGGGAAAGGGAAAGATACCATGACACTTTAATATTCCCTTATCTTTTGTTTGTTCTGTCTGTCTGTCCTAATTAGATTGTAAGCTCTGTCGAGCAGGGACTGTCTCTTCATGTTCAAGTGTACAGCGCTGCGTACGTCTAGTAGCGCTTTAGAAATGATAAGTAGTAGTAAGTAGTAGACATCCAATATTGGAAATAGCTAATGACTAAGACGTAGCAAAGTAACATAAAATGAAATAAGAGTTTCTACGTATGTTGGACATGTACCAAAGGTCAAATCTTCATATAACTCTATTACCGCAAAATATGGCTTATAATGCTTATGACACAGAATTTAAAAACTACTGAGTACTCAAATTCAAAAGTAATACGTATAAGAATGAGAATAATAAAAATGAGTAGGTCACTCACTGAGTCATTGTAAGTGCTGATTCCTCAGAGAAAACCAGGTTACTTACTTTTTACAGGTTTTCTCTTTGAACAACAGGACGTGAGTCCTCACATACCCACACACCTTTTGCTCTAAGGTTTATTAGATACTGAACATGAAAGGGAGCAGACTCAGGAGTAACCTAAGGAAATAATTCTTGACAGAAAAGGTGATGAATTCGAGGAATGGCCTCCCGGGCAAGGTGATGGAAATGGAGACTGTACCTGATTTCAAGACAGTTGGGACAAGTACATAAGATCTCTAAGGGAGAGGAAGGGATAGTAGATGGCATGTATGTGAACACTGGATAGTCAATATAGTCTTTATCTGCCTTCATTTTTTATGATTCTATGAAGGAGGTCTTTTACAACTGTGCCAAGGTAGAAAGTTCACACATGTGTGGTGGTGCTTTTCAACAACGTCTAAGCTGGGGAAGTTTCTCTGCGTAGGCTCTGTCAGATGATGTCACCCACTCATAGATCAATTCTATAACTGGGAGCATAGAACTAGGCATCTGGAGGATACCTGATATCTATTCTATAAAGGGACATAAGCAGCCACTTTCTTTATACTAGCCTAACTGGGTGTATATACACACCTAACAGGTGCAAACACTAATGCCAGCCTAATTACTGCATATGCAGGTGTAACTTCTACTATTCTATAAGTTACATATGTAATTTTGAGTCCCACCCATGCTCTGCCCTTATGTATGCCCCTCCTTTTGCAGATAGGCACTAAAGTGGATATTTGCATAATAGCACTTAGGCAGAATTTGGGCATTTACATGCATATGTGCACATATATGCAGGTAAATGCCATTATTCTAAACATTTACACATTTGCCACCTAATTCTATAACAGGGCACACATACTTACATGTATAGTTTCACAGAATGGACACATTTACCCAAGCCACAAAGAGGAACTCAAGCCTGGAAAAGAGCATGTGAAGATTTCATTTTGAAATCCCTATACTGTAATTCACTGCATAAATGTCACATTTGGACACTTGCATTTATGCCAGCCACATACTTGTCATAAATGTCAGTGCATAAATGTAGGTGTGCAAGACCACATAAATACTCTTACAGAATAGGTTCACCGTAGGTACCTAAATGCTGGTGACCTGTTAAAGAATTGCCTCCGTAAATGCTAGAATACTTTAATGTTCATGTGTTCTGGCTACCATCTTGGTGCAGGCATTTATACCAGCTGTATGCCTGGTGTAAATGATTTGCACCTTAAATGTAAGCACATTTTTTACAACTTGTGTGTGCATTCTATTTAAAAAAATACTAGTTTACTTTGTAGAATAGGCTTGATTTAAATAGGCCCCTGATTACCTTGTGTTATAGCATTGCCCTCCACATGCTGTATGTTCTGAGAACAGAGAGTATACGACAGTTAAGTGACTGCTATTTGCTGCCTGCATTTTTCCTTGACTCGTGCCAACAGGTTATCTGCAGGGTGGTTATGCTGGCTATGACTGGTTTGCTTCTACTATTTTTCTGATCATGTCAGGAGATAAAGAGAGAACATTATCATTTCTTCAGCAGTTCTCTGGCCTTCATGTCTCAGCATTTCTCTGGCTACCAAGACTGCATGTCTCTGTAAGAAATTTAGATTATTTTTTCATTAAAAAAAATAATCATTCAATCTTTGACAAGATTATTCAGATTAAAATATTGCAGGTACCTGTTTAAAATTTTCAGTCAAATAAATTTTTGTTCATATTGAAAAATCTTTTAGAAAGCTGATGATTCAGTATTCAGCTGGGGTGGTCGTATTTCTTTAATTTTCCTGCTGCCATGGTTGAATGACATTTATGTATTTTGCATCAGCATCTAGAAAGTGGCAGGCGCTGAATATCTGGATTTAGCATTGACCACTGGCAATATCTGGATATCTGTAATATTCACTCCAATATTTGGAGGGCTAACCAGTCAAAGTTAGCACAGTTACTTTATCTGGGTAGTTATCTGGTTATCAGACTAAATGCCATCACTCAAAAGTGCATGGTTCAGGATAAGGTATCGTTCAAAGATATCACCAAAACAGGGAAGATAGGGTATCCTGATAGTGAGGTTGCAAAAGAGACCATAGTAGATCAGGTGTCCCTAAATAAAAATAAAAAGCAAACAAAAGATTGCAAATTAATACTATCAAGTACTGAGCATGATGTAAATAGGAACAGCAAACATAGTTTGAAATGTCTATATGTGAATGCCAGAAGCCTAACAAATAAGATGGGAGAGTTAGAATATATTGCACTAAATGAAAAATTAGATATAATAGGCATTTCTGAGACCTGGTGGAAGGAGGATAACCAGTGGGACACTGACATACCGGCTGTCATACCGGGGTACAAATTATATCGTAGTGATAGGGTGGATCGAATTGGTGGAGGGGTAGCATTGTATATTAAGGAGCGTCGTGAATCAAATAGATTGAAAATTCTGCAGGAAACAAAAAAACTTCTTGGAATCACTGTGGTTTGAAATTCCATGTGTAAAGGGGAAAAGGATAGTGATAGGAGTGTAATACCATCCGCCTGGCCAGGATGAACAGACGGATGCAGAAATATTAAACAAAATTAGGGACGCAAACAAACTGGGTAACACTATAATGGTGATTTCAATTACCCCGATATTGACTGGGTAAATGTATCATCGGGGGCACATTAAGGAGGTAAAATTCCTTGATGAAAACAAGGACAGCTTTATGGAGCAACTGGTACAGGAGCCAACGAGAGAAGGAAAAATTCTAGACCTAGTCCTTAGTGGAGCACATGATCTGGTGCGGGATGTAATGGTGCTGGGGCCGCTTGATAACAGTGATCATAATATGATCGGATTTGATATTAGCTTTGAAGTAAGTATACATGAGAAATCAAATACGTCAATGTTTAACTTTAAAAAAGGAGACTATGATAAAATGAGAAGAATGTTGAAAAAAAAAACTTAGATGCGCGGCAGCGAGGGTCAAAAATTTATATCAGGCGTGGATGCTGTTCAAAAACAACATCCTGGAAGCCCAGGCCAAATATATTCCGCGTATTAAAAAAGGACGGAAGACCAAACGACAGCCGGCATAGTTAAAAACTGAGGTGAAGGAAGCTATTAGAGTTAAAGAAAATCCTTCAGAAAATGGAAGAAGGAACCGACTGAAAATAATAAGAAGCAGCATAAGGAATGTCAAATCAAATGCAAAGTGCTGATAAGGAAGGCTAAGAGGGACATCGAAAAAAAGATAGTGTTGGAGGCAAAAACACATAGTAAACAAATTTTTAGGGATATTAAAAGCAGGAAGCTGGTAAAAGAATTGGTTGGACCGCTAGATGACCGAGGGGTAAAAGGGGCGATCAGGGAAGACAAAGACGTAGCGGAGAGATTAAATTAATTCTTTGCTTTGGTCTTCACCGAGGAAGATTTGGGTGGGATACCGGTGCCGAAAATGGTATTCAAAGCTGACGAGTCAGAGAAACATAATGAATTCTCTGTAAACCTGGAGGATGTAATGGGGCAGTTCTCCAAACTGAAGAGTAGCAAATCTGCTGGACCGGATGGTATTCGTTCCAGAGAACTTGCAGAGCTATTGTTAGTAATATGTAATTTATCCTTAAATTGGAGGGTGGCCAATGTAATGCCGATTTTTAAAAAAGGAACCAGAGGAGATCCGGGAAATTATAGACCGGTGAGTCTGATGTCGGTGCCGAGCAAAATGATACAGAATATTATTAAGAACAAAATTACAGAGTATATTCAAAAGCATGGATTAATGAGACAAAGTCAACATGGATTTAGTGAAGGGAAATCTTGCCTCACCAATCTACTACATTTCTTTGAAGGGGTGAACAAACACGTGGATAAAGGTGAGCCGGTTGATATTGTGTATCTGGATTTTCAGACGGCGTTTGACAAAGTACCTCATGAAGGACTCCAGAGGAAATTGGAGAGTCATGGGATAGGAGGTAGTGTTCTATTGTGGATTAAAAACTGGTTAAAAGATAGAAAACAGATAGTAGGGTTAAATGGTCAGTATTCCCAATGGAGAAGGGTAGTTAGTGGCATTCCCCAGGGGTCTGTGCTGGGGCTGCTGCTTTTTGAACATATTTATAAATGACCTAGAGATGGGAGTAACTAGTGAGGTGATTAAATTTGCTGATGACACAAAGTTATGCAAAGTCGTTAAATCGCGGGAGGATTGTGAAAAATAGAGTGTTAGACTAGTATAGGGAAGCCTCTTCCACCCTTCTGCCCTCAGGGGCAGTACTATGCAGGGGGGGGGTCTCCTGTCGGAGGGGGTTGCTATTCGGGGTGATGTCACAAGTAGCTAGGATACCACGTTTGGTGGGGGGGGAGAGTGTAGGATGCTGTACAGGGACCAGGGAGGACTGGATGTTGGGGGTTGTAGGGGTATTTCCCTGTGATCTAGCCTGAGCTGTTCTTGGCCTATACAAGCCTATGACATCTTGGTACAATAAGATGGCTGCTGCAACCCTCTGACCTGAGCATCTCTGTGTCAGCAAGATCCAGCTTCAGCTTGTGGAAAATCACTGACAGGCTTGCTGAAGCCAAGGACATTCTGTGTTCCAACCATCCCCCTTCTATCTCTGAGAAGCTGAGAAGGGAGGCAGAGCCATGGCACCAGACGTTACCATTTCCAAGGTCACAAAACAAAGAACTCTTCTTACCCGTGCACTGGACGGTACGTGATCAGAATTGGTCCAGGCTATCACCCGAGGAAGAGGTCTGGAAGAACGCGGGGAGAGTGGGAGAAGTAAGTTGGTCAGAGACCCTCAGAGGGAGGAGTACCTGGGAAGGACCTGAGAAATCCAGCAAGGCTCGGGGTGAGCTAGAGACTGTATGATACCAACCTTGTGACCTGCATAACTGGTGCAAATACCTGTGGCAGAGATATTGGCTCTGAATACCAACAGAGAGATGGAAACCTGCTTGTTTGCTGAGAAAGACCCGCACTACATAAGACACAGACAGCTGAGATAACGTCTGGGGAGATTCTGCTCCGGTCTTATCTGAAGCCGTCATCAGGACAGCATGATGAGTGAGATCACAGTGATATATTTCCTAGTCTGGGGTTAGGCAGTGGTTTTATCTAAGTACGACTGGTTTATGTCAGCTCTTGGTCAGGGACAGCTGCTAATGTGTATTTTGCATAAGATGTGATAAGTTTTCATAAGGATCATTAGGATATCATTTGTACTGTTCTAATCATTACTGTACGTAGTCTCAGGATAATCAGAGTGTACTTAGACAATATATTTTGTTAGTGTGCATATCAGTAAGAGATATTATATTGCATATAAGCTATTGCAGAATGTCTATTTTTCTACCTGTAATAAAAAATCATAATTATCATCTGTGACGTGGCTTTGGTTCTTTGGCGAAGAACAAAACACTGGCAGGGTGCCAGCAACAAGGTTCCTTTATAATATTTCCTCTAGGCTGAGCGGGAACCTTGTAATAAGTATTATCAGGGAATAATTATTGCCCTAATTACTTATTTTCATCCTACAGGGTGAGGTTGTGAATCAAGGCACGGCTCATGGGGAGGAAACACAGAGCTGCCAAGGGGTCCCAATTTTTAAGAGGGAGATGTTAGTACATGCCCAGCCCCGCTCACTCTGCCTTTGCTCCACCCACTCTACATTGCTCCACCCCCAACACACGTCAATCCCACAGCCATTTCAGAAAATATTTTATTTAATAACCTAATACCCTTTTCAATTAGCTTTCAGAGGCCAAAACCTCCTGTCTCAGGTCAGGACAGTAAAATGCAGTTATGGTATCCTCTCCTGACCTGAAGAAGGAAGTGCTGGTCTCTGAAGGCTAATCAAAAGTGTTTTAAAAATCAGTGAAGGTATCACCTTATTTCTATTTTGTTTTATTTGTATTTATTAACCTTTATTAACACAGTTACCACATTGCTTTATCCTAAATTAAAAATAAAATTATTTTCTGTACTTTTGTTGTCTGGCCATTTAATTTTTCTCTTGAGTCTGCATTCCTTTGTCTTCTCTTAACTTTCTTGCCAGGGTTTCCTGTCCATTTGTAATTTTCTCTCCTTTTTCTTTGTTTTCTTCAATTTATTTTTCTGCCTCGCTCTCTGTCCAGATTTGATTCATTCTTACTATCCATTCTTTAATTTCCCTCTTTTTACTTCCTCTACCTGTGGCTTTTCATCTTTTCCTCACCTTTGTTCTCCCCATGCATCTTCCTCTTATTCTCCAGTCTTTCACACTCTATCCTCTCCCCATTTCCATCCAGCATCTCCCCTCTTTCTCTCCCCATCCTTCCATTGTCTCCCCCTCTCTCTCTGCATCCTTCCATCCAGCGTCTCCTCTTTCTCTCCCAAACCTTCCATCCAGCGCCTTCCCTCTTCTCTCCTACCCTTCTATCCAGTGTCACCTCTCTTTCTCTCTCTATCCTTCCACTCATTACCCTCTCCCAATCCTTTCATCCAGTAGCCTGTCTCTCCCCTGTTCTTTTTCATGTCCTCTCTTTCTCTCCCGATCTGTCTCTGGTTCTACCCTGCTCTTTTCCATGTCCACTCTCTCTCTTTCTGTACCCTCCAGCATCCTCACTCTTCTTTCTTTCTCTCCCCTCTGCTGTCTCTGGACACCTCCCTGTGGAACCCTTTCCCCCTTCCTCTACCCTTTCCAGCCATGTTTCCTCTCTCCCTCTGACCCTCTTTGCAGCAGCAGCTACGCCGTCACAAGAACAAAAACAAGAGCGGGGCCACAGCAGCCTTCAGTCATTCGCTGTCGTCTTTACAGTCCTCTGCCCCCGCTGAGCTGACGTCAATTTCCCGTTCTGGGGGCAGAACCAACAGCGCATGGCCCCACACTTGTTTTTGTTCTTATGCCGGCTGTAGAGAAAAGTGGCATCAATGGCTTGGCACGGTGCTTGTTTTTGTTCCTGTTGCTGCTCAAAAGAGAAGCAGCAGCAGCAGAATTCAGCAGGAGACTTTCCCATTTTGACAGGAGTGCGGGAGATGACCCGCCAATGCTGAATGCAGGAGACTTTGCAGGTAAGGAAACATCAGTATTTACAGCTTTCCCAAACAAATAGCTCTTAGATATGCCTTGTAGCAGATGAAAATGCCAGTGTGCTCTTTCAAAATAGACATGGATTCCTTATGTGAAACTGAGAATGCATGTTTATATTGTAGGCCCACCCTGGACCCTCTCTCTCCCATCTTCACATCTAGATGTAGGAAGCATCCGCTTGTGTGAATGGCCTCCGTTCTGTAATTACTCTAAATACTATCCCTCAGGAACTGAACAATACAAAAATATATGCTCATATAAAAAATTCAGAAGAAGAAAACCAATATTTGTAGACATTCCTCTAAATTTATGTGATGAAAAAGTGGGACCTTCACAAACTTATAAAGCACTTACTTACTTTGCAACATAACAATTGCTTAACAGTTTCAATCATCAGTACCCTCCGAACTTGTGAAATATCGTGACTTGTGCTCAATGTCTTAAAAACCTTTTAGTCCAATACTGACTCTTGGAAATAATATAGATGTTGAGCTTCTCCTTGCAATAAATACAATAAACAGCACTACATATGCAATCATAAATATAAATAATTGCACTTACCTTCAGCAGTCCTCAATGAATTATGGTCCACACCAAACCGATCAAATCCTTTGTTGCCCGAACAGTGTGGGTTTTGATTATTTATTCATCAGGATCTTGAGTTGAATAATGACCAAAATGTAGCTCCACTCAACACCAAAGTGGGTGGGAGTTGAAAAAGGAAGGGGTGATTACTTTCCACAGCTTTCTCATACCTTCTCACATTCAAAGATACCCATTTGCAAATTTTTATCTCCAGTCACTTTTTTTTAACCTAGCAAACACGTGGAGGGGCATTTTCGAAAGAAACGTCCAAGTTGCGATTTGGACGTCTTTTCAAAACGTTGAAATCCAGGGGCGGGGAAAACCGTATTTTCGAAAAAAGGTGGACGTCCATCTGTCATTTAGAAAATACCGTCAGAAATGTCCAAATCCTTAAATTTGGACGTCCTTGGATTTGGACGTTTCTGACTTTCGGCGATTTTCAAAACCAAACACGTCCATGTTAAAAACGTCCAAATGCAAGCTATTTGGGAGTGGGAGGAGCCAGCATTTGTAGTGCACTGGTCCCCCTGGCATGCCAGGACACCAACCGGGCACCCTAGGGGGCACTGCAGTGGACTTCATAAAATGCTCCCAGGAACATAGCTCCCCTACCTTGTGTGCTGAGCCCCCCAAAACCCACTACCCACAACTGTACACCAGTGCCATAACCCTTATGGGTGAAAGGGGACACCTATATATGGATACAGTAGGTTTGTGGTGGGTTTTGGAGAGCTCGCTGTTTCCTCCACAAATGTAGCAGGAGGGGGGTGTATGGGCCTGGGTCCGCCTGTCTGAAGTGCACTGCAGTACCCACTAAAACTGCTCCTGGGAGCTTCATGCGCTGTCATGGACCTGAGTATGACATCTGAGGCTGGCACGAAATATTTTTAAAGATGTTTTTTGAGGGTAGGAGGGGGTTAGTGACCACTGGGGGAGTAACGGTAGGTCATCCCCGATTCTCTCTGGTGGTCATCTGGTCATTTTGGGCACCTTTTTGTGCCTTATTCGTAAAAACAACACGTCTGGGTGAAAACGTCCAAGTGTTCGTTAAGGACGTCCTTTTTTGATTATGGGTCAAAGATGTGTTAGGCACGCCCAAGTCCCACCTTCGCTACGCCTCCGACACGCCCACTTGAAATTTGGACGTCCTTGTGACGGACTGCAGTTGGAGACGTCCAAAATCGGGTTTCAATTATACCGATTTGGACATCGCTGTGAGAAGGACGTCCATCTTCCGATTTATGTCGAAAGATGGACGTCCTTCTCTTTTGAAAATGAGCCTGATAATCATTTTTACAGATATAGGGCCTGATACTTGAAAAATACCGAGCTATTAAATTTAGGAACCTAAGGGACCCTTTACTAAAGGGCGGTAGGGCTGCCACTGGCTTGGCACATGGCAAATCAGCCCTACCACTGAGTTCACCGAGGAGCCTGGCAGTTCTGGTTTGCCCACATGTCATTTCTGGTGCTAGAAAATACCTTTTCACTTTCTAGTGCTGGGGGTGATGGTATGGGTTCCAGCAGTAAAAGGCCATTTTACTGGCAATGGTAAAAGGTGGCCTCAGCATGTGGCAATCCCACACGGGCCACCTTTTACCACCCTTTCGTAAAAGGGCCCCTACATTAATCACTACATTATCCCACTACATTAAGCTGTATTGAGGTAACCAGATATCTGGGTGAAAATACAGTTATGAATAACTGGATAGCTTACAGAACATGGATATCTTTAATCGGATTACAGTGCTGATTAATAATTCCCTCTTTAAAATAAACCTGAAAGACAACAGGTCCATGTCTGTTTTGAAAGAACACATACAGTATGTGCACACTTACATGCATAAATGTTAGTATGGTCCCTAAGAGTTATTCTGCAAATACACGCTTAACCTACATAGTTGCAAGTTCCCTTTCTTTTCTGTTTCCAGTGATTATTGGAGTTCCTTTTCTTGATCTCTCACATTAATATTAATATTAGACTTTATTGTAATATTATTGTTATTGTACACCATTATGATGGTACACTCTTAGCGGTATATGAAGAATAAAGCACCTTGATCTTAAGTAGGGGTACATAGGGCAGGGCATAGGTAGAGGATCAGCCCACTTACACACATAACCAGCAGAATACCATAAGTTATGCATATCTCTGCGACACCTAGATGTACATACTAACACCAACTCTATGGCTGACGTAAGTGCCAGCCCCTAAATTTTAGGCATGTTGATAGCTGGTTACACTAGTATTATATAATGGAACCCAGGTTTTTCAATAGAATATGTTCTTACCATGGCCCTAGAGGGCACTTAATTGAAGGTGCCCAGTTATGGAATTGCCCACTCAATTCTAGTTCCTTTCTTTTTTGGAAACTGCAGCTGCCATCAGTAGTTGCCTATCTTATGTGAAGATTGCTTGCTAATCCCATTTCCATTCAATTTTCATTTGAATTTTTTTTTTCTGTCAGATACATCTACCTGTTGGCATAGCAGAATCTGGCATTCATCCAATATATTTTTGCAGTGCTTACTACATTGAAATGCTGCTGAAAGCAGAGGTACCACTTGTATTTTCAGCTTTCCGCATGTCTGGCTTTACTCCCTCTCAGGTAATTTGTTATATATTTTATATGCATATATCCATTATTTTCTACTTCCAAGAAATTGATTTTTGATTATTGAGATTCTGCAGAATATTAGCATGTGCAAATTGCATAAACAGGAACCAGGAAATTGTTTGGAACTGTTGTAATATTTATTAATGTTTGCATAATTCTGTTAAGCCATTCTCTCTCTCTCTCTCTTATATATATATATATATATATATATATATATATATATATATATATATATATATTACATCTGTTTGCTAAAAGTAGTATTCATAACAAATAACAAAAGCATACAATAATAGCATGTTATATCTTTGTGACATGGGCACTTGCAGTTTGTCTGGCTCTTCTTTTCATTGCCTTTTTATCTCCCTCCCCTAAAAATTCCATAAGGAGATAATAGCAGGACTTTTTTGATCTGCCTTGCACTACATAAAAATTCAGTATTTGTCCCACTGTAAAGTTTGCTGTTCTACTGTTACTCCCACCTAACCTATATTATATGAGAAAACTCATAGGAAAGCTTCTCACATTGTCTTCTTTTTCACTTTCTGTTACTTACAGTACATTAATATGTCACTGACTGTCTCACGGAAAGCAGACTATCCACATTAAAACAGGTTATTTTGACAGTTTCTGAGGTAATAGCAGTAGTCTTGGTTCGGAGTCCTGTGCACCATCCATTCTAGTGAAAGCTAGTGGGTGTTTTGCAAACTAACAAGCAGTATCTGTTCCCAATTGATGCAGAAGCACTTAGGTATGGATTCAGTAAATGGCGCCCAAATATGGACACAAAAAAAAATCATCACCCAGTTCTGTTCTATAAAGAGCACTATAGGATGAGCGCTTTTTATAGAATATCATTGGGCGTGAGGACATACACCAACTGAAACCAGGTGTAAATCCTGGCAGGTAAGTTGGGTGAGCATCTGCAATATTATATAATACTGAGCGCATTTTTCTGGAACGCCCCTGACACACCCATGCCCCTAACATGGGAATGCCCACTTTCAGTTGCTCATGGATGCGCTTAGGTGTTATCCAGTAACTGGGCGCATAAATGTAATTCTTCACCAGTCTTCTATTTTAGCCCCGTTTCTGTGCTTTGCATCCATTAGAACGCATTTCTGCGCAGAAAGTTGGGTGTGGAATTAGTGTCTAACTTTAGGTGCCATTTATAGAATTTGCTAGTTCATGGCTTCTTTTCAGGAGGTGGAATGTGATCTGCTTTAATTCTGCGTTAGGCAGTTAGCATGTGGTAAATGTAGAATGTCAAACGTCTTCCACGCTCATGCCAGTTTCCACACCTATGGCCCACTCTATGCTTATGCCACATCCCCTGACACAGAATACACTTAGGACTGGATTGTATATAATTATGCCTAAAAATTTGGCATTGAAATGAAATTCACCTACGCGCGTACTTTATAGACTAAGCCTAAATTTCCGCATGGTTGAGTGCCCCTATGCACGACTAAATTTATTCACGGGCAGTTAGACTTGGTGTTGTTCACACCTAAATTAGGTGCAGACCAGATGTATTCTATAACCACGCACATAGATTTTAGAACGCCCATGACCCACCCATTCCATTCCCCTTTTCACTTATGTGACTTAGAGAATTTATGTTATAGAATACGCTTAGACAGTTCAGCACGTAAATTCTAATTAATGCCAATTAGTGTGAATAATTGCTTGTTAATTGGCAATTATCAGCGTTGATTGACTAGTTAACCAATTAGGTTATGCGTATTGTTACGGAATATGCTTTGATTTCCGCACAGAAATCTTGGCACAATATATAGAATCCAGGGGTTAGCGTGCAATATTCTGCATGCTAACTGCAAAAATATTGCAAAGCCCCTTAAGATGGCTCTGTGGAGTGGAGGAGTAGCCTAGTGGTTAGTGAGATCTTGGTGATCTGGGTTTGATTCTAACGGTAGCTACTTATAACTGAGCACATCACTTAATCCTCCATTGCTCCAAGTACAAAAAAACACCTTAGATTGTGATCCCACTAGAGACAGAGAGAGAACCTGCATTTAGGGCTAAATTTAGTAAACGGAGCTGAAAAAAATCCATGCGGAGCAGTATTCTATAAATGGCACTCTGAGTTGCATGTCATTTATAGAATAGCACTTAGATCCAAATTCCGCACCAAACGTTGGGCATGAACAATTTATACCAACCAATCCCGGTATAAATCCCAAGGTGTAAGTTAAGCACGGATCCCTGGCATTCAGTAATACTGCGTGCATCTTTAGTGAACACCCATGCCCCTCCCATGGCCACCCCCCCCCCCTTTTGAGTTGCATGCTATGATTTGCACACAGATCTTTATAGAACAGCACCTAGCAAGATGCATACGCAAATCAAAACTGTTGCCAATTAAAGCCAATAATTGTTAGCACCTAATTATTATCGCTAATTTACTTGTTAGTCAATTCAGTTGCACGCTTATGTCAGGATAGCATGCAATTTTGTGTGCAGAAGTTTGCGTCCCATTTATAGAATTTGGGGAATAATGTATGCTGGGGCCGGCATTGGTGGGGGGGGGGGGGCAAACAGGGCAGCTGATCCCTTGTTCTGTATTTGGTGAAGGTGTGTCGTGTGTGAGGAAGCCATGTAAAGTTGTTGTTTGTGTGGCAGTAATGGTGATTGGGGGAGGGGGCCCCCTCCTTAATTTCTGTCCTGGGTCCCAACATGTCTAAAACGGCCCTGAATATGTACAGCACTATGTATGTCTAGCAGCGCTAAACAAATTAGTTGTAGTAGTAGCACTAGTTGCTGCTATGCGGTAAAATGCTCATTAAATGCTCACCATGGTTAAATGTTGAAATTATTTTTTAAGGCGTGTTATTGAATTTTATTCTCATAGAATTTTAAGTGTTTCCCAGTATTTACTCCTGCCAGAATTCTGCACCAAAAGATTCAAAATTATGTGGAAAAAGTTTGATATTCTGTGCAAACAATTTTCAAATTCTGCATGTTTATCATGATTTAAACAATATTTTTGCACCCACAGCCATTTGTTCCCAGCACCTCCCTGCACCCACAATCCATCTATCTTACAGCCCCTCCTTCTTCCCTCCTTCCACAAAGATACCATTCACTTTTTCCAGCCCCGCCCCCCCCACACTCTTTCCATTTTTTCCAGTCCCCCCAACCCCCGCACTCACTGGTCCAACATGGGAGGAGCTGCAGAGGCGCATATCAGGAGTACCTTCTGGGGCAGGAAAGAACCCCACTCTTTCCTGCCCGCTGCTCTGACCAGTATTCACTTCTTCAAAATGGCTGCCAAGACTTTCTGAAGCAGTCTCACAAGATTTCCGGTTAAAGTCTCGGTGGTACTGGCAAGAGTGGTGAAAGCAGTCAGAAAAGAGTAGGGTTCTTTCCTTCCCCCGAAGAGCCTCTAGACCACCAGAGCGTGTTAAGGTAGGCCCCGGGCGTGCCCACTAAGTCTCAGGGATGAGCCAGCCACCCTTTACCATGGTCCCTTTTCCCATGGTACTGTACCACAGGAAGAGAGGTAAAGATTCTGCATGAAAAAAGTAAATTCTGCGCAACTTGGAAATTCTGTGCTGCGCAGTTGCACAGAATTCTAGCAGGAGTAGATATTTCTCCATTGACACTGGGGGTGAGGAGGACGTTCCTGCAGCTCTACCCTTGGGCAGTAGCTTTAGGAATGTCCTTCTTACAAAATACTGAAGGAAATATTTCATTCATTTTCAAGGAAGAGAATATGGGGTCATTTAACTAAGGTGTGCTGAACAATGGCCTGCGCTGGTGTAGATGTGTTTCTCCAAAGACAAGCAGGCTGATATTCTCACAAGTGGGTGACGTCACGTCGGCCCCGGAGGATTTTAAAGCAAAATCTAAAAATCTCTTTTACGGCGTTCCGTCACGCGAGCGACCGTACTGCGCATGTGCGCACACATCTTCCCGCTCGCTGTGCGGACACGCCCCTCAGTTTTTCTTTTTCCGCGTCTGAGGAGACACGGAGTTCGTTAGGGCTTCGTGTTTTCTTCAGGTCCTCGGAGTAAAATCTCTTTTTTTATTTTACCCTTTTGGGTGTTCTTTATTTTTTCATTTGTATTTTTTCATGGCAGGCTCATTGTGGCTTATATATACAGGTACTTTTTGTACCTGGGGCAAGGAAAAGTTAAGTACTTGCCAGAGTCACAACGGGCTGTGCCTGAAATGAAAACAAAGCATATTAAAAGTGCTGGTATATTGTTATCTGTGGGCCAGCAAAGTAAAACAAGCCCACATTTTTAGGATCCATTTATTAAAACTTAACAAATGGCTCTCGAGAGCTGTGAGAGCCTGCTTCAGCACACCACTGTCTTTAAGCCTCACAAGTGGTGAAGGTGTATGTCACAGGAGAAAAGCAGGAACCTAAGCAGGTGCAACCCTGGTCAGCCACTGAATGGGCAACCTGGTGACACAAATTCAGTGGTGTAACCTTTGAAGTGAGTCTCCACCCGCCTCGGCGCCTCCTGCTCTGCAGGTCATTCGGGCGCATCGGCGCATGTGTCTTGGGCCGAATCATCTCCCTGAGAAGTGCAAGTAGTGTCTCAAAGACGAGACGTATGCTACTTGCCAGGGATGCCCAAAGGAGACCAATTCTGGAGTCCGACAAAGACCGATGCACGCTGGGTATAGTTATGCATTGAGTAGGTCTCCACCTGCCTCGGCGCCTCCTGCTTTGCAGGTCATTCGGGCGCATCAGCGGGTGTCGGTACCATCGGTGCCCAGAGCTTTGCCCCCTCTGTTATGGAGGTATCCGGGCTTCAGACATCAGTCGGTGCCAAGAGCATTGCTCCCTCTGTTATGGAGGTATCCTGGCATTGGACGTCGATGCACCGGTACCAGGTATCAACGGTGCCATCGGTACCGGGTATCATCGGTGCCGTGGATACCATCGGTACCGGGTGTCATGACCGTCGGTACCGAGTATCATCGGTACCATGGGTGCCGTCGGTACCGAGTATCGTCGGTGCCATGGGTACCGTCGGTACCGAGGAGTATCGGTACCAGGAACATTGGTACCATGGTCGGTGCCATGGGTCCCGTCGGTACCGGGTATCATCGGTACCATGGGTCCCGTCGGTACCGGGTATCATCGGTACCATGCGTACCGTCGGTACCGAGTGTCATCGGTGCCATGGGTGCCGTCGGTACCAGGTATCATGGGCACCATCGGTACCAGGTATCATGGGCACCATCGACCATCGGTACCAGGTATCATCGCCCATCGGTAACGAGTATCATGGGTACCATCAGTACCAGGTATCGTCGGTATCATAGATACCATGGGTATCAGGTATCATGGATACCGTCGGTACATGAGTACCATCGATACCAGATATCATGACCAGGTACCATCAGTGCCATGGGTGCCATTGGTACTAGGTGTCATGAGCACCGTCGGTACCATGTGTACCATCGGTACCGTCGGTGCTGTTGGTGCCGGATATCATGGGTACCATCGGTACCACATGTCATGGGTACCATCGGTACCAGGTATCATGGGTACCATCGATACCAGATATGACTATCATCGGTACCAAGTACCATGGGTACCATTGGTACCGGGGGTCATCGGTACCATGTGTACCATCGGTACCGTCGGTGCCATGGGTACTATCGGTACCATCGGTCACATTTCTGTTATGGAAGTCATCTGGCAGTCTGGTTTCGATTCCCTTGCATTTCCAGATTTTGTCCTTGGCTTCGGGACCATGGGTACCATTGGATGCCATTGGTGCTACCGCCTCCTGCGGCATCTAGCTTTTCACCTGGGATTAGATCTCCTTCACCGATGCTGCCTCTGGTATGGGTGTTCGCAGCCTACTGGGGCAACTTCTCGACCCCGTCGTAGAACTTATCACGCCTCCATATTGGACGCGTTTGGATCTGAGCTGCTCTGTTTGAGTAGTTAGCTCAGTTCAATGATGGTTCATCTGATGAACATGAAGGTCATGGGGTTTTCTCTGCTGAGAATCCTCTAGATCTTCTATCTGTCTTGACACATTACAGTGGAGATTGTGAATCAGCCCAAGACCCCAGATGCTATGAGGGCCTGGACTATCCATCTTCACCTAAGTCTTCTGCCAGAGGATTCTGCTCTCAGGAGTTCTAAGAACTTGCTCGGTGGCCCCGGGGCTAGAGCATACATCCTTAACCTCTTTTGGGAGAATGGCTTACTAGGCTGGCATGATCTTTACGAGCATTCCCGCTGGCTAACCCTTTTCACCAGGTGGTCAGGTACCACACGGTGTGTTGCAGGTTCCTGTACAGGGGCGTTTTCGACACTTATAATGTAACATCTAGATTTCTACTCTAGGTATAGTGATGCGCAGACTCTCATGACCGTGTCCCTCTCACCTGGAGGAGGGGACTCAGCAGAAATTTGTAGATATCCTGTGCATACACTTCCTCATCTCGATTTAAGAGAAGAGTAGTTTTCCTTGTGCCTTAAGGAATTGTACGTATACTCCTACTTCTCGACAGCCGGTTCGGGCTATGCCTCAGCACGCCCGTTATAGTCAACGGCGTGCACCTAACCAAGCCCCTGCAGCTATTCCGCAGAAACCAGGGAGGAGTTTTTGACTGGCTCCATTTCAGCATAGCCTATATATAAAAAAAAAAAAAAAAAAACGTACCAGCCAATCTGCCTGTCGGGGGGAAGTTTAAATTTTCTCCACCAAAGGTGACTTCTTTTAACCTCCAACCGGGGTTTTTTTTCAAATAGTCCGGTTAGGATACATTCTCAATCTGAATCAAACCCTCCACATTGCTCATTGGGAGCTTAATCCTTTAGCTTCCATCACAAGTGGGTACTTGCGGAGGAACTCTCTACCCTTCTCAGTGACGATGCAGTCGAGCCCGTTCCATCAGGGCAAAAAGGGTTGAGATTCTATTCCAGGTGCTTCCTTGTGGGTTGCGTCCCATCATAGACATCAGGGGCCTAAACAGATATTTGATTCAGGATGCTTTCCCTGGGCATCCTTCTTCCCATACTTCAGGAAATCGATTGCTTATGCTCTCTGGACTTACAGGATACTTATATCCACTTTGCGTCCAGAGTATGTTTTTCCTAGTGCCTGGCTGTTGTTGCAGCGTATCTTCATAGACTGGGAGTGCATGTATTCCCTTAAAACGATATTGTCCGTCTCAACGGATTACAGCACAGTACATATTGAGACTTCTAGGCACATGGCTTCCACAGTTCACGTAACTCCCATGGCACTTTTACACATGACATCCGCTCAGTGCATCCTAGCTTCCCAGCGGTAATCCCTTTACAAGTGGTCAATTCTTTCCATTTTGATTCTGAGCCGTCCCGTCCAACTTACTCAGTCACAAAAGCTGCTGACGAAGGTTGCATCCCTCCTGGCAATTCAACCAAACAATCGGGTTGTGATGTACTCGATAACAAAGGAGTACTGGATCTTGCCCTCTGAGTCAGGCTGTCATGCAGATGTAGCAGTAGGCCTGCCAACGCGGCATGTTTCTCCAAGCCACTTATCTAGTTGCCGTAAACAGCAGTCTGACTGAGCAGGATAAAGCTACAGTCATGGTTGTTGGCATGGCTATAGCTCGTAAGTTCTTCGGGAAGTGAGATACCCCTCAGTGGATCTTTTTGCTTCTTAGTCCAATCACAAAGTCCCTCACTTCTGTTCCAGGCTGCAGGTTCACGGCAGGTTAGCATCGGATGCCTTTCTCCTTCATTGGGGGACGGGCTTTCTGTAGGCGTATTCTCCCATACATCTGGTCGAACAGACTTTGCTAATTCTCAAGCAAGATTGTGGAGCCATGATTCTGACTGCTCCCTTCTAGTTGCGTCAGATATGATTCCCTCTTCTTCTGGAGTTGGAATGTTTTCCAGCTCTCATTACGCAGAACGAGGGGGCGCTGCTACATCCCAACCTCCAATCTCTGACTCACACAGTCTGGAGGTTGAGAGTGTGGGTTTCGTTGAGTCTTCCAGAGAGTATCTCCTGACTCTTGCTTGCTTCCAGACAAGATTCCACAAAGAGGTGTTATTCTTTTCATGGAAGAGGTTTGCTGTCTGGTGTGACAGCAAGGTCCTAGATCCTGCCTCTTGTCTTATACAGACCTTGCTTGAGTTTTTTCTACACCTGTCTGAGTCTGGTTTCAAGACCAATTCTGTCAGTATTCATCTTCGTGCAATAAGGGCTTATCATCAACGTGTAGAAGGTTAGCCTTTAGCTGTCCACTTCATGGAAGGTTTACTTCTTCCCCAATGGTGAAAGAATTCCTTGTATGTCTCTAGGGGGGGGGGGGTAAATCCGTTGGGCTTAGCACCCCCAATGGTTTTGAAGGTTGGCTCTTATGCTTCAGTCAAAGCCCTTATCACTCCTTATCCAGTATCTTGGGGTCTCAATGTCGTTTTTATCCAGCTGCTGCAAGCTCAATTCGGGCCACTGGATTTCTGCCATCTGAAGTATTGGACCTGGAAGGTCGTTTTCCTTGGTGGCTGTTCCTTCAACTCGTGAGGTCGGTGAGCTTCAGATTCTAGTAGCTCAAGCGCCTTAACTTACTTCTCATCTTAACAGAGTAGTTCTCCGCATGCAGACAAAGTTCTTACTGGCGCTGGTATCAGAGTACCAACTGATCCAGTCAATTGTCTTGTCAACATTCTTTCTCCCTCATCTTGCAAGCCCTGGCGAAAGCATGCTGCGCACTTTTTACGTGGAGCGGATGAGCTCCCTCGGGCAGTCCGCCCAGTTGTTTATTTCTTTTAATGCCAGTTGCTGTCGGAAACCGCACCATTTCTTCTTGGCTAGCAGATTGCATCTCCTTCGTTTTTGTCCAAGCTGGACTGACTCTAGAGGGCCATGCCACGGCTCACAAAAATTAGAGCCATGGCTGAGTCGATGGCTCATCTAAAGATCAGTTACTATTGAAGAGATCTGCAAGGCTGCGGTGTGGTCATCAGTCCACACATTCACATTTCACTACTGCCTTCAGCAAGATAGCCGACGCGACAGTCGGTTTGGGCAGTCGGGGCTGCAGAACTTATTTGGGGTTAGAATCCAACTCCAACCCTCCTAGGCCCATTTTTGTTCTGTTCCAGGCTACACTCATTTAGATGTCTCTTCTTTCAGGTCAATTTTTTTATTCTGGCCTCGCCGTTGCGAGACTCAATTGACCACTGTTTGTTGTGTGGTGTAAGCCTGGAAGCTAGGGATACCCCACTTGTGAGAATATCAGCCTGCTTGTCTTTGGAGAAAGAGTAGTTACTTACCTGTAACAGGTGTTCTCCGAAGACAGCAAGCTGCATATTCTCACAAACCCTCCCACCTCCCCTTTTGGAGTTGTCTCCTTCATCTTTTGGATTTAACTGAGGGGCGTGTCCGCACAGCGAGCGGGAAGATGTGTGCGCACATGCGCAGTACGGTCGCTCGCGTGACTGAACGCTGTAAAAGAGATTTTTAGATTTTGCTTTAAAATCCTCCGGGGCCGACGTGACGTCACCCACTTGTGAGAATATGCAGCCTGCTGTCTTCGGAGAACACCTGTTACAGGTAAGTAACTACTCTGTATTGGACGCACGCAGGTCCATTTTTCAGCGCACCTGCAAAAAAGGCCTTTTTGGGGGCCGAAAATGGACATGCGACAAAATAAAAATTGGCTCATGTCCATTTTGGGCCTGAGACCTTACCGCCACCCATTGGTTTAGCAGTAAAGTCTCGCATGTTAACCAGTCTCACATGTTAACCGTACACTGCCGATTAATGCCCGGTTAGCGTGGCACGCTGGTTTCTGGAGCGCATAGTGAACATGCATAAAAAATGAAATTACTGCCCAGGCCACGCAGTAGCCGGGTGGTAGTTCCAAATTGGCACGTGTTGGGTGCTCGTTGGCGTATAGAAACATACGTGGCTTAGTAAAAGGGCCCGTATGTTTCTACTGACCCTCCTAACTTGGAAACAATAAGAAGCTAATTCTCAAGATTAAGATCTGTTAAGACCTACTCAGTAGGATTACAGTAAGGCATACAAGGTTTTTCTGTCCACTTATTTGGCAGTTTTGATCTGCTGTATTTCCTGTGCATTTTCCTGATATAAATCATCCTCCCATGTGGCTTGATATTAATAGTGATATACAGATTATTTCCTATGATTTATTTTTACTCTTACTTGCTTTATAATCATTTACTTTACCTGCTTTAAGTATGACAAGGTGTTTTGCCTTTTTTCTTTATTGTACAATAATGAAAAGCTTAATAAATTCTAAGTTAAATATAAATCTCCTCCTATTGAAATAGATGTTTAGAATTAGGAATAACGTAAGGAAGTATATACTTTCACAAAAAGAGTGCTAGATGGAAGTGGTAGAAGCAAAATCGGTATCATATAACTAAAAGGCATGAAAGAAGAATAAAGGATCACTTAGTGGTAAGGTGGCAAGAATAAACTTGGAGATGAAACTCAACAAAGCTTTCCCTCCCATGAGTAAATCAGCTGTTTACAGTTGGCACTTCTCATCTCATCCTGTTAAGGCAGAGATTATTTTATTTATGTTAAGAATTTATTTCTCAGCTTTTCACAATAATTTAAGGAAAATAATCTAACATTTACAAGAATAAAGCAAAACTCATATATAATATTCAGCATAGACTAATGCCATACAAAAAATACACAGATGTATCAAATAGTGGTCACCAAAGCATTACCAGAAATGTTGAAATATAACAGTTTTACCTAAACCCAGCAGAGACTCATTGTTACCTCAGTCATACATACCAATATCACTGCCAAATTATGATGCCAAGCTGTTTGCTAAAATGTTGGCTAACAAATTGGCAAGGATGCTTCATGGTCTATTAGAAGAGGCACAGATGAGTTTTTTTGCACCAGAGATACAGGGCCGCCAAGAGACTGAGCTGGGCCCGGGGCAAGGCCGCCCCTAGGGCCCCCCACCGCCCCCCAATCGCTACTACTGTTACCTCCTGCTCCCAGGCTACCGGCACTGCAGTCCCCAGTCTCCACCTGCCTACCTTCAACTCCGTCGAGAGCCCCCTTCTGTCTGCCACTGGGCTCCCTGCCTTTAAAAAAAAAAATCTCGAAATCGGCAGCGCCAGCGAGCAGTGCCTCACGTCTTTGTGAAAGCAGCAGATCGCCTCTCCTTGGGCCTTCCCTCACTGTACCCGACCCTTGCAGAAATAGGAAATTACATCAGACAAGGGCGGGACACAGTGAAGGAAAGTCCGAGGCGATCTGCCGCTTTCAGACAGACGCAAGGCGCTGCGCTGCTGATTAGAGATTTTTTTTTTAATGCAGGGGGCCCAATGGCAGACAGAAGGGGGCTATCGACGGAGCTAAGGGTAGGCAGGTGGAGACTGAGGACTACGGCGCCGGCGGCCTGGGAGCAGGAGACAGACCCTGGTGCCGGGCCCCCCTTGGAGGCCTGGACCTGGGGAATTTGTCCCCCCTGCCCCCCCCCCCCTCGGCGGCCCTGCAGAGATACCCAGTAAAGAATACAAAATGGATTCTCACTACCATGGAATATAGTCGAGATTGTCGAGTGCCTTGTCTGTTAGTCAGCTTTGGCGCAGAGAAGGCGTTTCACTGGGTAAACTGGAGGTACCTGTTTGAGACTATGGAGGCATATGGACTTATAGACAACTTTCATGCCACAGTGAGTGCCTTATATGGAAGTCCAAAAAGCAGTTATTTTGGCTAACTGCTTACTAACTGAGCAGGTCTACATGGAGGTTTGAATAATGGCTGATCCGAGGATATTATATAATGATAATATTTGTGCCTTATTGGAGGCGACTCGCATGGAACTACGTAGCTGGTTGTTACCACTTTCTTTTAGTGAGCATATGTGCCTATATAAAATAACATTATTCCTTACATAGCTTCATGTTATGCAGATATGCTCCCTCTTAGACTCTTGCAGAAAGATCTGAGAGTCCTTAGGAGGGAACTAGCCCAGTTATGTTGGAAAGTCAAATATTTGGAGGGAGTGGCTCACAGACAACTGGCAAGAGGGGGTTATAAGAAGAGATCTAATGCTGTAAGTCTATTAAGGCACCTCAAGACTATGAAGAAGTCTATTTTTTTCAATATTTCAACTAGCACCAGAAATGGTGTGCGCTGTGGACGGAGCTTCTGCTGGCTCCCACATTGGACAGGCAGTATTTCCAGGTTGTCACGCGGCAACTTTTAGTAAAAGGACCCCTATGTGATGAAATGGTGGGATAGCCAGTAAGTTCAAACCTAAGGACCTTTGACCCCTTTTCACAAAGCTGCACTAGTGGCTGGTGATGGGGTACTGCCAACACAGCCCATTCACTTTGAATGGACTGTGTTGGCAATGCCACATGGCAGCCACTAGTGTGGCTTTGTAAACAGGGGGGGCTAGTGTCAAAGGGACCATTGACTCTTAGTACTGAGCAAATACTAAATGGGGCATCATTATACATAATTTTAAAGGTTAGACTTTCAATTGAATCCTCCAGATTATTGGAAGCAAATGAACCTCATAAAGTAGAGGGAAGATATGATTAGTCTTTCGAATACCAGTCAAACGATGTGCTGCCTCATTTTGAACAAATTTGAAGGGCCTTTCAAGAAAATGCCGGAAGACCCAAAAATAGACCATTAAAATAACTGAGGCCAGAAATAACTAATGAAATTTTCATTTACACCTAGCAAGCATTGGAACTTTCTGTGATCTGGAAACTGTTACATAGTTGCAAAACTGTTCATATGTTTGGCGCATAATTTATGAGGGGAACATTGTAACACTTCTTTAAACTTCTGAGTGATTCACCCAATGGGTAGCTAGCAAATTAATGCTTTTTTACTGCTGACCCATTAATTTAAAAATTTGAAAAATATGTCCTAGTAAAACTAAGATGACAATTGAGCAGTTTGTCATGTTTAATTGATGTAGCTTCAAAAGAAATGTTTAAACGTATTTAGCTAGGGAGGGGTACAGCAATTTTTCTTTTCTTTGCTGATGTTTTCTATTATTGTGCTGTTTATTAATATATTTGTGTTCCCTTATTTTCTGTACAAGAGGTTCCTTGTTTTGTTATGTTAAGTTAATAATCTAAAAAAAAAAAACCCAACAACAACATTTTGAATTAGTAAGTATATTAACAGGTATATAGTTATCTAGAGTCTTTGAAATGCTATTTTTTTTTAATTTAGCCACATTTATATGTTGCTTATATTCCCAAAAGATTCTAGCCAGCTCACTTCAAAACTAACATGACAACACCCCCCCCCCCCCCCCAAAGCAGACTAAACCCCTATCCTGAAACCATTTGAGAACTATCCTTAACCATCAGTCTGCTATCTTAAATTTCTTATGGTCACATGGGGGGGGGGGGGGTCTTTTACTAAAGATTAGCTCAAGTTATCTGTAGCAGGACCAATAGGAATAAAATGGGCTCTGCTAAAGATAACTTGAGCTAATCTTTAGTAAAAGACCAACATGGTGAGGAAATAAACACCAACTTTTGGGGAAAAGAATGAAAAGGGCTCTTCTTTCTCCATCTGTACAGATCTTGCCTGGGGCACTTCCAACAGTATTTCCTTCTCAACTTCTATCAGCAAAGTTTCCCCCCCCTCTAATACAACAATTTATGATTTTAGAAATCCTTGATCTGTTTTATTGCCATTCTCAGGTAATGTTTTAATTGACAGTATTCAAAGCCATGAGTAATTAATGATTTACTTGTGTAAACTGGCTGTATGAAAGTTACCCTGTCTCTACAGAGCTAAAATTTGAAACACTTGCAGGCTTATTTTCGAAAGAGAAGGGTGCCCATCTTTCGACACAAATCGGGAGATGGGCGTCCTTCTCCCAGGGTTGCCCAAATTGGCATAATTGAAAGCCGATTTTGAGCGTCCTCAACTGCTTTCCATCGTGGGGATGACCAAAGTTCAAGGGGGCATGTTGAAAGCGTAGCAAAGGCGGAACTGGGGCGTGCCTAACACATGGGCGTCCTCGATCAATAATGGAAAAAAGAAGGGTGTCCCTGATGAGCACTTGCGTGACTTTACTTGGTCCATTTTTTGTTACGACCAAGCCTCCAAAGGTGCCCGAACTGACCAGATGACCACCGAAGGGAATCAGGGATGACCTCCCCTTACTTCCCCAGTGGTCACCAACCCCCTCCCACCCTAAAGCAAACATTTTAAATATTTTTTGCCAGCCTCAAATGTCATACCCAGCTCCATAACAGCAATATGCAGGTCCCTGGAGCAGTTTTAGTGGGTGCAGTGCACTTCAGGCAGGCGGACCCAGGCCCATCCCCCCCCCCCCCCCCCCCACCTACCTTGTTACACTTGTGGTGGTAAATGTGAGCCCTCCAAAACCCATCACAAACCCACTGTACCCACATGTAGGTGCTCCCCTTCACCCATAAGGGCTATGGTAGTAGTGTCCAGTTTTTGGGAGGGGGGGGTGGGGGCTCAGCACACAAGGTAAGGGAGCTAAGCACCTGGGAGCAATTTTTGAAGTCTACTGCAGTGCCCCCTAGGGTGCCCGGTTGGTGTCCTGGCTTGTCAGGGGGACCAGTGCACTATGAATGCTGGCTTCTCCCACGACCAAATGGCTTGGATTTGGTCGTTTCTGAGATGGAATGGAATATGCTTGGAATAAACTTCCTGAGCCCATACGCCAAGCCCCCTCCCTGCCCATCTTCAAATCCTTGCTCAAAGCCCACCTCTTCAATGTCGCCTTCGGCACCTAACCATTTTACCTCTATTCAGGAAATTTAGACTGCCCCAATTTGATTGACCGCAAATTTTGTCCCATTAGATTGTAAGCTCCTTTGAGCAGGGACTGTCCTTCTTTGTTAAACTGTACAGCGCTGCGTAACCCTAGTAGCACTTTAGAAGTGTTAAGTAGTAGTAGTAGTATGGGCGTCCTCTGTTTCCATTATCGATAAAAAATCGAGGACGATGATCTCTAGGGTCGACCTAAATTGCGCGATTTGGGCGGTCCCCGACTGTTTTATCAAAACGAAGATGGACGCCCATCTTGTTTCGATAATACGGGTTTCCCCGCCCCTTTGCCGGGACGTCCTGCGAGGACATCCTCAGGAAAACTTGGGCTTCCCTTTCGATTATGGCCCTCTTGGGGAGGCCTTCCAGATTGTATTTTCCACAGAAAATCAGGTGCTAAAATCTATGCAAGGGGCAAAGGAGAGTCTGTCAGCTGCCACCATTTTAAATTATAGCAGTAATAGAAAAGGAATGATTGAAGATCGCTTCTGCCTAATAGGGAGCGGGCAAGGGCTCTCAGAAACTCATTGTATTGTCATATTATTCTGTTTGACATCATGCTTAAAGGTGATCCAGGGGTGGAGGTCAGTTGGGTAACACTTTTATAAAATTACCATCTTATATGCTTGTAGAAGGCGACCTTGATAAGGAAGCCGTATAAATATTGTGAGTAAATAAAACATAAATTTATTTAGATCAATATTCAAAAGTATATATACAGTCAATTGTTTCAACTGCATCTTTTTTTTATAATGTGCAGTAGTCCTACAGATAAATCTGACTGCTTTCTCCATAGAATGGCCAAATTATTCATACAGAAAAGGGCAGGGTAAGGATGGCAAAAGAATTTATATGGCCAACTGCAGACAGATAAATGGCAAGTATAACTTCTAAAAGTATAATTGGCCATTGAAAGATATATGTGAATTTTTTGAAGTGGAACTTTTACACTTTATACATGTACTTTAAATGACCAGTTACGTGTTTAACTTTTAAACAGTGCTCATGCTGCTGAATTTCTTCCTCAGAATGTTTTTTATGTGCATTGTAATGACAATTTATTTTGTTATTAAATAGATTGAGCCTGATATTCAGCCAGCAATGAGTAGCACGTTTGTTGTCTGCTGGCGGCATTAAACCCAGATATTCAATGCCAAGTCATATCCAGCGGGTTTATTTTGGCTGCTAAAAAGTTAAACGGCTATGCCGATATTCATCGCTAACCAGTTAACGTTTTAGTGGTGAAAGATAGACCTGCTATTTAAGCAGCCTATTTTGACTGCTCAACATAGCCGATTTGGCACTGAATGTCTGCATTTAACCAGCTATGCCATGTGATATAGGCGGTTAGCAGCTAGCCATTACCGGGATATTCAGCAGGAGATAACCGGTTACCTTCCGCTGAATATCCACGGTTAGTAGCTTTTAACACTACTTAATTGGCCAGGAGCAATATCTGGCCGGTTAAATAGTTTTGAATATCAGGGGAATTTTATTTGTGTGTCATTGAAATATTTGAGATTGAGGACCCTTGTCAAAAGGTTGCATGGTGAGTGTGTTCAATTTAGTATACAGCTAAGAAAAATTAAGCATCATGTCAAACAGCATAATGTGACCATACAATGAATTCTTTGATACAATTCTATCCTGAGAATCTAACCAGAGACAAAACTGTTTTCACGGTGCATGAGTCAGTAGTTAGCCTTTGATTCCAGAATTGTTTTAAGTGCACTAATATACTCTCAGGAGTTCATAAAAGCAATTTGATATTTCCTTGAGGTTAAAGACAGTCAGCCTTTAGTCATTTGCTCACAGCACCCTTGGGGTTTTCATCCAAATCTGTAAGTTTGCATTCTGCATTGTGTTACTGTTTGTTACTAAATGTACTGTGGTTGTTATTTTTAGATGTGCTTTCCCAGCGAGGCAGTCTTATAATTGATGAATTCCTATGTCAGAACTTAAACATTACAAAGGACTGGCAATCATTTTTTTCATACTTCTTGTCTACATACACATTTTTAAAATATATATTATAATATATAGACTATATATTATAATATATAGTATATAATATATATACCAGAGAACGGTAAAACAGAAAACCAAGAACACAGCCAGAGGGAAGGTGAACAGCCATACCTTCTAGATAACAGTGATGAACGAACATAGTAACCTATCACCAAATGACACCCACTTCATGAGAAATTGGGACGAAGCTTGCAAAACCACTTTGACCAAAATAACGCCACTTAAAACAAAAACAAGAAATAATAAACAACCGAGACCCTGGTTTAAACACAAGCTGCTACATATGAAAAAACTATGGCAGAAATCTAGAAAGACATGGGCCAAAAAAAAAACAAAAACCCCAAAATCAAAGGGACACATGAAGAAACGCAAGACTGAATACTACAACACATATGCGAACCAAGCACATATCGATACGAAAACACTATTCAAACTCATGCATAGCCTACTGAAAACTGAAGAAGTGTTAGCATCAACTGAACACCACCTACTGCAAATGAGCTGCACAGTAATTCAAACAAAAAAATAACAAAGACAAGATCCAACCTCATGATCCCACAAGCATCCATCACAGACTTCTTACAAGAATGTGAAATCAACAACACCCACACCATAACAGAATCTGGTCCTCATTCGAACCATCCAAAAAAAGCACAGTTAAGGCACTACTAACAAAATACGCACATACGAAATACCTGCTAGACAAATGTTCCAACTAATGGATTATATGACAAAATTCTCAATGCTCCATAAATCCTAATCAAGATTCAGACCACAACACAATTCGAAATGGTCATAACAACTCTGAGAGCGAAATTCCAACGCTTAATAAGCCAAGGTAAGAATATATTACTTCTACAATTCGATATGTCAAGCTAATTCAATCTAGTAGACCACACAACGCTGATGACCCTGCTCGACTACATAGGAGTCAGCAGCACAGTAGCTACTTGGTTCAATGGATTCCTAAAGACCAGAACCTACATTGTAAAGATATCCAACCAGCTATCAGCATCCTGGATCCCCGAGTGTGGGGTGCGACAGGGCTCGCGAATATCACTGACATTGTTCAATGTAATGATGGTCCCACTTGGAAAAAAACTAGAGATAATGGGCTTTAACCCATTCATATATGCAGACGACATCACTATCTACATACCTTTTAACAACAGTGTCACAGAAATACTTGTTGTAACCTCAAGTTTCAAATTTATTAGAGACTTTCTATCCCACCTATCAAATGTCTAGGCAGCTTACAATCTAACATGGAAGAAAGACAAAAAGACAAACGTACACATAATATAATCAAAAAATACACACAGACACAGAACAGGCAGGGGAGCAAATGAGTTGGCTTGAATTATCTGTAATTGTATCCTCCGCTTGTGTATTCCTTCTCTCCCTTCTCTGTTCAGCATTTGGAGCAGCAGATCATGTACATCTCTAATAGTATGGTAGTGAGTATGATGATACAATGTATGTTGATACCTTATAAAATGAAATGGAATGAGAAAACAATATCACATGGGCAAAAACATATTAAACAATCCAGCATAGGAAAAGTGTTGATAGTGATGAAGGGATGAAGTGTAAATGGATAATGGAAAAAAAAAATTAATAAACTGTGTATGTGCGTGTGTATATATATATATATATATATATATATATATATATATATATATATGTATGGCCACACAAAAAGAGCTATTGCACGTGTGTTAGATAGGATAATCTAAAAGAATAAGGGTGTCTGATTTGGAAGTGATATTGTGAACGTGCAGCTTCCTGCAAACGGTATCAATATTTGAAGAAAAGCATATGGAATGAATGTAATAATGTAAAACCATCAAAATAAATCTTGTAATATGCAAGTGCATGAAAACACTGTAAAAATAATTATGGGGTAAGGCAGCATAAAAAAAAAGAGTATAAAAAGAATACCTATGAGGCATACCCAAATCAGGAGGAGAGAGCTAAAGACAAGCATATGGAGGGAGTGGATGTAATGGAATAAAAAGGAATTAAAATGCTCTGTCATATGTAAAGAAGTGCTTGTAAAACCAACCAAATCAATCGTGTAATATATATTTAAAAACGGTGATGCAGACCATTGGGGAGGAATGGTGAGCCCTGTCCAGCATGCATTTGCATGCTAGCAGGCCCCCCATTCCCGCCAATATAAACCCCTCCTCCCTGCAGGAGACCTCCTCAGGAATCCCGACCTCCCCACCCCAAGCCAGCAACATGGGGCCTGCATGAATTTGCATTCTATTATCTCTGATCATAGAGGCAGTAAAGCCCCACGCAGTTCCAGCACTATTTTTACAGCACTGTTTGGAACAGCACAGGGCTTTTCATCATCTGGGCATCAATGTGCCTCCATCTCCAACCGCCCTTCCTCTTTCATTTTCTGCCCAGACCATGACTGTTCACAAGGTTAACCTTGAGTTCTCCACTGGGTCCTCTCCATCTCCTCTTCACCCACTTCATTTTCACATCCTTCCTTCAACCCCTGCCATGTTTTCTTCCTGTACATTTTGTCTTCTCTTCCAAAACTCACTACCTGTTTCTCTGATCTCATTCTCACCTATTTCCTCAAGGTCTGTGTCCCATCTGTTATATCCTCAACCTATCACTTTCCACTGCAACTGTTCCTGATGCCTTCAAACACACTGTGATTAGTAGTATTAGTAGGCATGCCTGTACAAGGAAAAAAGGCAACAACAAAAAAGGTTAAAAGGTACATGAATTTTCTTCTGCTGTCCCAGTGATTCACAATTCTGCATAGTAGCAAGAAAAGTTTTTACTTTGCTATTACTTTTCCTATGAACAAAATGTTTCAAAAGCTCTTCTTTCAAAATGATTCATTAATTGTAAATGTGTTAGAATGCAATTAAATTTAATCCAACCATAAATTATTTGTGTCCTACAAGAAACATCCACTCACTTACTCTGCATATTGTATCAAATTATCTTTGCCAAGAGAGAATGGAAAATAACACTCAGCGGAATAATTCTATAACAGTGGCCTGATAGGCACATCTAATATAATAAAATGCACCGTGAACATTCTGAAGACAACGTTCTGAAGTCACTCAAACACTCCCTGAAGGGTTCGTGGATACATGGTGTGAAGCCAGCCAGCCTTCTCTGCCCCGCCCTCGCGTCAAGCGTCATGATGTCGAGGGCGGAAAAAAAAAAAACGGATCGCACCCACGCACGGAGTGTTTTATTATATTAGATTTACCTCCGTGGTGGCGGTTCCAGCAGCGCAGCGTCAGGGAAGGAGGCGGCGCTCCCGACGTCTCTAGCCTTCCCTTCGCTGTGTTCCACCTTCTTCTGACGTCAAGGATGACGTCAGAAGAAGGCGGAACACAGCGAAGGGAAGGTAGAGACGTCAGGAGCGCCGCCTCCTTCCCTGACGCTGCGCTGCTGGAACCGCCACAGAGGTAAATTAAAAACAAAAAAAAAAAAAGAAAAGGGGATTGTTGGGGGGAGAGAAGAGGGTGGGCAGTAAAGTTGAACAATGGGAGCGGGAGGGCAGGGGAGAAATGACAGCATGGATGCGAAAGGGGGGGGCATGGATGCGAAGGGGGGAGAAAGAGGCGGGCCAGGCTGGGACATGGGAGAGAGAGGAGCATGGATGGCAGGGGGGGTCATGGAAGGGAGAGAGGGGAATTGCTGTAAAAGGGATGAATGGAGGGGGCAAGGGACAGAGGAGCATGGATGGGCATGGATTGGGAGGGCAGGGCTCAGGGAGAGAGGGGAATTGCTGGATAGGGATGAATGGAGGGGACAGATGGGCATTGATGGATATGGATTGCAGGGCAGGGAGAGGGACAGATGGGCATGGATGGATATGGATTGCAGGGCAGGGCTCAGGGAGAGAGGGGAATTGCTGGGATAGGGATAAATGGAGGGGGCAGGTGACAGAGGAGCATGGATAGGCATGGATTGGGAGGGCAGAGCTCAGGGAGAGAGGGCAATTGCTGGAAAGGATGAATGGAGGGGGCAGGGGACAGATGGGCATGGATTGGGAGGGCAGGGCTCATACTCTCTCTCTCATATACAATGTCTTTCTGACTCTCACTCTCACACACTCTGTCTCACACTGTATCACATTCATTCTCTATGTGCCACACAGTCACTCACATACTCGCTTGGTCTCATACACTCACTCTCACAGAGAATCTGTGTCTCACACACACTCTCTCTCTCGCCCACACACACACACTCTCTCTCACACTGTGTCTCACATACGCACTTGCACACACTCTCATTCTCACACATACACTCTCTCACAACCACACTCACACCCAGACTCACTCTCTCTCTCTCACACACACACACTCACACTTTCACTCTGTCTCTCACACAGTCACTCTCACATACCACTCCGAGGAAAACCTTGCTAGCGCCCGTTTCATTTGTGTCCGAAACGGGCCTTTTTTTACTAGTATTCTATAAAGGGAAGTAGAATATTAGTGTACCAGGTATATATGCACATATGGAAAAAAATCAAGAAATGCAGTCCAAGACTAAGAACTTTTGTATTGGAAGCCACAGGCTTCATTAAAAGCACTTTTCAAACACATTTTGATAAGTTGCCTATACATGGTATATCCTATGAGGTACAGAAGGAAGCTCTCTTGGCAGAACACATGTAAAACTGAAAAACTGTGAAACCAGGACCTAATTGCTCCATCCATAATAACAATGCGCAAAACGCACAACTCCTAAATATATATCACTAAATTTGAAAGATTAGGGTTTGTTGTCAAGATATGAGGCAAACACACCCATTTGGAGATATTACCCCCGAAAAGATCATTTCTACTGCATGTCAAGTCAGTGAGAATTTCCTGCACATCTTTCCTGAAGACTGAAACCTGTAACTTTATAAGCCTGTAGGCATCATCGCTCCTAGCAGAGGATATTCATATCATTTCAAAATGTCAGAGGTTTCAATGTATAAATTGGTTTTGGTACAGTTGACTGGTCTCCAATAGGTCGAGGAATTCAGAAAGAAACTGAGTGAGTTTGAGTTCCCATGGCTCCTTTCTTTTTTTCATCTTTATTAAATTTCCCATTGGCTCCTTCTAAAATAGTGTGCAAGATCTGCATGATAGAAATATATTAGGATGCTATGTGGATTGGAATATAGTGTTCTCATAATGCTTCTTCCCAGAAAGGTTTCAATATTTGCAATCCAAAGAACAGTGAAACATTAGTCTTGATTTCCCTGGCCCTTTTGAGGTGTGCAATCTGGAGATTACTGGATCCATTGGCTGCCTGTACGTATGGTGTGGATAAACATGTGGATAAAGGTGAGCTAGTTTATATTGTGTATTGGATTTCAGAAAGCATTTGACAAAGTACCCCGTGAATGACTCTGAAGAAATTAAAAGTAATGGGATGTGAGGCAGTTGCTTATTGTGGATTACGACCTGATTAAAAGATAGAAAACAGAAAGTGAGGTTACAATTATTGCTGATTGGATGACAGAAAATAAATTAGTCCAAATGTGGATAAGGCAGAAGTGATATTGATGGAGAAATATATGAAGTTTAGTTTCCAGTACAAAAGATTTACATGGAATGGAAATTAAGGTTACCCTCAAGTAGAAATCTTGGTGTTCTCAGACTCCCAACTTCTTTTAAACCTCAGATCTGTAACACAGTGAAGAACTCTCTTCAAATTATGAATGTTGAGTAAGATAAAGGGTGTATTCCAGTTGTTCAGAGCCCTTGTTATTAATGTCTTAGATTATTGTAATGCCCTATGGAGCTTTTACTAAAGTGCAACTGAAAATGGCGATGCGGTAGTTAAGTAGGCGCGGGTTTTGGGCATGCGCCGATCCAGCGTGCCTGTAAAAAAGGCCTTTTTTAAAAATTTTTGCTGAAAATGTGCTGCAAAATCATAATTGCCCAGCATCCATTTTGGGTCTGCAACCTTAACCGCTAGCCATTGACTTAGCGGTAAAGTCTCAAGCGGTTAACCAGGCGGTAATGACCTACACACATCAAATACCACTTGGCGCGCGTCCGATACACGCATCCGAAATAAAAATTATTTTTCGGACATGCGTATCGGATGCACGGTCAACAATGAAATTACAGCAAGAGCCATGCAGTAGCAGGGCAATAACTCCATTTTGGCACGTATTGGGTGCGCGTAGATGCTTACGTGGCTTAGTAACAGGGCCCCTATATTTGGGAATTCCATCTACAAGATTGAAAGCACTACAATTATACAAAATGCCTCAGCTAGGCTTGATTCCAGATGCGCCTGTTTTCTATCTGTTACTCCACTTTTAAAACAGTTACACTGGTTGCCTATGCAAGAGCATATTGTGTCTAAAATATTACTTATGATACATAGGGCTTAACAAGAGCACAAAGAGAGAGGGAAACCAAGCACAAAATGTGAAATAACAAAAACAAAAAGCACCATGGGTCTCCAGGGCTGGGATAGCAAGCAGATCTTTATTCTCAGACCATAGGCTTCAAAACAGAAGTCAGATCTTTACATTTCCACAGTACTGAAAATTTATACACCATATCATACATGAAGATCTGAAGGCGCTCAGCTTTTGCTTGTTCCAGCTTTGAGGAAAATACATTTTGAAGAAACTAGAAAAAGTGCTTTCTCAGTCACAGGCCATCTAGTTGGAATCAATTACAAACACAAATAAGATTACAAACTGATACTGATAGATTTAGAAAACTGTTAAACTGTTTCTTATTTTGAAAGGCTTATGGGCATTTGAATTTGAGCAAGGCATTGTGGTATTTCTTTTCATATTTGTGTTCTTTGGTGTTTAGTGATTTTATGCAAATTGTGTTTCTTATATTTGTATTATTTTTAGAAAATATTTTGTGTATACAATGTGATCCACCTAGATACAGGCAGAATATAAATCAATTAAACTAAAAGAGTAAATAGTGGGGTTCCGCAAGAATCTGTGCTTGGGACTGCTGCTTTTTAACATATTTATAAATTATCTAGAAATGGGAATAAAGAGTTGAGGTGGATTAAATTTGCAGACAACACAAATTTATTAAAGTTGTTAAATTTGCAGACAACACAAGTTTATTAAAGTTGTTAAATCATTGTGAGAAATTGCAAGAGGACCTTAGAGACTGAGAAAGTGGGATCCAAGTAGCAGATGATATTTAATGTGAGCAAGTACAAAGTGATGCCTCTAGGGAAGAGGAACCCAACTATAGCGTCAGTTGCAAGGTTCCACATTAGGAGGTCCATGGCCATGAAAAGTATCATTGTTGATAATATATTGAAACTTTCTGCTCACGTGTACCGTGGCGGGTAAGAAAGCAAATAGAATGTAGGAATTATTAGGAAAGGAATAAAGAACCAAATTGAGAATATTATATTGCCTTGCATCACTCCATGGTGTGGCCACACCTTGAATATTGTGTTGTAATTTTGAACATGCGAACAAAACAGCACAAAGGTCTCTCAAGAGTGGTACAAATGTGCTTTATTAAAGACCAGACATGGACTGTGTTGCAGCGACTCTGCGCCTGCCATCAGGGATCAGTCTATTAAAGCGACATATAATAAATACTAATAAAACAAAAGAATATATATTTTAAGAAAACACAACAAAAGTTTGACATACAAAGGTGACCCAGATGTCCAGATATATTGGTGTCCAAACTGATTTATGTATTAAAATGGATAGATGACTAAAAAAAAAAAGTGCACATGCACTGTAGATCTATGCAATCAAAATGGTGGAATATTGGAAAGACTGGTGTTACTGAACTATGTGTATGATGTGAAAACTTAACCATGATATAAAAGATCACATCAGAAGACAGTGTGGATAATTTTTTTTTAAATTAAAGTGATAAAGAGTGGTTTTAAAGGTAATAATCATATTATGCAAACAGGGTAGAGAAAACTTGGGGAAGATTAAAAAAAACTGAAAGATTGTGAAACACGGGACCTAATCACTCCATCCATAATAAAAGCGCAAAGCACGCTACTCTTAAATATATATCACTTCAGCATAAGTATTACACACATTAAATGGCAGTTTAAAGGATGCAAAGGAAGAGATACTTAAGTGTTTCTCTTGAGACATGCTTGCTTAGACAAAATAATGACAGCAGAGTTTTAAAACCAGCCAGTATAACTCATGTGTGTGCTATTAAACTGTCTGTGATACCCCGAGCGAGGATTGAGGGTGGTGTTATGACCCGGTAGTAGTGAGCCCCTGTGCCCCGACTGAGCACGGCAGAGATGGAGTGACGCCACACTCGGTCAGGCAGCCAGACAACTCCTAGCTTCACCTGGAAGCGACCACCGTTCACCAAGAGTTGAGCTCCCAACTGCAGGTGGCCAACAGGACTTCTGGAACCGGCGGGGTTGTACAGCCGCTGACCAGGCTGACGGGCAAGCAGACACAGTCCAATAGCCAAGTACTCCGAAGGGCAAAGAATAGTCAAAACAGTCCAAGGTCTAGGCAGGCAGCAAACAAATTGTGGTCAGGAAAACAAGCCGAGGTCTGTACACAGGAATACAGGAACTGAGGAAAGCCGGTGAATAGAACTCCGGCGTGGACCTCTGAGACAATTGAGGCCGAAAGCAACGAAAGACTGAAGGCAGGGCCTTAAGTACTTGAGGAATTAGGCTCAAGCATGTGCAGCTGATTCAAGATGGCTGCCCTCATCAGCAGAGGTGCCTATGTCCAAATATAGGATTCCTTCCTGACCTCGTTACTCTAAGATGGCTTCCCAGGACCTGATCTATTCCAAGATGGCTGCAGCCATTGATCCAACCCAGATGACGGTTACCAGGAATAAGAAACAGAAACAGACCCTCCTTCCTTCCTGAAGCTAAACCAACACCAAGATGGCCGGCTATCTTCGCTGGACCACGACTCGCCGGTGAATTTGGCCCGCGCAGGCCTGGCACCGGTGAGGGACATAACAGGTGGGCCTGCGAAATAACACAGATGGACAAAGGTATATAAATGAAAACAAGTGTTTTGTTAACTGAATTCTGAGGCCTGTTACATCACAGGACCAGGAACACAAGGTGATAGCCTCTGTAGTTCAGTAAATACAGTCTCAAGCAGGCCTCTGGCTGGCAGGGCCAAAACACAGTCTGTGGCTGATGGGGCTGCCACACCCCAAACACAGCCTGTAAGTTCTTCCCTGTCCTCCTCCGAGTGCAAGGCTTTCAAGTTTCAAATCAGGAAAAAGAGTAGCTTACCTCAGCCAGGTCATGATCATTAAACTTAAGTTGTAGCAGCATATGGTTGGTCTTTAGTTCTTCCTTTCCTGGGCCTCCTTCAGTCTGGCCCTGCCTTTTATAATTCCTGGTTCTGACTCCACCTCTCCTGGCTCACTTCCTCCCGAGGTGGGACTATTGTCGTTAAGGTGGCTCAGGCTATCGCAAATCCTTGAAAACCATCTCTTTAACAAGGCCTACAAGAGAACCCATAGCATACAAACTATCCCATGAATCCACCCAGCTATGATAGTCCACCTTCTAATCTATCCTCCCTAACACCTCCAGCTCTCTTCCCTTACTTAATCTTTGTATACTACCAATTATATTGATATCCTGTAATAACTATGTCATATCAAAACTCTGTACAATACCAATTGTATCTGATTTCCTGTAATGACTATGTCATAACAAAACTCTGTAAGCCACATTGAGCCTGCAAATAGGTGGGATAATGTGGGATACAAATGCAATAAATAATAATCCTTCTTAAAGGTGAGGGGCAGTGTTCTGTATACCCCCTCATACTGTCCAAAGAAGCTTTAAGGAAAAACCAGAGAAGAATTCCAAACAGGTTCAAGAGCGGAGTGCTACGCTTTACTCTCGCTAGAAAAGTGACCGTGCACATGCGTTTAGTAAAGCATGTTTGTACCACTCGAGAGCTTTTTGTGCACCACATCTTAAATTAGATGTAGAGAAATCAGAAAAGGTACAGAGAAGGGCAATATAAATTGCTCCCAGTTTCCTTTAGAATCAAATTTATGACTTTGAGGTTAGCTTTTCTGGCCCATAATACAGATATACCCAAATAAATAGCTTGCATTCTCATTTCTTATTTCCTGTCACTGCTTTACCTCACATCAAAATCATTTACTGGTGGTTCCCCCACCCTCAAAAATTAGACCTTGATATCATCCATCATACTTTTTCTTTTTGGCCCATTTGACTCATGCCCTGTGGAATTCTTTCCACTTGATTCGAAGCATCTTTTTTTTTAAGTTCAATTCTGTCTTAAATACATTTTTCGTTATACGGGTGTTCTTAACCTAGGCAGATGCTTCATTGTACGGACTGATTACTGGGGCCAGCAACAATAGCTGTTCACTCCTGTGTCTTGCCTCTTGACCCTAAATTGCTGCTTTTACACACTTTTTGCATTTGTTTTTCTTTTCATATCTATTGTTGGTTGGACTCAACCCCTTGAGGCATATTTTCAAAGCACTTTGGGAGGCTAAGTTCCATAGGTTCTATGGAACTTTGGGAGGCTAAGTGCTTTGAAAATGAGCCCGATTGTATATTTGCTTATTTTTAATTAAACTAAAAAAAAAAGCCATTTAGATGATCATTTGTGACCGTCTCTGGGAAAACGTGACTAAAATTGCAGATCCAGTTGAGAATGGCCGATTTTCATGTCATGAGTCCAAGTCAAAATTGAGTTAATGAGTTCTGTGCATAGTTTGTTATCTAATCTATGATTTTCTACCTGGCTACCTGTGTAATAAAAATGACCTCAAAGTGTTTTTATTAAGTACTTTTGGAGAGGCTGTTTCTAGTGACTTTAGTTATGTTTTCCTAGAGATGGTCACATTTTATCTGAAAAGATTTAAATAAGCAAAATATCTTTAATAAATTTACTCCTAGAATTCACAGAGCTGAACAATGTCATCATTAAACCGCAAATGATATATTGTATAGGGCAAGTAGAATAAAATGTCATTTTAACAAGAAGACACTTTTGAATACTTTTGCAAACTCTGAATACTACATGAGAAATAGTTAACAGCATAAGCATGAAGTGTTTGTGGTACCAAAGGCACCATGAAACTGAATTATAGTTATCTGTTGATCTCCATCTATTGGTTTTGTCTTATGTATTCTTGTAGATCATAGTTTCTTATTAGTCCCTAGACATGCATATCAAGTAGGATGGAACTTGTTACATGCTCTGCTGCAGAAGCTTTACTGCTTTATTCTTAAAGTAATAACGTGACAGGACTACAATCATCTCACTGAAAGAAAGCCATATCAATCTATTTTATCTATGATTCAAAATTCTTAAAATAATGCAATCAGAAATATTCTATACTGTTAGTATAACAATGGAATGATAAAGGGACAACATTTAGGTACCATTAGTTCCCTATTTGAAACTTGCTATTGATTATATACAAGATGAAAAAGCTTTACTACCTGTACTTGTACAGAAGCAGCTGGTGTTCTTTCCTCCAAGTCTCTTCATACCAAGTAGCATTGTGCAGATGACAACTAAGTAGTGTGTACCTCAGCTCCTCAGTTTTTGCCTGTAACATGGGGCATTGAACAGTGCAGGCACTGCACGTGAGCCAATGGAAACTGCTTCAGTGGCACAGCCAGAGCTCAGTGAAGATCAGCAGTTTTGCAAGAAAAAGGAAGCATGGGGCCTTTGAGCCTATGTGCTTGCTGAAGCCTGGTTGTTTCCTTCTCCTCCACAGAATTGCTGTTACCAAGGAAGGGAGGATATGGTCATCTTCAGTGTGTGTGTCTGGTCTGAATGGACCTATGCTTCCTTTTTCACAGGCCCATTGTAATGCAACAATGGCAGCAGCAAGAGAAGGGAAGATGCTGAACCATTCCAGAGATTAAGGGGAAAGGGGGCAGAAATATATTGGATTATGTGAGGGAGGAAGGAGAGAAGAGAGAGGAGATGGGGAACCTAAACTGTGGGCAATGAGGGAGTGAGGAGATGCTGCACCTTGGAAGTAGAGGGGAAGGGTGAATGGATGAGGAGATTCTGGAGTATGGAAGAAGGGAAAGTGAAGAGCGAAAGGATACAGAGATGGTGGACAACAAGGAGGAGGAGATAAAGGGGGAAAGATAGACTACAAGAAGAAGGGGAAGAGAAAGAAGGGAACTGCTAGATTTCAAGAAGAGGGGGAAGAGAAAGGGAAGATGCTAGAATGCAGGGAGTGGGGAAGAGAAAGTGGAGTGGCCTAATGGTTAGTGCAGTGGGTTTTGGACCTGGGGAACTAGGTTCGACTCTCACTGCTGCCAGCAGTTGGGGAACTGGGTTTGATTCCCACTGCAGCAGCTTGTGACCCTGGGCAAGTCACTTAACCCTTCGTTGCCCCAGGTCCACATACAATTGGATTGTGAGTCCGTTAGTGACAGAAAGTGCCTGCAAAAAATACTATATGTAAACTGCTTTGACTGTATCTACAGAAATGCGATATATCAGATGCAGAATAAACAAAACAAGAAAGGAAGATGTTGAGCATGGTTGAGCCATCTGGGAGAAGCTATGGTGAGGAGAGTTGGTGATGAGATGAGACAAAAATGAAAATAGAGCTGGGGAGTTGATAAAAGAAGGTAATCTGAGACTGTATGGAATAAGAGACAGAATAAAGGGTTTGGATGGGTGGCTAACAGGGAAGAACACTTGTGAATAGATGAAGATGAGCAAAAGTAGCTGACTGGGAAGAGAGAAACTACATAGGGGTAACAAAATAATGGTGCATGGATAAATGAAGGGAATAAGAGGGCGAAAAAGGGAAATGGGAGAACTAGGGAAAGAGTATTAAAAGTGGAGAGAGGCTGGAACGAGGTAAGAAAGGAGATAAAAATTGATGAGTGAAAGGTTAAACGAGAGAATCTGAGGACTGAATAGTGGGAGGGTGAAATTTGAGTGGATAGAGAGGCAGAAAAAGCGACTGTTCACCACAGAAGTTTTATCTGATGTGCTAGCATCTTTCTCGGATATACCATCATTGAAAAGAAATGATACAACTTTTTATTTGAATCGGATTGTGGATTTATGTAGGATATTTTTCACCTGTTTTGTCTGTATTTTCGAGAGCATTGTAATTCTGAACCCCTGAGGCAGGTGTTGTATGCCAAACCGGCCCGTGTCGGGTCTTTATGAATAAAGGACTCTCATTTGTCACAGTCTTGAAGGCAACAGTTGTGCTTTTTTTCTTTGGCTGCTTGTTATTTGTGTACTTTTGAACCCTCATTTTTGTCACTTGGTGGCAGGGAAACAGCAATAGTACTCATTGCAAGGCAGTGAAAAAGGTAGCATCAGCCACTGATCTTATTTACCACCTTTACCAGAGATCATTTAGGACACTGATGTTATCTAAGGGCTCCTTTTACTAAGCTGCAGTGAAAAGTGGCCTTACTGTGTCCCTACATGGGTCTTTTCTGCTACTAAGTCCATTTTTATTGCAGCCATAAAAATTGATTTTTTTTTTCTATTTTCTCCTTTAATGGTCATATGCTAATGTTGCAATTAGCACTTGACAATCTTTGCATCAGGGGTCACAATATTTCATGAAAGCACTATTAATACTGCATACAGGTTGTTTTCCACCTTGCTTAAGATCATAATGTAATTTCGTAGCAGTGACATTATGATCTTAAGCAAGATGGTAAACAACCTTTAAGCTACCTTAACAGTACTTCAGTGAAATATTTTGAAAGATTGTGAACCTTGATGCAGGCATAAGAATAGCCATACTGGGTCAGACCAATGGTCCATCTAGCCCAGTCTGCTTCCAACAGTGGCCAATTCAGGTCACAAGTTACATACAGAATCACAAATAGTAGCAAGATTCATGATGCTGATCCCAGAGTCAAGCAGTGGCTTTCCCCATGTCTATCTCAATAGCAGATTATGTACTTTTTCTCTAGGAACTTGTCCAATCATTTTTTTAAGCTAAGATACACTAGCCACTGATACCATATCCTCTGGAAATGAGTTCCAGAGCTTAACTATTGTTGAGTGCAAAAATATTTCCTCCTGTTCATTTTAAAAGTAGTACCATGTAACTTCCTTGAGTGTCCCCTAGTCTTTGTACTTTTTGAAAGAGTAAAATATTGATTTATATTACCAGTTCCTAACCTCTTTAAGCTTTTCCTCATATGAGAGGAGTTCCAGCCCCTTAATCATTTTGTCACCCTTCTTTGAACATTTTTCTAATTCTGCTATCCCTTTTTTTATGATATGGGTGACCAGAATTGCACATAGTACTTAAGGATGTGGTCACATTATAATATTCTTTGTCTTATTTTCTATCCCTTTCCTAATACTTCCTAGCATTCTTTTTTTTTTTTTTTTTACTTGAAACATTTGTTAAATTTCAGGGAGGTTGTTTGTTGTTCAGAATCTGTTTCCTAGCATTTTGTTTGTATTTTGGCCACCCCAAAACACTAGGCAGAACATGTCAGCGTATTGTCCATGATGACACCCTAGATCTTTTTTCTTGGGTGCTGACTCCTAGGGTGGACCTAGCATCATTATGATTTGGATTATTATTCCCAATGTGCATCACTTTACACTTGTCCACATTGTCTCATCTGTCATTTGGATGCCCAGTCTTCCGACTACCTATGGTCTTCCTGAAATTTTTCACAATCCGCATGTGTTTTAAAACTTTGAATAGTTTTGTGTTGTCTGCAGATTTTATCAACTTCACTTCATCATTTCTATTTCCAGATTATTAATAAATATGTTAAATAGCACCAGTCCAGGACAGATCCCTGCGGCACTCCACTATTCATCCTCCTCCACTGAGAGAATTGGCCATTTAACCCTACCTTCTGTTTTCTATCCAATCAACCAATTCCTAATCCACAACAGAACATTGCCCTCCTAGCCCATGAGTTTTGAATTTTTCTCAGCAGTCTCTCATGAGGGACTTTGTCAAACACTTTTGAAAATCTAGATCATTACATCACCGGCTCACCTTTATCCCATGTTTATTCATGCCTTTCAAATAAATGAAGCAAATTGATGTCAAGACTTCCACTGGCTGAATCCATGTTGACTGTCCAATTAAACAGTTAGTCTATGTGTTTAGTGGTTTTATTTCTTCATAATAGTTTCTACTATTTTGCCTGGCACTGACATCAGACTTACCAGTCTGTAATTTCCCGAATCACTCTAGAGCCATTTTTTAAAATAGGCATTACATTGGCCACCTCTAATCTTCAGGTTCTACAGATGATTTTAACGACAGCAGACCTGCAGTTCACTATTTGAGTTGCTGTCAGTACCCTGGGGTGTTTGTACGCTATGGAATTTACAGCCTGTCTCACTGACACAGACTGACTCAATAATTACCGTGGATCTTTTGGATTCGTAATAAGTAAATGAAACCTTTATTAGGAAGCTAAATTCTACAATGGTTAATATATATATATGTATAATGGTTAGCACATATACAATATTTACCTCTATAAACAATCATTACATCACTGGTCTCTACATTTCTTAGACCAGGAAAAGAAACAAACACAATGATTAAACAACCATTACATCACTGGTTCTACATTTAAGCACGGCAAAGAGTTCTTAGACCAGGAAAGGAAGCAAGAATATACATTATACATACACTCATCACTGGTCTCCATCATCCAGGCTCTTATTATCAGCTGGGGGGGGCCGGTTACACAGCAAGAGCTAGGAGCTTTTGGACCAGGAACAATAAATCCACTGCGCAGTCCGTATGTACTCACAGATGAACCCCCCCCCCCCCCCCTTACTGTGACAAGCCCTCCCTTTTTATAGGCTCTGAGCTCATGTCTAGAGCTATGGAAAATTACAGAGTGCTTCTATGCTTACGTCTGTGGGAACATGATCACATGCTCTCCCAAGTCCAGGTGGCCAAGCTGGGCTTGGGAAAATAAGTGTCATCCTCCCCTTTGCATACCAAACTAGTTAGAGCTGTGTCTTATCTTCAAAGACAAGATTCAGAGTGTATTATTGGGCAAAAAGCAGGGTTTGAAAAGCAATCCTTTAAGATAACACTTAAACAATCCTTTTTAAACAGAATTACTTCTAATCAGCAATAAGATCCCGAGTGCACTGGTCGTTCAGACAGGGTTAAAAACAATCTTTTAAATTCACTTTCCATACAGGTGTATTAGATGGTAAGCTCCTTGAGCAGGGACTGTCCTTCTTTGTTAAATTGTACAGCGCTGCGTAACCTGGGAAGCGCTTTAGAAATGTAAGTAGTAGTAGTAGTGGTCCAGGTGATGTACTACTCTTTAATTTGTTGATTTAGCATTATTGACAAAAACCAGCCATGTTGGGTCTTTTTCACAATAAAGCATTGGTGATGACCTGGTTGTTGTTCCATTGATTCTCTTGACCACCTCTGCACTTGACATAAACTAGTAGTTCACAATGGCAGAGGTTCTTCTTCTCCTCTTGGAATTAGCATGCGTCTGTTTATTAAAAAATTGCTGCAAGAGCACTTATCGCCACCTATTTTGTAGGCAGTAAATGTTCCTGTGTTAACCATGCTCTAATCAGTTCACGCATGTAATGTAGTTGTATTAACTTGTTAGTGCAGGAACGCCCACTCTCCACGCTTAACACGCTCCCTCAAAAAATACAAAAATGTATTTAGTATGTGGTTAGCTTATACATATTCCTCAAATTACTCTGTGATGCTGTAGCACGTCCTGCGGTACTCCATTTTTGCTTTGTATGCGTGACACGTTAGTAAAAGGACCCTTAAGTAAATCCTTGATCATACACGTTAAACAGGGGTGCAATCTACAATAAGAACAGAAATTTGACGCGGCATTAAAAAATCATTAAAAGCATGAACACAGCTAAACAATAATACACATCTTTGTGCAATTTGCATGCTATTTGCCCATTACTGTTAATCAAGAAAACACATTCCTGCATTGTACATGCTATGCAGTACAATAAGCTTCTGCCTTCCTTCATTTACTACTAAATGGAAGTTATTAATAAAAACATCCTAAGGATAGAATACCAGCAATATTCATTAGTACTAGACATGCAAAGGATTAGGCTTCTAATTACATTATCTAGAAATATTTTGGCTCAGTTAAACTACAGCTTTAAAAAGATATATGAAAAACAGCCTTCATCGAAGTCTATGAATAGAATAATTCTTCAAACTGATCTTTCTCTGGCCATTTCAACTACCCTTTCTCCCAATATGTTTCTTCCCTCCTTGTCCTATTTATGGTCATTTATTATTTAGAAGATAATTCACTGAAATTAATACAGTGGCACATGAGATATTACCAAACACTTTATTAGGTCAATAAATTCTTATTATAAAGAAATGTTGGTGTAGATGTTATTTGTCTAATGACTTGAATACTAAATAGATTTCAGACATTGTAAGAATCTTTCCTTGAGCATTTTTGTAAAGTCCTCCAGCTTTTATTTCTCTCAGAGCAACCTATACTATTAAATTCTGTGAAATTACTCATTTATTTTTGTGACTCAATTCCTCCTCTACATGACTGTGTTTTAGGACAGCAAAGTAGCTTGTCTGTAATTGGGGTTCTTCATAAATCAGAAACACAAGTAGGTTGAATCTATCTGATAGCACTGAAACAGAGTAGCGTTCTCAGAGCTCAGAAAACCTAGGTTTTCCAAGCATGTACAGATCTTCCTTCGAAGCCACTAACTCAGTCTAATACAGAGCTTAGGAGGCAACTCCTGAAGAGGCAAGCATTATATATCAGTGTCTCATTTATGCTGATGCCTACAGAAAACCCCCATTACAGGTAATCACTGTAGTTTTTCCCAGTTAGTAAGTAAGTCAAATGAGTCACACAAGTGGGGAGTTCCAAGCTGAGTTAACCCTATCTTCCTAGTCAGCACTGATGCTTGGTTATGCTCACCTACCAGCAGATGAAGATGGAGAACCGCTTTTCAGAACTGTAGATAAGCATTGTGCCCTTCCACTTTTAATCCAGTATGTTCTCATTCTCCATTAGATGTGATCGTGCAGCATGTGCAGTCTGCAGGTGTTCTGGTAGGCCTTGGGGGTCTAATGTTTGAGTTCTAAGGCTAGCATAGGCAACTTTGGGTTCTTGAATAAATACATTTGCAAAAAAAATGAGCTAGAGGTCCAATTAGCTGTTCTTTCTCTAGGAAATGTATGTATTTATTTAGATTTTGCTCACACCTTTTTCAGCAGCAGCTCAAGGTGAGTTACATTCAGGTACACTGGGTGTTTTTCTGTCCCTGGAGGGCTCACAATCTAAGTTTGTACCTGAGGCAATGGAGAGTTAAGTGACTGCCCAAGATCACAAGGAGCAGCAGTGGGGTTTGAACCAGCCACCGCTGGATGTTAAGGACCAGTGCTCTAACCACTAGGCTATTTCTCCACTCTGGTGGTGGTGATGGTGTCTACACCCACAGGAGCCACGGTAACCCCTGGGGTGTACACCCAGGTGGCTGGGTCATCCGTCCGTGTCCCCCCCCCCCCCCCCCCCCCCCCCGATCCCCCTGTGTGCTGGAAGGACTTGGTGAACTCTGCACAGTCACCCTTTCTGCAGTTAGAACGCCTTCCAAGGGGGAATAGTGGTTCCGTGGCAGGCAGAGTAGTCCTTCATGTGACATATTCAGGTGGCAGTTGTAGGAGTGTGTGTTCATGGTCTCATGTCTCCACCATTGTAGAGTGTGCGGCTGCCGTGAGGTTGGAGTCTCTGGGGGCACATTGCCACTTGTGTGGAGAGCCGAATCCTTCGGGTTCACAGGAAGAGGAGCAGCATTTGGGAATCTTCCAGGCAACAGCTCCTCTTTCAGTCTCAGGCTCGACAATGGGCGTAAGAGCGGCGGTGATAGTTTTGGCAGGAACGGACGCCATTGCTGGCATTTCCTGTGGTTCGGACTGCCCGCCGCTCCTAAGCCCTGAATGTCCTTCTGGCACTTCTGCCCCTTCAACGGGGAAGCATCCACACAAGGGGACTGTTGGGTTTTCCCCTGAATTTATTTGGACCCTAGAGAGGCACACCTCCAGAGCAGCTGCGGCAACAGTGGTCTAAAATGATACCTGAATACTTTTACCTCATATCATTAAACTGTGAACTAAACAGTGGTTTGACTCCTATTTCATATATTTAACTTGGGACAGTAAATCTGTCTCTCCATCTCTCTTTCCTAAAACAGCAAATTGTCCAACTGCAAAACTCCACTCTTCCAAATTTCAGACTCCCAGGGGGAGGGAATGACGGCCAAAATGGACATTTTTTTTGGATGGGCGCCCATTTTGGCCACCTTCCCCCCCCCCCTCCCCCCCGCAATAATAAAAACGTCTTTTTTGGCAGTGCTTCACTCAGCTGAGAGACCTGGAAGTCCCAGAGCCAATCACAACGCATTTAGGAGAGCTGAAATACCATTCTTGATGGTATCAGGTTAACATTTATATCTCCTGAAATCTATTCAACATTGTATAATGAAGAAACTAGAAAAATATTGTACCATATATTATGCTCAGATATTTTGTAATATTTTTTGTTTCCAATTTCAGATCTGTCAGCATTGGCTAACTCAGTGTTTCTGGAATTATTTGGATTGGACTGAGATCTGTCATTATATTGCTACTTGTATTCTCCTGGGTCCTGATTACCAAATATACATGTGTGTATCTGTCTTTAAACATCTACAACAAGACATTCTCCAGCATACACAGGCTCAAGACCTTCAAGTTTTTCTTAAGGTAGGTATCTGTTTTTGTTTTCAAGCAGGTCATGTACACGTTAGAATTATGTTTGCTTTTCACAAGAAAGTAATTTTATAGTCAACGAAACTTTGTGCAAAATTAAACACGCTGATTTTTCTCACATTCTCTTATCCCACAGTTTGTTTATCCGGTGAGGAATAGAAATGCATTTTTTTTCTAGACCTGACCCATAGTCTGATTAGCAAATTTTTAATCTTCAAATTCACAATGTTTCTTGCTATACTGTGTTGAAAAAGTACACAACAGCAAAGCAATTATGGTAATTTAGAGTAAATTCATTCTTTCTGTTACAGTTGAAAGTGGCAGAATAATAATTGTTTTTACATTGTGATTGTTTTAGGAATAATATAATTCTTTTTTTTATATCTACAACTTGAAAGCTGTATACCAGCAAAATAGGACAATAGTGTATTAGAAACCAGGACTGCATTTTGATGAAAATTGTTAATCACGTGATTAGTCTCATAATTAAAGGGAGGGGCATAGCCAGCAGTCAATTGGGAAGAGGGCACAGGAATGGGCCATGCGTTTCCTCTCCCCCGCCATGGATGCTGAAGCCCCGCCAATTGAACAATTCCGCTGGGTACCTCACTAGTTTCTTAGTTAGGTTTTCCATCAAGTGAACATTATTTTGCTTTTTGCTTTGGTGACTTAATAATTGGGATAGAAGAGAATTTGCAGGTATATCAATAAAAACAGTTTGAATTTCATTCAGAACATCAAATCTTTTGTATTAACTTGTTTAAATAGTTAAAAACATTTTCTCATAGTTTTAAACTTTACTGTTACAGCCTAGAGTATTAAAAGATAACCAGAATATAGCTGATCAGGGCCTAATCCAGTCTTCCTTCCCAGCTACCCTCTCTAGTTCCCACCAACCCCTGGCACATCTCTTAATTTATTTACTAATAACTCTTTCCAGTGTCGAGCTTATGTACTTTAATCAACCACTACTCTACACTGGAATATGATCTGTATGGGGAGGCAAAAACATCAGAATCCTACTTTCATCCTTATTTATTTTATGGGTGGTAGGATTTGCTAGGGCAGTTTACCTCATAGGCATAAAAAGCCTCCCCAAAACAATTGTTAAAACTCCATGTGTTTCCAGTCTTTATGGAAACCCTTTTAAGTTACTAAAATTTAAACAAAACAAGAAAGCTTAACTTTACATTCAAAAGTGCTGTTTCCTCCCCATATAGATCATACTCCAGTGTGGAATGAATGGTTAAAGTACATTAGCTGGACATTGGAAAGAGTTATTAGTGATTAATGGAACAGTCTCTTTCATCCTTTATACATTTTTTGTTGCACTACTCATTCATCCCAATTAAGAGAACAAAAAGAAGTTTTGTCATTACAGAGTATTTTCATCCACAAGTGATTTGCCCTAAACAATTTATTTGCACTTAATAAAAACATACAATATACTGTATAAATCTTAATGCTCTTTATATTAGTCTGATATTCCTATTACCTAAACAAGTTTAAATAAACAACTCACCAGTACTAGGATGCAGACAGCAGTCTATCAGTGAGTGGGATGATGTCTAGTCCTTTGCATTGAGTATCACATGTATGTTTATTTCCTAATTGACGAGAGGTTACATTTGAGTGCTCGGTGCAAAGAGGTCCTAGCTCTCAGTGAATGAATCGGATCTCCTGAGGCTAGAGTAGCTCATTTGGAGGAGCTGAAATAGACAGAGAGATACATAGAAGGAAACCTATAGGAAGAGTATCCACCTCTAGTCTAAGAACCCTTTTTGCTGCCTTGGAGGAGGGAGATCACCTAAAAGGAGAGCATCACCCTGGTGAACCAGGTAGTGATCCGGTAGCCAAGACCTACCCTCTAGGGGATGCAATATCCTCTCTCACCGAGGATGTTTCTCCAGGGGCTTCTGTCCAGGAGTGAAGGCCTAGGATAGCCATTTTAGTTGATGATTTAATAATTAGGCATGTAGATAGCTTGATGCTTGGTGGTGGTGAAGATCACTTGGTCACTTGCCTGCCTGGTACAAAAGTGGTGGACTTCACGCATCACAAAGATAAGTAAGACAGTGTTATGGAGGAGCTGGCTGTCTTGGCATATGTAGGACCAGCAACATAGGGAAATGTGGGAGGGAGATTCTGGAAGCCACATTTGCCTTTAAGGGGAAAACAGAGTAAAGATTGCAGATTATCTCAGTCAACGTCTACGCAGACTGTAGATACAAACAAAAACACAATTTGAAATGTCTTTATATAAATACTAGAAGCCTAAAAAATAAGATGGAAGAGTTATAGCACTAAATGAAGAGATAGATATAATAGCCATCTCAGAAGCCTGATGGAAGGAGGATAAACAATGGGACACTGTGTTACCAGGGTACAAATTATATCAGAATGATAGGATAGATCAAATTGGAGAGGGGGGTATGGCGCTATATGTTAAGAGGGATTTGAGTCGTAACAAAAATTCAGCAGGACATAGCAATGTAGAATCCTTATGGCAAAACTGAAATGAGCTTTGATGACAGCATCAAAGGTTGGGAAGTAAGACCAATGCTGGCAGACTTCTACAGTATGCATCCTGTAAATGGCAAAGACAGATTAAGATAAAGGCTGGAGTGGGCATCAATGGCAGCTCCAATATTTGGGAGGTAAGACCAGTGCCGGGCAGACTTCTAAGGTTGGTGGCCTTTGACCTTGGATGTCATTGTGATTTGCCAAATGTACTTGCTAATGTGGGCTATTGGAGCCATTAGACTGAACAACCTCAACATGTCACATACTGATGCCTGTCTGCACATTCTTGTTTCTTCCATAGCAGATACTGCAGTGGTGATTCCATGTTGCTGAATAAAGGCTTTTGCCTGAGTCATGTCTCAAAGAGTTCTTACAAACTCCATTTGAGAATAAATACTGAATATTATGATTTTCATAAATTATTTTTTTTTTAAGAAAGGGAAAGACCTCAGAGCCTCAGTCTTGTTCAATTAAAGACTTAATGGGATCAATCACTTCACCGGTCAAAAACCTTCCAAATCTTTTTACAAAAAGTAATGTATCAATTTTTCAAAAAATAAAGAGCCTGCACGGCGAGTGGAAGGAAGCCCATTCAATTCCTATGGGCTACTTCTCATTTTCCACATGGAAATCACTAGCGTGGCTTTGTAAAAGAGGCCCAAAGTGCCACAAAACAAAACAGTAAACAATGTGTGATTGTAGCAAAATTAGAAATCAACGGTCCCACCGGCCTGCATTTCGCTTTAAAAAACTGCATCAGGGAAATGGACCTTCTGTGGAGATAAAATCAAATGCTATACTCCCCATAGAAAAAATCAAAATACAGTAATGTTGAAAATGAACTTACATTGCAGAACCTACAGTTACTGCTCCACTATCTTAGCCATCAAACATGGCTGTGGGATGAAAAAGATGCCTTCACATAAAACAGACAGCAACATCTTTTCCAGTAAGGACATCAGTCTACTTATAGACCTCATTCTGAAAAATCAACTTATTTAAATATAGACAAAAAAACATTGTAAAACAATATTCAATAAAAATACTGCCATTCAATTTTAAGGTTCAGATTATTAGATTCTTCTGTGCACAGCTCAGACATCCACTGCTTTGCTTAATATAATAGAGCTGCCCTGCAGTCTCCTCCTCTAGAAAATGCAGGAACATGATCCACAGTACAACACTTCAAATTGGGAATGAGATTTATCAAGACAGTGTTGAACAATGGGTTCCTCAAGGCATCTTCGTTTCAAACAACTCTTGTGTTCACTCGAATGGAGTTTAAACTAACAAATCATTTGCCCAATGTTTACTTTCAGGCAAGCAAATTTGATGGCATAGGCTTCAAAATCTGAAGTACAAGTAGTAGAGTGCTTGAGTTTAAATTGCTAACAGTCCTTAGGACTGATGAATCATGTGTCTAACTCTAAAGTAACGTCGCAGATTGTACATTTATTGCATTTAACATGGGTTCCATGTACATGTTGTTTATGATCTGCTGTACTATCAGATGGACATAAAATATCTTTCAGATTAATGTTTCTACTATATGCTGTTCTCAAATGTTTCTCGTGAAATGCTGGATGAAATGTTATAATAGTCCAGTGTTTTCTTAAAATACCAACAATTTTCTCTATACCCAAGGAATACTTCAGAATACATGTCCTGAGAGTCCACTGATCTAAGACTCCAATATTCCTGTCAAAAAATCTCACATGTTTTATGCATTTTTGACTACCTGAGAGGGATATCCTCACTCCAGAAACTGTTCCTTTAGATCCCGTGCCTGGATTTTAAAATCTCCTAAATCAAAACAGATACAGTGATATCTAAGGGTTTCTTGTTTATAAGAGATTTTACTCATTTTTTTTGCAGAAATTGTCTCAAATTAGGAAAGTTCAGAAAATTGAATTCCTTCAATTCCTTGTTACGTTTGATGCCAAGTCTTTTATACTGTGATTCCTCAAGATTAAGCTTTAAATGTGCTTAAAGAAGTGTTGACTTACCATGACACTGATCGCAAAGTTCCTGCTGTGTTTCTAGTGGATTTAGCATTGATTACTTTGTTTAGGAATTATTTTAGATTTAGTCACTGAATGTTTCAGCGGGTTTAAGAATGGCATTGAGGGAGACGATGGCCACTTAAGAGGCATATTTTCAAAGCACTTAGCCTTCCAAAGTTCCATAGAAACCTTTGCTTTGAAAATATGCGTCTTGGTTACCAATTTATATTCATGATGTCTTTTGAGAATCAATGGTTATCAGTTTATCCTTTTAAACAATATGCACAGCTTTGACTATGTTGCATTGATGACATTTTCATTTTGTGGACTAGATTTGCAAATGGTTTCATTCAGTTTCATCAGTGTCTAAATACCCATCAAAAAGAAATTTAGTTCAAATTTCTTTATTGGTTTTGTAAAGAAAACAAACAAGCAGAACAAAAACCATAACCATTAAGTGGGATAAGCATAAAGGAATCCTGTGCAGAAGGAATGGATCCTCAGGAGCTTAGTCAAGATCGGGATGCGGGGCTGGTGGTGGGAGGCAGGGATAGTGCTGGGCAGACTTATACGGTCTGTGCCAGAGCTGGTGGTTGGGAGGCGGGGATAGTGATGGGCAGACTTATAAGGTCTGTGCCCTGAAGAGCAAAGGTACAAATCAAAGTAGGGTATACACAAAAGTAGCACATATGAGTATCTTGTTGGGCAGACTGGATGGACCGTGCAGGTCTTTTTCTGCCGTCATGTACATAACCATTAAGTATCATTTGACAAAAGAGACTTTTATTGTGGATTGCATAAATTAGATGGAACCAAAAGACTCGGGTATATATAAATGATACCAATAAAGTGGTACCATAACAGTAGTAAAAATAATGAAACAAGATGTATTAAGAATAGAGGAGTAGAGGAATAGAGAGGGATTAATCCTCTTTTTTAGCAGTATTACAGAAGCTGATTAAGGGAATCCAATTTTTTTGGAAATTTTCAAGAATATTGAATTTAATTTACTTTGACATACCATGCCATGGAAATAGTATTCCTTGATGTGTTGGTAGAAAAGGAAGCAATACAATATTCAATGACTGTTTATAAGAAGAAGACTGATTTGAACACTTTTCTGAACTTTACTAGTTATCATCTACCTACTTTGAAAACGAGTTTGTATTACTCCCAGTTCTTTAGATATTGTCACATCTGTTCTGATTTAGGTAATTTTAAAATCCAGGTACGGGATCTACAGGAATGTTTGTTGAATAGAAGGTATCCCTCTTGAGTTGTTAAAAATGCATATAAACGTGCAAACGTTTTTGACAGGGCTGATTTTTTTTTAAGTTCAATCTTTTTATTGAGTTTAGTAAATACAACAGTACAAAACAAGAGAAAGAAAAAACAAACCTCAAATTATTAAACAGGTCACCAAGGAAATGAATAATAAAGAACGTGTACATCACAACAGTCTGTCATAAAGGAGAGTGGCTCCAATCAGAGCCAAGGTTAGCTGGTTTGTCAAAGAGTAACAGACAGGAAGAAAGCTAGCTATAACAAAACGTTAACCATTACAATGCAACAATCAGTGCATATCCAACATTTCTAACATAGGAATCCAAACTTTTTCAACCATGGACAATTGGTCAAGTTTAGCAGCTATGACCCTTTCATATCTACAATAGAAGAGCTGGAAAATCTCAAGTATCGTAATGAGTAATAAAGACCTCAGCAGTGTAACTCAATGAACTAGACTTTTATCATTGAGATTTATACACCATAATCCATTTTATGTCTTTTAACCACATTCTATTTTTCTATTTCATGTATTTTAGAAATTCCCAAATTAATATGCACTTATCTGAAACTGTGTTGGCTTAGGAGGAATCACTCTTCCGACATGAATCATGTTTTGCATGATGATTTATCAAGAAAAAAAAACCCTATAAGGCAAATATTAATGTTAAAATGTTGTATTCAAAAGCACTTGCACATTAAAAGAAGAGAGAGAACCATCAAAGATTCTTACATTCCTCTCGACTTTTGTAAGGCCAAACCCATCTTGCCAACATGCAATCTTCTCCGCCAAGATGGCGCTAGTATCTAAATGACATAATTTAAACTAACTACTGATTTGCTAACCCACCAATCACAGAAACCTTGTTAAATGAGTGACACCCATTCTATCTCAGCATTGAGCCCCCAGGGATCACAAAATTTAACAAAAAAATCCAATGTTCTTTATAAGAAGAGGTGCTAGAAATGTATTAAACAAAATAGGGGCCAAAAGAGAGCCCTGTGGCACTCCACATATCAAGAAATAACAGTGGGAAAGGGTATTTTGCCAATTAACTTGATGAACTCTATCCTTCAGGTAGGAACGGAACCAAATTAGGGCATTCCCCATTATCCCTATATCAGAGAGGCATTGTAACAAAAGAACATGATCCACCATGTTGAACACTGATGATAAATCCAGAAAAAAGAATCAAAAGTATTATTTTTATCTAAATAAGGACAAATGTAGTGACACCAAGCAAAGCAATCTCAGTTTTATGGTGAGTACATCTGATGCAGGTGAAGTGTGTAGGTTCGATCAAGGAAGTCTTGTAACTGAGTCAGGACAATGCTTTCAGTAACTACTACAAATCATTGTACAGCGCTACCAGTCGTACGCAGCGTTTCACAATTGAACATGAAGAAAAGACAGTCCATGCTCAAAAGAGCTTACAATCTAAATCAGGATAGACAGACAGGACAAATAAGGGATAAGGGTAGGACAGACAGATAGGAAACATAAGGAAAGGGGTCTATTGAAGAGAGGAAGACAAGGTAAAGGTTACGAGCAGGTGACAAGTTAGGAATTAAAAGCAGCATCAAACAGGTAGGCCTTTAGCCTGGATTTGAAGGCGGCCAGAGATAGAGCTTGACGTAATGGCTCAGGAACTCTATTCCAGGCATAAGGTGCAGTGAGATAAAAGGAACAGAGTCTGGAGTTAGCGATGGAGGAGAAGGGTGCAATTAGGAGAGATTTGCCTAGTGAACAGAGTTCCTGGGAAGGAGTGTAGGGAGAGATGAGGGTGGAGAGGTAGTGAGGGGCAGCAGAGTGAATGCACTTATAGGTCAATAAGAGGAGCTTGAACTGTATACGGAAACGGATAGGGAGCCAGTGAAGTGACTTCAGAAGAGGGCTGATATGGGTATAGCGACTTTGGCGAAAATTAATCGTGCAGCAGAATTTTGAACAGATTGAAGAGGAGAGAGATGGCTGAGTGGAAGACCTCTGAGAAGCAAGTTGCAGTAGTCCAAGTGAGAGGTGATGAGAGTGTGGATGAGGGTTCTAGTAGCATGCTCAGAAAGGAGAGGGCGAATTTTGGCGATATTATAGAGGAAGAAATGACAGGTTTTAGCAATCTGTTGAATATGTGCCGAGAAGGAGAGGGAGGAGTCGAAGATGACCCCAAGGTTACGAGCAGATGAGACAGGAAGATGAGTGTGTTGTCGACAGAAATAGAGAGTGGGGGAAGGGGAGAGGTTGGTTTAGGTGGGAAGATAAGGAGCTCAGTTTTGGACATATTGAGCTTCAGGTGGCGGTGAGACATCCAGGCAGCAATGTCAGACAGGCAGGCAGATATCTTGGCCTGGATTTCTGCCAAGATTTCTGGTGTGGAGAGGTAGATCTGGGAGTCATAAGCGTAAAGGTGATATTGAAAACCGTGGGCTGAGATAAGAGCACCAAGGGAGGAAGTATAGATGGAGAAAGGAGAGGTCCTAGGACAGATCCTTGAGGTACACCCACTGAAAGTGGGATAGAGGAAGAGGATGATCCACCAGAGTATACACTAAAAGTACGCTGAGAGAGATAAGAAGAAAACCAGGAAAGAGCAGAGTTCTGAAATCCAAGTGAGGACAGCTTGCCAAGGAGTAGGCTGTGATCAGCAGTAACTGAAAATAAAGGATAAATTTGCCACTGGATGGTTTTTACAGAGAACCTGAAGACCCAATTTTTGCTCCTTTATCCAAGATCAGATATGCACTATCTTCCATACATCGGGAACTTGACCTGTCGCCAGGCCTAATGAAATCAGGGAATAATGAAGAGGAGAAACAGTGGTAACCGTCTGCAAACTTCTTAATGATTAAAGATGGAATAGGGTCATGGGGTGCAGTGATGGATATAATACGAGCAAGACCTGGAAGTGTAAAATTAGAAAGTGTAGTAGTAGCTATAGAATGATCAGATACCATTGAGGAGGGTAAGGAACTTCTAGTTAAAGGGCCGGTAGGGGAGAGGCCAAAAGTGGCCTGAAGATTGGCTATTTTATCATAGAAAGCAGAAGCCAAAGCGTGGGCTGAAGGAGTAACAGCAGAATCACTGACAAGGTGTGATGGTTTTGTCAGAGAGTACAAAATACGGTAAAGAGCCAATGAATTAAACTTTGGCTATACACGCTGAATAATATTTATGTTTTTCTTCCGCAATAGTGGTTTTATGGTGATTAGCAGTATGTTGGTAGCTATCCAGAGTGGTATTCATATGGGCCTTCCGCCACAACCTTTCTGAATTCCAGCGATGCCGTAGTAATAAATACAGAGTAGCGTCAAACCATGGTTCAGATTTTCAATCCAGAAGATGCCGGACTTGCAAGGATTCTAATGTATCATAAACCTAAGTAATAGATGTATCCCATAACTTAAGATAGGTCTGGATGGGACCTACATGAATCTGGCTGAGGATTGGTCTGTTCTCTTGGGGGTGTTCAGGAAGGGGGTCAGTTAATGTTGGGGTTTTTGGGAGAGCTGTTGGGCCTTATTAGGGGGCGGTGGGAAGGGAGGAGATCGTCCTTTTTTTGTTGGGGGGGGGAGGAACAGGAGGAAAGGAGATCAGGTTCAGGCCACTACCCAATAGTTTAGGGGGTGCCAGCAACCACATAGCTAACCAGGTAAAGTTAGGGCCTGTATTTATAGGTTTAAAAAAGATTTGAACAAGTTCCTGGAGGAAAAGTCCATAGTGTGCTATTGATTTTGAAATGGGGAAAGCCATTGCTGTCTGTGGGATTGGTAGCATGAATCTTGCTACTATTTGGGATTCTGCCAGGTACTTTTGACCTGGATTGGCCATTGTTGGAAGCAGGATACTGGGCTAGATGTCCATCGATCTGCCCCAGGATGGTTATTCATATGTGCTTATGTTATATGTGGGCACTGGTACTGAATATTACCAGCACCTGCATAACTCCTGCCACTCCCAGATTCTGCCTTTGGAATGCTCTCCTCCTGCTTCCTGCTTGGTTTTTAGATAGACAGTCAGTGCTGATATTCAGCAGCACTGGCTGGTTATATGCCACTGAATATCAGCAGCCAACCCATTGAGTGCGACATAATCGGGCTGGAGCATCTCCTACCCGCTTACATCATTTTGAATATTAGGCCCAAGGTATCCATTTTGCATGTAAAATGCTAAGGGCTGAATTCATACTACTTCTGTGTAACATGACTTCATTGCCAGAAATGCCTGATATGACTGATTTAGTGGTGATCAATGTGGGCTATCTTTAAGACATGCTGATTTCTCACTAACCTGTCCTATTTTAGCACAGAAACCATTTTATACAATGAAACATAGTTACTAATAAATGGGGTTAACAATGAAATAGTATGACTTAATGGAAGCCCACATTAATGACTCCCCCCTTTGAGTTGTCTGGCTTTTAATTTTGTTTATGCAGCCAAGTTTTATGTTGGTTATATAAAGACACTAGTTTCAGTCAGTCCGCACATTAAGGAAAATCAATCTAGTCGCCAACTCAAGTGGTAAATAGTAAAATTTAATAAATTGTAATTCTGGCTTTTGCAGCTAATATGTTGGGCTTTTTTCAACTTCTGTAGGAAGAAGCACTCCTTGACTTTCATGTGAGTAATTATTTGGAATATATGGATAGCCTGGAACAAACATATAGGGCTATGATACTACAAGACATGAAAAGCATTAGACTACAGAGCACGTGACCAAAGCAAGCGGACATTGCATACTTTCATGTTTTAGATTTCTTTTATAGTTTCTCTATAACATATTTTGTTATTGGTACTCATCAAAGCATTTGTTACTCTGTAAATGTATATGCTATGAAATGACTAATTTAGATTTTATCACAGCAATAAATATTTTTCAAAAATATATAATTTAGTTTTGATTAACGAAGTAATATATTATAGCTCTGTCTTAATTGACAGCATATTTTTAATACAGTTGGTAAATAAATAAATAGCCTTATTTCCCAAATTTCATTCTATCCTGCTACTAAAACTAAATCCTTTGCATATCTGGCAGCAGACAGCAAATATGAAATTTGGCACAAAGGAATGCCAAAATAGTTGTAAGCTTTTCTCTACTTGAAATTAATTTAATGTCACATTTGGAATCAAAAACTAGATGTGAAAGGCAACATAAGTATAGAGCAATAAACATTATGACCCTGCAATATTATTATTATTGTTGACACCATATGCATTCTGTTATATGTTACATATTTTTTGTTATAAATAAAGGCATTGTTTACTAATAATACATACTTTATATTTGAGTGGACTTTGATTTTATGACCCTAAAATGTGCTTCAAAAAGAGATTTCAAAGAATTATTAATTACTATTATTAACATTATGCTTGAGCAGAAATCTGATATAATCTTAACCTTTTCAGTTAGATTTACCTCAAACAGATTATGTTCATGCGCTTCCATGTGCTGTGGGAGCAGTGATTTTAAAAAAACTGTATATGGAGTTTAAAAGCATCTTTCTAAAATCATTGCTTCCAATGAGCATGCACCTCCCTGACAATCACAGTATCTTCTGATCTTCGCACCACTGTGTGACCATCTCCCAAGCCTGCCCCAACAGTGTCAGCTTTTCATTATCCCCCTGACAGTGTCATTGAATCTCAGCAAAACCCCATAACACCTTCAAACATCTAAATTGCCATAGTAGTCATGGCCTCCCAGCAGACCAACCCCCACCCCAAATCCCCCTCCTTGGCTCTTACCTGGACCCTGGTTGCATAGTGGGAGCAGAAGTGATCTTCAGTCACTCCTTATGCTGGTCCTGTTTCAATATGGTATCCAAGACCCCTAGCAGTAGTCTTGCAGTAGTACAGCTGGGAGTCAGGCTACCACATGTTTCATAGTCAACCTTCAGATTCCCAATGTTTGCTTTCAAAGCAAAGAAGTTGGATTCAATACTACTACTACTACTACTATTTAGCATTTCTATAGCGCTACTATCCCCTTCATTCTTCCTCTTCTGTTCCATGAATAACCTTACATGTATCTTTTAATCAGAGGAATGTAGATACCAGTGCCCCATCAAATTACATTTGTACAGTATTACAGTTTGGCTGTACAGTAAATCCAGCCAGTTACAGTAACAGTTCTTAGAATGACTGTGGCAGCCAAATTTTTTCAGCTTTCTTGTGCTTGCTGCATCCCAAACCTTACAAGTATCTCTTTTCATCAGAGGGATGTAGATACCAGTGTCCCATTAAATTATATTTGTACCAGTATTGCAGTTTGGCTCTACAGTAAATCCAGCCAGTTAAAGTAACAGTTCTCATTTTAGAGTGACTGTGGCAGCCAAAGCTATTTTTCAGCTTTCTTGTGCTTGCTGCTTCCCAATCTTATTTTTCTAGTCTTCTCTTAGGTCCTCTTTCTTCACATGTACACCTGTATTATACTAGTGATTGTGCATTCCCATTCAGCATTTGGCGTACTCTTTACACTAGTCATAATCATTAACTTTTATATATAGATTCTTCCAACCCAGCATTGTGACCTCATTTTGATAATCATAAATCATATTGCATGTAGTTAAAATATTACATCAGAGCACATGAACTACCCTAATTTTGTAATTAAAAAAAATGAAAGAACTACATTTGTATCTCTCTTTGCTCCCAGGTCAAATGTCATTGACATCATACCTTCTACAGTAACAATGGCACTCTTCAATTCTCTTGTAATAGGAACCATTGGTAAAGCAGTTACATTCTCCTGCTTCTAGGCTTTACTATCTTTTTCATTCAGTCTCTCCAAAGGGGCACATCCTTGGTAAAGTGACACTCACTGACCTGTTGCAATGACCTAGAAGCTCTCACAATCATCTATACAGCCATATGTTTAGGATTCTCTCCTTTGTGTACCTCATTCAATCGTGCATGTTAATGGAAACTAGCTGAGGAGGCCACTATGCACAGGAAGGGCTGCACATGCTTAGAACTTTAATATACTACATTCTGAGCTCTGGGATAGTAATTCCACCCCAGCACCTATCTGTGTGCCTCACCAATTCTGATGTCAACAGATAAAACCTGTTAAAAGTAACCAACACTGCTATCTCCCACAGGATTCTAGTGTTAGATAAGAGAGATAGGGGCTGGATGTGCCTAGTTTTCAATTGTATTAATGGGCAGTTCTCCTAAAAATTATTCTTTACTGACATAACAAATCAGAGGAAAAGCACTGGATCCAAATGGAACTATGTGATGTTTCAGAACTTTTTCTACAGGCCTTAATTTGAGGGTTACTCTATATTTTTAGCTTTGAAAGCTAGAAGTAATATTTCACGTGTGTGTGTTTTCCCTGTGTTGAGAATGTGAAAAAAAATAACAAGGAAAGTTCAGTTGACCTCCTTTTTTTTGCCTGTTGATATTAGAAATAACTGTTCTTTGGGTCTTCCTGTCAATACAGAACAAATAAAGATCAGAAGTTTCCCCAAATGACAGTCCACAACACAGTGCCACTCACGCCTGCTTCAGGAGTCAAACAATTTTGTTCAGCCACAGATGACAAATTTTGAATGTAAGGGTAAAAACATCCAATAATTCTGCATACAAAGAGCTGATAGGCAAAATGACAGGGCAAAAAACGTGTTGTATAGAGTGGCGCCATGGCGCCAAAATGGAGGACTGCATTGAGTGATTTTAATTGTCATTCTTCAATAAACCACCTGTTTTGGAACCTCATTGGTCTGCCTCCTCCTTTGGTCTTCCTGGCAATGCCATTTGTAAAGATCCCACCCCTGATTTGAGTTGAGCCAGACAGTTTTTTCAGGGCACGATATGTATCTCTTTAGAAGAGTATCAGCACATTAAGGTGGTGGTAAGGGCTCCCACACTAACCCGGCAGTAACCAGCCACCACATCAGCAAAATCCGTCCCTTCATCTCTGAGCACTCTACCAGAACCCTTATCCACACTCTTGTCACCTCTTGCCTAGATTATTGCAACCTGCTTCTCACCGGCCTCCCACTTAGCCATCTCTCTCCTCTTCAATTAGTCCAAAACTCTGCTGCGCGACTCATTTTCTGCCAAAGTCGCTATGCTCACATAAGTCCTCCCCTCAAGTCACTTCACTGGCTCCCTATCCTTTTCCGCATTCAATTCAATTGTTGACCTATAAGTGCATTGATTCTGCTGCTCCCCAGTACCTCTCCACTCTTCTCTCTCCCTAAGCCCCCCCCCCTCGTGTACTCCGCTCTGTAGATAAATCTCTCCTGTCTGTCCCCTTCTCCTGTACTGCTAATTCCAGACTCTGTTCCTTTTATCTCGCTGCACCTCACGCCTGGAATCGACTTCCAGAGCCTGTATATCTAGCCCCGTCTTTGGCCGTTTTCAAGTCCAGGCTAAAAGCCCACTTCTTTGACACTGCTTTTGACTCCTAACCACTACTTACTTGCCCTGTACCCCACCTCTTTATTTCCCTTACCTCTTAATTGTTCTGTCTGTTTACCTGTCTTACTTAGATTGTAAGCTCTTTGAGCAGGGACTGTCTTTTGTGTATGGTGTACAGCTCTGCGTATGTCTGGTAGCGCTATAGAAGTGATAAGTAGTAGTAGTAGGTAATCCCTACGGAAATATTTTTTCAATATTTCCGCTAGTGCTGGAAATGGTGTGCACTGGAGGTGGAACTACCACCGGCACCCTCGTTGGGCTGATGGTAGTTCCATTTTGCCGCATGGCAACCCTTTAGTAAAAGGGCCCCTAAATTCCTAACTGGGGTAGTGATGCACCTACATAACCTGGAGGTGAATGATATCCTTTCCTGGGCCATTGGTTGGTCTAGAGCACATCTCAAGAAGGTTGGAATTACTCGGGTTCATCATTATTTATCCCAAGTCCCATTTTTATTTTATGCAATTCTCAAATTTCTATACTGCCTTTCCCTGAAGACTACAAGATGGTTTAGAACAGTAAAAATATATACATAAAAGTGCAGTAGCATACCCAGTTATTTAAATGCAATCACAAACACCTCTGCTTCAGTGTTTACAAAACACATTGGATTCTTTCACCATTTTAAAATCTAGAGGTAATGAGTTCCACAGGGACAGGCCTTTGAAGGGCAAGGCCTTATGGCTACAGGTAATAGTTTCTAACTGAATATCCCTAGGTACCTGCAGTAATGCTTGGCTAGCAGAATGCAAGTTTCAGTTTGGAATATATTATTGAACACATGAGCACAAATAAGAAGGGGGGCCTGGCCATAAAGGACCTTATGAATCATAAATAGAATTTTGAACTCAATTCATTGATTAAATGGCAACCGGTGCAATACTTTAAGCACTGGTTTAATATGTTTATGTAGCTTAACACCTAAAACAATGCATTCTGCTGTGTTTTGTATCTTTGCAGTTGGCATTTAGGAAGACAAATATACAGCAAATTACAGTGGCAAAATGTGTTGTAATTAAAGCATGGGCCACTGTAAGTAAATCTGATTTTTCTAAATAGGGGCATAAATAATGGATATTCCACAGATTACCATCAAACTTATCTGCTTTTTCAATATCAAACAAATCTATCCAGACCCACAACACCTTAGCCTTTTCAATAGGGGTTAACAGATGGTTTTCCTCTTGCAGGGAAAATGCATCTAAGAACTTCAAACTCATTATATCTCTTTTGCCCCAATTTAATTTAAGTTTTTTCTACCTTAGCCAGCAATTAAGTTCTGTCAAACACTAATTCAATTTATAAATAGTCTCTATGTGGTCCTCTTCAAACAAAGAGTAAATCTGGACATGGTCTGCATATAGGATGTGACTCTATAAAAGGACATCAACACATAGGTGCCATATTTCCTTAGGTAGTGAGCCAATTCTATGAGAGCACTTACGTGCATATGTATTTCTATAGAGCACTAGTGTAAACCTGCATCCACATGCCAAAATTTAGGTGTAAAAACAAAAACCAAACAATTAAGGAGTACAGAAAGAGGCATATTTTCAAAGCACTTTGGGAGGCTAAGTTCCATAGGTTTCTATGGAACTTTGGGAGGCTAAGTGCTTTGAAAATGAGCCCCATTATATCACAAAAAGAAAATATCCCAAATACAAAACAGGGATGAAATGATATTAGTGATCTAAATAAATTAATTAATTAATGTGAGGGGAGATGGAGGCTCTCAGTTATCTAAGCAAGGACACACCCAGCGTCTAAAGCTTACTGAGGCACTCTGCGCCATCTATTTCAGGCTAGAGAATGACACGGGGATGGGGAACCGCTGTAAACACAGGGATAGGGGCGGGACAGAGCAGAGGCATAGCCAGGTTCTGATCTCAGGGGGAGCAGACTTTTATAAAATAGGCACCGGTTGGTGTCAGCTAGACAGCAGTGACTGTGTTGTTGCTCAGGTGCTATGGTGGGTAATGATTAATACAAGCTGTCTCTGTTGCGTCCTGCCTACAAGGAAACAGTAAGTTACATCAGGAGGCAAGACGCAGAAGAGGTCCCTGGACTGGCCAGAGCAGGCCACCTGTCTTCTTAACTACAAAGTAAAAATATTCAGGAATAACACACACATTCCTTCCATTGCTAGACACCTTGTTTAAATCAGATGGGCTTTTGTTTGTGTGGTGACTGGCAAGGGGGTACTCCAGGACTGACCTAGAACACAAAACTTACCACACCATAACAGCCCTAGCCCACCTATCAGAAGACAGTGCTATTACACTGGACTGTGGAGCACCAATATACCTACTATTGGGAAACTGGAGCAAACTGCACTGTTACACATTCCTACACAAAATGCTAGCAGAATCCTTCATCTCAGTCACACATGCAGAACATGGACAGACCCTCATAAGATTAGCCATACTGGATCAGACCAATGGTCCATCTAGCCCAGTGGCCAACCCAAGTCACAATCACCTGGCAGAAACCCAAATTGTGACATTTCATTCTACCAATCTAATACAGAATAGGGAGCCACACGCACACAAAAAAACCCAACAACAGAATTGAAATAGAGCCCCCACCCCCACCCCCCACTCTCTGTCCAAGGAAGCCAGACTCTATAAACAGTGCAATACTGGTAAAATAAGAGACAAATGCATTTTCCCATGTACATTTTACAAAGCAGGTACAGCTCAGTCTTTACAAAGTATTATATAAAAATTTCTACCTTTGTTGTCTGGGAATTTGGCTGGTCCCAGTCTTTTTTTCCATGTTCCATGAGTCAGCCTTACAAATTCTTTTCCAGGTTGGCCTTTCCATTTCTTCTTGTGCCTCTTGTCTTCTTCCTTTCCTTCTCTACATCTGTTTGGCACTGATCTTGCATTTTACATCCCCACTATCAAATAGCTGTGTATAGAGCTGCCACGTGACCAGTTCCAGAAGGGAGATTTTTCAACCAGTCCTAGTGTGAACTCACATCCCAAATTCATATGGGATTTGCAGTCCCTGATTCTACCCATCAAAATCTGTACTGTAGTACATCCAAAATGACTTAAGAACATGCACTCAAACCCCTCTACTGTTGTTTGAACAATTTATTTCGTCATTTGCTTTGGTCCCGCTGTCTCTTTTCTGTTTTTCTCTGTTTCTTCTGCCTTTACAGGGTCTTTTCCCCATCTGACATTTCTTCTGTCTCCAAGTGCACCATCCTTCTTTCCTCTGCACCACTATTTGTGTTGTCCAGCATCTCCCTTCTGTGTTCCTTGTCCCTATCCTACCCCCAAGTTCAGCATCAGCCATTTCTGTGTCCCCATCTCCCCCTTTGTCAGCACAAGCCTACCTGGTCTCCTCAGCCACAGGTCAACTGTTTTAATCACTTGGCCACCTCATTTGTTATAGAGCAGTAGCTCACGGGCATCTGTACTGATGCTTTGGAGAAGAGCATGTACACCTCTGACTGAAGAAGTACATATATCTGTGGGGAAAAGGTGACTACAGTCTGCAGACACAAACAGTAAGGTTCCCTTGAAGACTGAGAGACCAATCAACCTGTTCTACAGCAGTCCAAAACACATCCTTCTACATGGTAAAGGAGAGGTTTAAGGATGTCGCTTTGCCTATGTACTTAAGGGACCCTTCAGATGATCAAAGGGCCACACTGTGCATTCCCAATATTCAACTTTAAACACCTTTTCCCAAATCACATATATCCGCAAGGTCTGGCTGTCAACCCCAAAACATTAGCTCAGGTTTGGGTGAGTGGGTCAGCTGTAGATCAGATAGGAATCAAACCCTGGTCACCTGACTCTGACATAAGCTGCTACCACTAGGCCACTGGTCTACACACATGCTTAAGTATTCCAATGAGGGACCCATAGCACTGCACAGGGTAAATATCTCAGATCTTGGGCCAAGCACAAAACACCCTAGTAATGCAGTGTTTTCCACATTGGTCCTGGAGTACCACCTCATCCTTCAGGATATCCACAATGAATATGCATGAAACAATTTGCATAAACTGGAGACAGTGTATGCAAATTGATGTCCTGCATATTTATTGTGGATATCCTGAAAACCCGACTGGCAAGGGGGTTCTCCATGAATGACTGTAGTAAGGGATGTGAGGTACAATACACGTTGAAGCACCTGTTTGTACCATGGCCCAATCACCAGAATTACGAACAGCACCCTAAACCCTCCAACACACATAAGTTCCTCAACACATTTGAAGCTGATCTAAACACCATTGAAAGTTTGGGAAAAATGACGCTGAAAAACACATTCTACAGAATCATGCTTAGCGCTAAACAATGTATACGCCAGCAGTTAGGCCTCCTCTGAGCAGGCCTACCTATCTGTGGCCAGGTTATGCACAATTAGACATGATTCTATAACAGCACGCATACATTTTAGACACTCCCCTTCATCGTGTGACTTTTTCGGTTGTGCGCCTTGGAAAACTAGCATATAACTTTATAAAATACTAGTAAAAGAGGCCCGTTTCTGGAGCAAATGAAACGGGCGCTAGCAAGGTTTTCCTCCCCAACACCCCCCCCTTTCTCCCTCCCTCCCTCCCTACCTACCTGCCGACCCCTTCATCGTTCTGACGTCATTGCTCCGCACCTCCTTAACGCACCATACGCCATTGCTCCGCCCTAGGTGTGTGACGCCATTGCTTCGCCCTCGACGGCATCAAGTTTGACTCAAGGGCGGGGCCCGGAGACTTGGCGATTTTGGTGGCTTCACCACCACGAACCCTTCGAACCCGTCTTGAAGGAAGTGACATCAGTGGCTTGGCTTCACTGACGTCAGTGTCTTCAGATCGTTGAGGGTGAGTTTTATTACATAGGATGTGTAGACAGATGTGTGTGTAAAGTCCAATTAGTGCTGATAATGCATGTTAGTGATCAATTATCAGCACTGATTGGCTTGTTAACCAAGTAAGTTGTGCGCACCAATCGGCAGTCAGCACAGATTTCCACGTGCATTTTTGGACGCCATTTAGAGAATTTGGGGGTTTGCATATTGCACTGGAAGTTTTTGTTTTTCAGGTACCAATAATTATATATGACACCTGAATAATTTTTTATTTTACAGTTTATATATTGCTTACAAGTTAACAAAAACTATTGACGGGGTCAGCAATTATAATCATCCTGCCCCTCACCATCCGTTGCCAGACCTTTCCAAGAAATATTAAAGACCATTTAATTCCCAAACCCCTCTTCTTCCCTCCCAGCAAACAGAGCCCATAATAGTAGGCTATACCATAACACTAAACAGTTAAAGCTACAGAAGTAGCAAGGTTTCTTTTTCATTTTGTCTGACAGCTGTTTTTATGTGTTTGAGGCATTCTTTTAAAAACAAAGTGGCTGCTGGGAAAACACCTTCACTGATAAAAGAATTAATTAGACAACAGCGAAGGTACAAACAAATCCCTTAGCTCCTTCATCAATCTTACTGCTACGCCGTCCATGGAAGACCAACTCATTTAAAAACTAGAAGGCACTGAAAGCAGTTCAGTTTCTAAAGCAAAAGCAAAAGAAACAAGGAGTGTTTGGGTCTCCACATTCTTGTAGTTGTTCAGAAACTCAGTGACCCCTCTCAGGTCTACAGACTGAGATAAATCTATGCCACCAATTCACAGTGAAACAATAAAACTACACCAACGATATATAATTAAAACATAACACCATATCAGAGTACAAATTCAAAAATAAAAATTTGTGTTTGTGCTTATAAATAACTGGGAAATGTCTGCACATAGACCCCCTATTTCTATAAAAGACACCAAAAATTGTGCACACAATTTAATTGAATAATGAGCCAATTAGTGCTAATAATTGGCTTTTTAACAGGCAATTGTTGGTGCTAATTAAAATCAATTAACAGATACACACGGAATGTAGGTGTGTGATCTGCACCTAAATTTTACATGCATCCCAGAAAGGGGGCCACAGAAATGGGAGACTCATGGGCAGAGTATGGGTGTGGATTCCAGTTACATGCGCAATTATAGAATAAGTGAGTTTTGCGTGTACATTTAGGTGGGGGGATTTGCACCACATTTTCGTTGGTGTAAAATGGGCATGCCTAAATTTACACACAACCCCTGTGCTTAAGCACTATTCTAGAAATCGCACCTAAGCTTTCAGCGCAGCTTATAGAATAGCGCTTAAGTGTTTTTTTCCACACCAATTTTGTAGTCGTCATTTATAGAATTCACCCCCGAGTGGCAAATCAGCAATACCAGAACACTTTATAATCGTCACACCAACCCAAAAAAAGTCCATAACTGTCGTAAAAAATTTTTGATCCAAATTTTGCATCAGATACTATTTTAATTTAATCCACCTGGTGTTTGCTGTTGAATTCAATTCACAAGTTTTTTACTAGCAAACTATAAATTTTTCTCACAGTCACTCTCTGAGAGGAAAAAGACTTCAGATACCCGGTACTGTTTTACTCAATTAGTGGAATGTACCGCTCCGCTCAGCCACTATGTGACTAGATTTCTGTACTGTTGCTGGCGGACGTCCTCATAAGTCTATAAAAAACCTCTGATAAGTGCTATTTCTATATTAACTTTTTATATGTAATCTATTCTTATATTAGAATAAGCACTTATCTTGGCTGGGCATGTTCTAGTGGGTTTGCTCTACAGCGAGCTCCTGTTTCACTTTTGCTTCCTTAGGAGCCGAACCCTCAAATTCTGTGCCCTCTTGCAGCTTATAGAGAAGCAGTGGAGACTGGAAAAGAAGCTCACACTGTTACAGGCAGTTTCATCCTGCTACACGTCTCTTTGATGATCGTGTGAGTCTTTGATTAGACCATCCAGCATTTGATATATTTTTTGGATACTGCTCAAGACGAACCAGTTATTCAGTAATTGATCCACATCACTCAAGACTCCTGAGGCAGGCCTGTGGCCGAAACACAGTACTGTGTTGAGTCTACAATAAAGTTTATTCTGTTTATACCACCATAGTCCCGTCGTCCTGAAGTCATTGGTCCATTTCCTCCTGGTTTGCTAGTAAAAAAGTTGTGCATCAGATGCTATTGTAAAAATCACTGGCTGTCAATAGTTCTTCAAAAATCATTAAGTGCACTTAGCTTAAATAGATTATATTTCTTATAGTCTCCGGTCTTCAGATCATCAAAATCCATTATATCTTACTGCCCCTGATATGGGCCATGTTTAATAACTGCTTTCTCTGGAGAGCCATAATGTAATAATCTATATAGATGTTTTTCAAGGAGACCAGTTTTTCTGCAAGATAAAATAATAATAATAATTCAGTCATTGCAGTCATTAACATGAATCAAACAAAATAAAACATGGAAAAGAAAATAAGATGATACCTTTTTTATTGGCCATAACTTAATACATTTCTTGATTAGCTTTCGAAGGTTGCCCTTCTTCGTCAGATCAGAACTAACACGGCTACCACATCTCTCTACTCTCAGTCATTAACATTAAACAAAATCATATAGCAATCTGGGGGTGCCTTCATTCAAAATATGGCAGCTGACACTCTACACTACTTGTGCTGTTCTAGGCTACGTGGGATCACAAAGATTCAACAGGCAGCTAAACCATTCCCAAGTAAAACCTTTACCAGTAGACTCTCAATTCTTAATCCAACTTTTCTTTAATGTAGCAATCATAGCAAACAAAGAAGATCAATTTACAGTTACGTTGCTTGAACAGAATGGTTGCCTTCTGCACAGAGTCTGTAGTCACCTCAAAGGCAAGGAGATGGCCAGAACCTGAGCCCAGCTGAGAGGTAAAGCTGTAATACTTAAAGGGAAAGTGTGGGAATCAATTGGGAATAATGCCTTGAGAAAATGCCTTGGGAAATGTTTTGGGAAAAGCCCTGGGAAATGGTGAAGAATTCTGATGGAATCAAAGAAGATTAAAGAGGGATCAGCCACTAGAACAGCTGCTGATCACAAAGGTATGCTTCAAAAACTAGTGGACTGCAGGAGCCGAGGCAGTATGGTTTCACTAGAGAGAGGTCTTGTCAGACAAATCTGATTGATTTCTTTGACTGAGTGATTAAACAGTTGGATATGGGAGGGGTGCTAGATGTGGTATACTTGGATTTTAGCAAAGCTTTTGACATGGTTCCACATAGGCGACTGATAAATAAAGTGAATGCCCTTGGTATGGGCACTAAAGTGACTGACTAGGCTAAAAACTGGCTAAATGGAAGGAGACAGAGGGGTAGTGGTAAATGGAGTTTGCTCCGAGGAAAAGGATGTTATTAGTGGTGTCCTGTAGGGATTGGTCCTTGGAGTGATATTGTGAAAGGACTGTCTGGTACAGTTTGTGGATAATACTAAACTCTATAATAGGGTAGATACTCCAGAAGGTGTGCATAAGCATGAGGAGGGATCTAGCGAAGCTTGAAGAATAGTCCATAAATTGGTAACTAAGATTTAATGCTAAAAAATGCAGGGTCATGCATTTGGGTTGCAAAAATCCAAGGGAACAATATAGTATAGGAGGGTGAAGTAGTTTTGTTTACGAAAGAAGACTGGGACTTGGGGGTGATCGTATCTGATGATCTTAAGGTGACCAACCAGGTAGAAAAGGTGACGGTCAAAGCCAGAAGGATGCTAGGGGTGCATAGGGAGAGGAACGGCCAGCAGGAAAAATAGAGATGTTTTTCTTATTTATGTAATTTTGGAAACCACCTAGGTTTTAAGGTAGTATGCAAATTTTAAAATAAATAAATATATAGAGGTGATAGTGCCCTCATATAAGTCTCTAGTGAGGCCCCATTTAGAGTACTGTGTGCAATTCTGGTGATTGCACCTTCAAAAAGATATAAACAAGATGGAGTCAGTTCAGAGGGCGGCAACAAAATTGGTCAGTGGTCTCTGTCATAAAGTGTATGGGGACAGACTTACAGACCTCAATATGTATACTCTGAAAGAAAGGCAGTGGAGGAGTGGCCTAGTGGTTAGGGTGGTGGACTTTGGTCCTGAGGAACTGAGTTCAATTCCCACTTCAGGCACAGGCAAGCTCCTTGTGACTCTGGGCAAGTCATTTAACCCTCCATTGCCCTATGCAAGCCGCATTGAGCCTGCCACGAGTGGGAAAGCGTGGGGTACAAATGTAACAAAAATAAATAAATATGATAGAGATGTTTAAATATCACAGTGTCATTAATGTACAGGAGGTGAGCCTTTTTCAAATGAAGGAAAAGTCTGGAATGAGAGAGCACAGGATGAAGTTAAGAGGACTAATCGAAGGAAATACTTTTCATAGAAAGGGAGGTGGATGCATGGAATAGCCTCCCGGTGGAGGTGGTGGAGACAAGGACTGTGTCTGAATTTAAGAAAGCATCGTACAGGCATGTGGGATCTCTTAGGGAAAGGAGGAGATAGCAGTTGCTGAAGATGGGCAGACTGGACGGGCCATTTGGCCCTTATCTGCTGCCAGGCTCTAGGTTTCAAAGAATATTAACTTAACCTGTCAGGTGCTAGCTAGCTTTTTAAAAAAACCTGGAAATTGAATGCTGAAGACTGCACAGGGCCTGACATTGAATTTCTGGTTTTAACGTCAGCAACCGACAAAAAAAATGCTGTCTACCACCTGCTGAATATCTGCCGGTATGATTTTAGATGTGCATAAATCAGCTTTTGGTCATTTTTATTGCATCAATATCTAAACCCCTATTTTACAAACCTGGGATATACACGTCTAAAACTCTCAAAAGTGCATATAGGAAGAAGCTGTGGCCTGGTTGTTTGTGTTTTGGGTGGGATTGGGACAAGCCTAAAAAATAAATGTGTATTCCCTCATTTCAGAAGGGGAATGCACGTCTATGTCCAAAAGGGTCAACATCAGGATTTATACCTGCCACCTGGGATGTCTAAGTTTCAGAAACATGCTCTTATTGAGCAGTTCTCCGCTGGAGGGATTAGAGGAGGTCCCCCCCTCCCCACCCCCTTAATCTTCTGGTGGTTGTTGTAACTCTCCATAATGAAACTGGCAAGAAATATCAGGCTCTGTGAAAACTTCAGGAAAACTAAACATTTATGTTTTTAAAATGGCTGATATAAGTGTTTATGTTGCAATTTTATAATATAAATGTGACATTTACTATGTTTCTCTGGAGCTCATTTTCGAAAGAGAAAAACATTCAAAAAGTGGCATAAATCTGCATTTGCACGTTTTTCTCACAAAAACATCCAAAGTGGTACTTTCAAAACCAATTTTTAGACTTTTTCTATGAAGTCCATCAGAATTGTGTTCATATCACAAGGGGGCATGTCAGGGGCGTGTTAAGGGTGGGATCTGGGCGTTCCTAACACTTGGACATTATTCAGCCATAATGAAACAAAACAATAGTGTCCAGGACTAAAACTAAGACGTTTTGAGCTAGACCTGTTTTTATAACAAATGGCACAAAACGGTACCCTAAATGACCAGATGAATCAGAGGGAATCGAGGTGACTCCCCCCCATTACCCCCCCCCCCCCAGTGGTCACTGACCCCTTCTCACCCTCCACAAATGTGAATACAAATATGATTTAGCAGTCTCAATGACAGCCTCAGATGTTAGAGCCAGGTCTATTAGGGCAGCATGCAGGTCCCTGGAGTAGTATAGTGGTCAGTGCAGTGCACCATGGCATGGGGGACTCTGGTCCCTATCTCCCTCTACCTGTCACATTTGTGGGGGAAATTGTGAGCCCTTCAAAACTCACCAGAAACCCACTGTACCCACATATAGGTGCCCTCTTCACCCATAAGGGCTATTGTAGTTGTGTACATTTATGGGCAGTGGGTTTTGGGGGGCTCAGCAGACAAGATAAGGGAGCAACAGTGAGATGTGTACCTGGGAGCATGTTTTTGAAGTCCACTGCAGTGTCCCCTAGGGTGCCCCATTTATCTCCTGGGATGTCTGGGAGACCAGTCTACTAAAAATCCTGGCCCCACCTACATCTCAATGGCTTGATTTTCTACGTTTTTCACATGGTCGTGTTTATTTTTGAAAATGGACCTAAAAACAAATCCAAATCACAAAACCTTCTTAGAAACAATATTTTCAAAAACAAAAGATAGGCGTTTTTCTTTATTGATGATGAACTTCTTTCCTATTTGGATTTTGGATGTTTTTTGCAAAACTTCTAAAGTCGGACTTAGACATCATATCGAAAATACCCCTCAACGTGTATGTTCCAGCACATAAAAATTATGGTCTAAATTCTATATATGGAGTCTAAAAAATGAGCATAGAAAAAAAGCTCAGCGCTATTCTATATGCTGTGCTTAAAGTTAGGTGCAGTTTATAGAATAGTGCTTAAGCCCAGGAAACAAGACTATATTTAGTACAGCCAGTCATATAAACAGAAATGTGGTGCAAATGCTCATGCCTAAATTAGGTGCTGATCCCACCTTATGCTATAATTACGTGTGTTACAAAGGAATATCCTTGATTTGCCCATGACCCTCTGTTATGATCCTACTGGGACAGGCAGGGCAGTGACTGGGTCTCGCTCCTGATTGGTCATGTCAGGGTTTGGGCTGACATCTGGGGCAGCTGATGTCAGATGCCAGACCTATTTAAGTCTGCCTCTGCCTGCTTAGGATACCCTAGCTTACTTCCTATAGCTGTGAGCTTACCTTGCTTCTGTGCATGTGGTACAGTGTGATTTCTTCTTGTCTGTGTTTGTTCTTCATGTCTGTAGCTGTCTGCTCCCTCTAATTGCTTTGCTGTTGATCAGCTGTATGCTGCTTCCCATTGTTCTCTGTCCTTACCCTTTCCTGCTATGTTTGCTGGGTAAGTCCATGGGAGCTTACTTCCTTCATTTGGGTTTATCTTTAACTCTTTAACTGCTGTTTCTGCTGGTTAGTTTGTGAGAAGACTGCTCCTTCTCTGTGTAACTTGAGCAGTCTCTCTGTGTAGTTTACCTTATCACTGCTGTATCTTTTGTTGGTTCCCTCTGTGGTCTGCCCCTTGCCTAGCTGTGTGGCTAGAGCTGTTTCTGTGTGGTTTCCCCTTTTTTCCCTTTGCTTGGAGTAGCTCTTCTTTGGACCCTTTGGAGGCTGCTCATTCGTTTGTGTTATGTGGTACAGCTTGGACTGCCTCTCTGGGTGGGTTCTCTTATTCTGGTTGTTAATATCTGTGTGTTTGGTCTTGTGACCTTCCTTGGTGACTGTGTGTAGCATAGCATGCGCGGCCTGAATGCTGGTCCCTTCTGAGACTTTTCTCTGTTCTTTTTCCCTTCCCTTTTTTGTGTTTGGGTTCCAGTTTGGCCTTGTTGCCCTTGCCAGTGGTCTGTTTCCCTTTCTGGTGGTGCTCACTGGTTTCCCTGAGTGTACCAAGCTTCGTAGCCCTTTGTCTCTTTATAGTGTGAGCTTGGTATGCCCTAGGCCTTGGCCTAGGTCCAAGGGCTCACGATCCTCCTAACACCCTCCCATTTCTGCGCTCCCTTTTTTGACTTGCACATGAAATTTAGGCACATATTCCACACCTTAATTTGGATGTATACATTTAAAAGCCAATTATCAGTGCTAATTAGCTCATTATTTAATTAAATTGCACTTGCAGGCAGACGGTCAGGTGAGCCTCAGGGTGTCCTTTCCTCCCATCCCCTCCTTTACCTTAGTGTGGTGTCCTGGTGGTCTAGTGACCTCTTCGGGGCAGGAAAGAGCCCCCTCTTTCCTGCCCAGCACATCTGCAGACTGTCTTTCTCCCAGCGCCAATTCAAAATGGCTGTCAAGAGTTGAAACAGCAGCCTTGCGAGACTTCCACAGATGTCTTGCAAGATCACTGCTTGAACTCTCGGCAGCCATTTTGAATCAGCGCTGGAAGAAAGATAGCCTGCAGATGTGCCAGGCAGGAAAGAGGGGGCTCATTTCTGCCCCAAGGAGATCACTAGACCACCAGGGCAGCACACTAAGGTAAAGGAGGGGAGGGAAGGGGTAGTGAATGGAGTCATATAGGTGGAGGGAGGCTACAAAATTGGGGCGGGGATCTACATGGGGGGAAAGAGAGAGGGAATCTGGCTTTCTTTGCGGGGGTCAAAGTGACGGGGGCAAGGTGGGGTGTGACAGGGGTGGGGTGGGGTGTGACAAGTGGCAAGGCAGGGTGTGATTGGGTGGGGCGGGATGCAACAGGGGACAGGACATGTGTCTTCTTTTTTCTTAGGGCAAATATGGTAACCCTAGGCCATATTGATCAGTTCATATTTTAGATGTTTATAATTCTAAAATGGATGGCTCTGCCCATGTGACTAGTGCATAAATGTCCATTTCGGCATGTATTTCAGTGCAGACTCTACATGGGCAGATCCTATTCTAAAACACTAGCAAAACTTGAGATGTCTCGCCCTGGATGCCTCAAGTCCAATTTGTACGTCCTTTCTAAAGTGCTGTTCTAAATCTATTAGTTACCACAGTATTAGGTTTGAAGGTGGAAGTTGTGCAGTGACTTCCAAACAGATGCTGTGGAACACAGAGTACATGAAAAATTCAACAACTGCTTTAAGCAATCACAATTAAATCACTTATTGGGTAAATGTACATTTTGATTGATTGCAATGATTATTAGTTAAATATTCAATACCCTTCCCAAAGTAATCAACCAATAAAAATTAGCTCATTATTCAAATGCCAGAAGAGAATAATGTATGTCTAGAAGAAACTGTGTAGAAAGGTGGCAGGGATAACACTTTACTTACATTACAGACACACACACACACACACACACACAGAATCAGTGTATTTCAATTTATACATAGAAAAAGAGCAATTAAAATATAGTACAAATGGTTCAAAAGTTGGACTAGGGTCTTATTGGACTATGGCTATCAAAGAATCATTAAGCATCCAGTCCCCAGACAAAGAATAGGATACCTTGCCTGCCATAATTCTTTGCTACAATTGTTTGAAACATAAAATTAATAAACCTGGGATCCAAATATTCCACCAGCTGAATCAGTAAAGGGATGATCTATTGTATGTTATATGCATATGGTTATTTGTTACTAGAAATGGGTAGTAACGAAGTACTTATATTTCATTATAGTACTTAAGTACAACCGGCAGTAATTTTACTTGTAACAAGTTACAGTTTTTTCCCCCCAATACTTTTTACTTATATCGAGTTACATTTAAACCGTACTTTTGTACTTAGTAACAAAGTACAAATTTGGAAAATATATTTTTTAAGTATTTTCCATCCCTCTGCTTCTCCTCCTCTACTTACTTTCCAAACAATGCCAGACATGGCTTGCAGCTGATTGGGTCCGAACCTCTGGTCCCCAAAACAGCTGAGCTGGGACTACACCCAGGCCCAATCAGATGCAAGCCAGCATCTGATAACACCTAGAAACTAGTCCCCTCCATCTATACCTGCCCAGAACAGCTGTTGATTGGGCAAACAATCTTAAGGGTCCAGCCATCCCCACATCCTTGCACCTCCACATCAGTCAAAAGTAAAAAATTTTGATATTTACAATGTAATATATTGTAATAATTATATACTTAGAGACTGGCTAAGAGGACAATTAATAAGTTTAAGCACAGAACTAGAGAATGACATAGGAGCGAGTAGCCATGGTAAACTACAGTAATCTGCGGTTACACCATGAGAACGGCAAAACTTTTCCATGTTTTACCATGGATGCAAACTGCATTTATTTCCCACCCCATAGGAGCAGTAGTAATCCCTGTACCCTCGGTAAAATGGATGCCTACATTTTACCGGTGTTTTACCACTGGGACAGGGTAACTTCCGTAATCCGGCCTCCTCCTTTCCCACTGTTCTGCTCTGTTCTTCCCTGTCTACAGTAGTGTATACGTGCAGACACCACGCACCCGCTCCTTCCCAAACACTGGTATGTCAGTAGTCCCCTCCCCGCCCACCATGCATGACATCACCAGAAGAGAGGACCCTGATTGACTTCTTTTCATCTTTCTTTTGTTCTACTGCTACCATACTGTTAAATAGTGTGCCACCACAGCACACTATTTTGCGGGTTATTTTTCAGTGTGGTGGTGATAGTGGTGTCATCATACTTACTACTAAGGCTAAGGAGAGAGAGTAGCGGTTGCAGGCAGCACAGCAGTAGAGAAGAGGACGGAATCAGGGGTCGGGACTCGGCCAGGGGACTCACTCAGGCAAAAGGGCTCAGTGAAGAGCATAGCATGCGAGAGCATAGGAGGAATATAGTACACCATTGGACATTATGAAGACCTTGGCAAGGTGCCCTGCCCTCCCCCCCAACATGCAGGCTTGTGTAGCATATGGATGTACACAGAGGAAGTAATATTGGTTTCATCGGTTAGAGTAGTAATTAGTTCATTTGGTGGGGCTGGTTATAGGGGCTCATTGTATTCTTGTAGAGATGTTTTCACCTAGTAAAGGGCCACCAAACAGTCATCATGCTATGAGTATCAGGTGCTTAACAATCAGAGTTATTTATAATTTTTTTTTTTTAAATCATTAATTAGGTTTAGACCTGGGAGCATTTAACATCCTTTCCTATGCCTATATCAATAGAAAAAGATAGCATGTAGGAACTTGCTCCTTTTGTTTTGTGGAATGCAGTGGTACATTATAAAAATGCACTTGCCTTTTTTTATTACTACTATTTCACAGAGAAGTAATGAAGGAAGGGCTTCCTTCATGCAGAAGTACAGTCAGGTTAAATGTGGCAACATTGTGTAGTTCAGCACACTATAAATTCATACAAAGTTAATAATTTTCCGTGGAAAATAAATCTGTTGGCTCAAACTGCTTGCTGAATATTCCATCACCATTTCATTATTGCTACCAGTATTACATATTAAGGGCATTTGCTTTAAACTTTGTTTTATTCAGTCTAGAGAATGACACAGGGACATTTTAGCAGGTTGAATAAGATCTAATATTTGCTGCAGTCAGTGTGTTTCTTGACTTGGATCTCAGAGATATTGTTGAGATTGGAAGGGTAGAGGGAGGCAAACTTTATTAGCTAGTCTCCATACTCTTTTCCCCATAGTTATAAAACTTGAAGATTCTGCCACAGCTTAAAGATTAGGGTTTAAAAGAGGAATTGTAGGATATTGATAAACACAGTTAGAATTTTAAAATAATAAAAAAAGCAAGCAAACTTTATTAGCTAGTCTCCATACCCTTTTCCCATAGTTTTAAAACTTGAAGTTTCTGCCTCAGAATTAACAGATAGTCTCTAGAAGGCCCAGAAGGGCCCAGTTCAGTCTTACTGGCAGATGCACTAAAGCTAAATGAGCCTTTAATGACCCTCCAACGAGGAAAATTTGATCCATTGCATGCATCAAAGGGCTTTTACCGAGGAAGCCAGCAGCTAACGAAAACGGAATGGAGATGAGCAATTAGTGTGAAAACCCCATTGAAACGACATGCACTAACCTTTTCCGATTGCCTTTACGCAGGAAAAAGGCAGGAAATCTAACGAGAGGTCTGGACCTCTCGTTAGGACAGCTCTGTGCCAGGAAAAATCATTAAGTGAAAAAATAAACAAACTTTGAGCGGCGGAAAGTGGGGAGCAGCGGGGGGGGGGGGGGCAAGGCCGTCCATACAGGACGCTCCTGATGAGCGCCCTTGCCCCCTCCCGATCCTTTGTTTTTGGATTTTGCTGACCGGGTAGCCACGTGTATGTGTTGTGGCTTTTTTGTTTGTTTGTTTTTACGTTTGCAGCATGCGCAGACCAGCCAGCAAAACGCTTGGCTGCTCTGCGCATGATTTAGGGGCCGATTACCGATGTGTATTGTGATTCTTTGATACATTGTACGTTTGAATACCGATCTGAGCATGTGTGACTTTTTTTTTGGTGCATTCTTCGTTTTTTAAAAATCGTTAGGGACTTTAACGATTTTGATTTTTTTACGTTTGGTTGCTGCATCTGCCTCTTAGAAAGAAAATACAAATATAAGAGAGGGAAGCAAGTATTAACTAGTTTTCATAGTGTACAATCCCTTTTCCCTATAGTTTTAAACTGAAAATTTCTCTAGAGGTAGAAACTTATCAGCCAATAGTATAAAAAGGGTAGTAACTAGCCCTGAACTGTACTAAAAGAAAGTTATTCTCTGTTCTTGTCTGCTGGAGAGGTAGCACTACAGTTGACCTGAATTAGGTGTGAATTAAAGTCTGAGGAAGTAGAACAGTTGCTAAAGGCAATTTGATTACTGGGCTAGCTTCAAAGGGTTTGTTTGAAATAGTCTCCTTAGAATCCAAACTGTATAGATAGGAAAGGTCCCACTCAACTTTCTTTCTGAGAAGTTCTGAGAGAAGAGGACATCTCTGTGGGTAAGTGATATTATTTTATTCTGAGCTTGGTAGCTTAAAGATTAGGGTTTAAAAGAGGAATTGTAGTATATTGATAAACACTGAAATTTTAAAATAAAAAAGCAAGCAAACTTTATTAGCTAGTCTCCATACCCTTTTTCCCATAGTTATAAAATTTGAAGTTTCTGCCACAGCTTAAAGATTAGAGTTTAAAAGAGTAATTGTAGGATATTGATAAACACAGTAAGAATTTAAAATAAAATAAAAAAGCATGTAAACTCTTTTAGCTAGTCTCCATACCCTTTCCCCCATAGTTATTAAACTTGAAGTTTCTTCCATAGCTTAAAGATTAGGGTATAAAAGAGGAATTGTAGGATATTGATAAACACAGAATTTTAAAATAAAAAAAGCAAGTAAACTTTATTAGCTGGTCTCATACCCTTTCCCCCATAGTTTTAAAACTTGAAGTTTCTGCCTCATCATTAACAGATAGTCTGTAGAAGTCACAGAAGGGCACTAAACAAAAAATTAGATATAAAATTAGGCATCTCTGAGACCTGGTAGAAAGAGGATAACCGGGGTACAAATTATATCGTACTGATAGTGTGGATCGAATTGGTGGAGGGCTAGCATTGTATGTTAAGGAGGGCCTTGAATCAAGTAGATTGAAAATTCTACAGGAGACAAAACACATCTTGGAATCCCTATGGATTGAAATTCCATGTGTAAAGGGGAAAAGGATAACGATAGGAGTGTACTACCGTCCGCCCAGCCAGGATGAGCAGACGGATGTAGAAATGTTATCTGAAATTAGGGAGGCTAACAAACTGGGCAACACCATAATAATGGGTGATTTCAATTACCCTGATATTGACTGGGTAAATGTAACATCGGGGCATGCTAGGGAGATAAAATTTCTTGACGAAATCAAGGACTGCTTTATGGAGCAGCTGGTACAGGAGCTGACAAGAGGAGGAAAAATTCTAGAACTAGTCCTTAGTGGAGCACATGATCTGGTGCGGGAGGTAATGGCGATAGGGCTACCTGATAACAGTGATCATAATATGATTAGATTTGATATTAGCTTTGGAGTAAGTATAAACAGGAAATTCAATACGTTAGCGTATAAACTTTCAAAAAAGAGACTATGATAAAATGAGAAGAATGGTGAAAAAAATAACTTAGAGGAGCGGCTGTGAGGGTCAAAAATTTCCATCAGGCATGGATGCTGTTCAAAAATACCATCCTGGAAGCCCAGGCCAAATATATTCCGTGTATTAAAAAAGGAGGGAGGAAGACCAAACAACAGCTGGCATGGTTAAAAAGTGAGGTGAAGGAAGCTATTAGAGCTAATAGAAAATCCTTCAGAAAATGGAAGAAGGAACCAACTGAAAATAACAAAACACAGCATAAGGAATGTCAAGTCAAATGCAAAGCACTGATAAAGAAGGCAAAGAGGGACTCTGAAAAAAAGATTGCGTTGGAGGCAAAAACACATAGTAAAAATTTTTTGAGGTATATTAAAAGCAAGAAGAAGGCAAAAGAATCAGTTGGTCCACTAGATAACCAAGGGGTAAAAGGGGCAATCGGGGAAGACAAAGCCATAGCAGAGAGATTAAATGAATTCTTTGCTTCGGTTTTCACCAAGGAAGATTTGGGAGAGATACCGGTGCCAGAAATGGTATTCAATCCTGAAAAGTCAGAGAAACTGAATGAAATCTCTATAAACCTAGAGGATGTAATGGGGCAATTTGACAAATTGAAGAGTAGCAAATCTCCTGGACTGGATGGTATTCATCCCAGAGTACTGATAGAATTGAAAAACGAACTGGCGGAACTATTGTTAGTAATATGTAATTTATCTTTAAAATCGAGTGTGGTACTGAAAGATTGGAGGGTAGCCCATGTAACGCTGCTATTTCAAAAAGGTTCCAGAGGAGATCCGGGAAATTATAGACCAGTAAGCCTGACGTTGGGGGGCCGGACAAAATGGTAGAGACTATTATAAAGAACAAAATTACAGAGCATATTCAAAAGCATGGATTAATGAGACAAAGCCAACATGGATTTAGTGAAGGAAAATCTTGCCTCACCAATCTATTACATTTCTTTGAAGGGGTGAACAAATGTGGATAAAGGTGAGCCGGTTGATATTGACAGTGTACCTCATGAAAAACTCCAGAAGAAATTGGAGAGTCATGGGATAGAAGGTAGTGTCCTATTGTGGATTAAGAACTGTTTAAGGATAGAAAACAGAGAGTAGGGTTAAATGGTCAGTATTCTCAATGGAGAAGGGTGGTTAGTGGGGTTCCCCAGGGGTCTGTGCTGGGATCACTGCTTTTTAACATATTTATAAATGATCTAGAGATGGGAATAACTAGTGAGGTAATTAAATTTACTGATGACACAAAGTTATTCAAAGTTGTTAAATCGCAAGAGGATTGTGAAAAATTACAAGAGGACCTCACGAGACTGGGAGACTGGCGTCTAAATGGCAGATGATATTTAATGTGAGCAAGTGCAAAGTGATGCATGTGGGAAAGAGGAACCCAAGCTATAGCTACGTAATGCAAGGTTCCACGTTAGGAGTCACTAACCAAGAAAGGGATCTTGGCGTCATTGTTGATGATACATTGAAACCTTCTGCTCAGTGTGCGGCGGTGGCTAAGAAAGCAAATAGAATATTAGGTATTATTAGGAAAGGAATGGAAAACAAAAGTGAGGATGTTATAATACATTTGTATCTGTTCATGGTGTGACCACATCTCAAATATTGTACTCAATTCTGGTCGCTGCTTCTCATAAAAGATATAGTGGAATTAGAAAAGGTACCAAGAAGGGCGGTAAAAATGATAAAGGGAATGGGACGACTTCCCTCTGAGGAAAGGTTGAAGTGGCTAGGGCTCTTCGGCTTGGAGAAAAGATGGCTGAGGGGTGATATGATAGAGGTCTATAAAATAATGAGTGGAGTGGAACGGGTAGATGTGAATCGTTTGTTTACTCTTTCAAAAAATACTAGGACTAGGGGCATGCGATGAAGCTACAAAGTAGTAAATTTAATACGAATTGGAGAAAGTTTTTCTTCACTCAACGTGTAATTAAACTCTGGAATTTGTTGCCAGAGAATGTGGTAAAGGCAGTTAGCTTAGTGGGGTTTTAAAAAGGTCTGGACGGCTTCCTAAAGGAAAGGTCCAAAGACCATTATTAAATTGACTTGGGGAAAATACACAGCATAAAATGTATGGAATTTTGGGGGGATCTTGCCAGGTATTTGTGACCTGGATTGGCCACTGTTGGAAACAGAATGCTGGGCTTGATGGACCTTTGGTCTGTCCCAGTGTGGCAATAGTTATGTACTTATGGCAGGGGGTTTATTTCAGTTGCTCTTTGGAATTAGATCATTTTTGTTTGCTGTGGCTGTGCTTGGAAGGGCTATAACAGCTCAGGCCCTTTCCAGCACCTTGGTAAGAGGGGCAGGGAGGGAGTATAGGGGAGGGAATGTTTGTAAAAGGAGATGAGGGAGGGAAGATGGGGGGGGGGGGGGGGGGAAATATCTTCTATTTTTGCTTTATAAATGACAGTACAGAATATTGTTCCTTTTTATACTGTAATAAAAAGATTTAAATATAAAAGCAACTATTTGATGCTTCTGTGGACAGAGGCAGAGGTCACTGGGACAGGAACAAAATTTGCGGGGATGGGACAGGGACAGAGTTCACAGGGATGGGGCGGGGATGGGGACAGTCCACAGGGATGGGGACAAACTTTTTCCCCACGTCATTTCCCCACCATATGACAGCCCTTCTCCCATCTCCTCTCCTTACCCCACAATTATATTGCTTTAAATTCAGAGCTCTTCCCTCCCCCCACAAATTATATTAGTTGCTTGTAGTTGCCTTTAAATTCAGAGAATAGATAGATCTGCTACTTATTAGCCTGCAAACTTGATGATGGCACTGGCATCTGCCTCTGCTCTCTTGTTGTCCAAGAGGAAATGTCATGCTGTTTGTGAGCTGGAGCTTTGGAGTTGGCATGGACTTGGCTCCTAATGCTGTGTGCACTCAGCCTGCCCCCCACTGACAATTCCCAAATGATTCTGAATCCTGGCTGCTTCAGAGAGTCTGACTTTTTCTCTCTCTCTCTTTTGTGCTGGTGTGTGGCGACTGGCTGAGACCCAGTTACTGTGTTAGTATGTTAATTCCTGCCACCAAAGGTCCTCCTTCCTGCTGGCTGCTGTGTCCCCTCCCATGAAACAAGAAGTACATTGTGATGTCAGTCAGGAGGAGGTGGGATGAAAGACCTGCCATGGCGGCAGAAAAGCACTAAACTGGGTCCCGGATGGACCCGGCATGGCCCGGCACACATATGAGCAGCAGGAGACCACTGGTACTGGAAGGAATGTCGACGCGGCGGTAGCACTGGCCCTGACAAGGAGGAAGCTAAGGTGCTTCTTCTTTAAGCTAAGGTGCTTCTTCTTTAAGCTACTGAAAAAAAAGGGAAGAAAACCCCAAGAAAGCTCACAGGAAGAAAGCTGAGATGCTCTCTGTCTGAACTGAAAGGAGGTTCCTTGAATAAGTGTCAGGCTTAGCGGCAAGAATGAGGCAGGTGGGATTCCTCTCTATCCCATAGCTGGCTTAATTGGAAGAGTGAGGCAGTAATCGCCGGGCAGGAGAAAGTTACCTTCCCTGTGAGTACTAGGGGCAGGAAAGGGGGAAGGGTTCCTCAGGGCCAGAGAAGCCTGAAAGGGAGAAGGGTTCCCCAGGGGCAGAGGCAGAGAATTCTGGAAGGGGGATAGGTTCACTAAAAGGCCAGATGAAAGTGTTTAATATTGAAATGCAGATAACCTAAAGAAAAGGGGGATATGAAATTCTCTGTGTGGGGTTAAGATGAAGGTGAAACTATATCAGCTATCCCAAAAACCCTGATAGCAAAGGTAGTAGGAACACCAGAGCTGTCAAGAGGTTCCAATTTTTGAGAGGGAGATTTCAGTACATGCTGCAGCCCCACCCTACTCTGCCTTGGCACCACTCCTTCACACACCTCAATTCCACGGCCAGTCCAGAAAATATTTTATTTACACCAGTGACAGCATGGATGGTACGAGGGAGTGTTTCAGTTTACTCTATTACAGCCCCCTATCTAAAATCTATTCCCCCCATGGACATAACTGCGAGGGGGCCTTGCCCCCCTTTGAGCGTAAACCCACCCAAAATTATGGCACTAGTTGAATTGCTGGCAGAGCTGCCCAAGCCACGCTAGCTGAAGTACTGACTGACCAAGGAACCACCTTTATGTCCAGAGTCATGAAACAAGTGTGTGCCCTGTTTAAGGTAAAGACCTTTCGGACCTCCGTCTATCATCCTGTTGTGACCCGGTAGTAGTGAGCCCTTGTGCCCCGACAGAGCACGGCAGAGATGGAGTGATACCACACTCGGTCAGGCAGCCAGACAACCCCTAGCTTCACCTGGAAAGCGACCACCGTTCACCGGAGTTGAGCTCCCAGCTGTAGGCGGCCACCAGGACTTCTGGAACCGGCGGGGTTGCACAGCCACTGACCAGGATGGCAGGAAACAGACACAGTCCAGAACCAGTACTCCGACAGGCAAAGAATAGTCAAAATCAGTCCAGGGTCAAGGCAAGCAGCAAACAAGCGTAATCCGAGAAAACTAGCCAAGGTCTGGTGCACAGGTAAACAGGAACAGAAGAATAGTCAGTGAACAGCACTCCCACAGCAACTCCTCAGAACAATTGAGGCTGAAGCAATGAAGGCCTGGAGGCAGTGCTTGAAATAGTGAAGCAATCTGAGCAAACCAAACTCAGGTGAATCCAACATGGCTGCCCCCATAGGAGATCCTCCCAAGACCAAATATGGAGTTCCTTCCTGTTCTCGTTTATACAAGATGGCTGCCCCCTCCTGAGCTAGCCAAGATGGCTGCTACCCTTGATCCAAGCCGGATGACGGCTGTCAGACTAAGGAAACTGAAACAGACCCTCCTAAGACTGAACCTTGTTCCTTTTGGACGGAGCTGAGGAATGACTTAGCCGGGAGGAGCATCGAACAGGTGAGGGACGTAACACATCCGCAGACAATTGGTCTAGTGGAATGCTTTAACAAGACTCTCAAGCAGATGCTGAAGAACATTGTGGCTGAAGATGAGAAAAACTGAGATTCTTTACTCTCGAATGTAATATTTGCCATTCAGGAAGTACTCCAGAGTTCGACAGGATTCTCTCCATTTGAACTGCTATATGGGAGGACACCTAGAGGAATCCTGGATATGATTTGGGAAGCTTAGAAAGAGAAACCCAGCCCAAGGAGGAATTTGGCCAAATATGTACTCACCATGCAGGAGAGACTGAAGAAAGCCAGTGAGGCAGCCAAGCTCTCTTAAGAAAAGGCTCAAGCAGGTCAAGCCCGAGCCTACAATCAGCAGTACTGAGAACCTTCCAGCCAGGGGATAGAATCTTAGTTCTTACCCTTTTCAGAGAGTAAACTATTATGCATGTGGCAAGGTCTTTATGAAGTTGTAGAAAAGATGGGACCTGTCAATTATAAAGTGGCCAAACCGGACAAGAGGGACAAGGCAAAGATCTTCCATATTATTTTGTTGAAGAAGAAAGTCCCTATGACTGCAGCACTGGTCCAAAGAAATGACTTTGGACCAGAGGTCCCGACAGAGTCCTGGCCTTTGGAAGTTCCATTTGGTGACCAGCTCTCCATTTCACAAAAGGCTGACCTACAGCAGTTAGTATGCCAGAATCAAGATGTGTTTTCCAGAGTGCAAGACCAGAGCCACCTTGCAACTCATGACATTCTCACTGAGCTGGGAATAGTAGTCTGATAGCAACACTATTGGATTCCAGAAATCTGGAAGCAGACCATGGCAAAAGAGGTTGCTGAAATGCTGGAAATGGGTGTCGTTAAGGAGTCATCCAGTAATTAGTCATCTCCCATTGTGCTGGTACCAAAACCAGATGGGTGCATCTGATTTTGTATTGATTTTCTAAAAGTAAAACTAGAGGCCTATCTAATGCCAAGAGTGGATGAACTCATTGAGTGGCTGAGAGGTGCCCAATTCATTTCAACCTTGACCCTGACCAAAGGATATTGGCAGTTACCCTTCACTCCAGCTGCCAAGGAGAAGACAACCTTTTCAACACCCAGGGTTTGTTCCAGTTCATGGTGTTACCTTCTGGCTTTCATGGAGCTCCAGCTACCTTCCAACACCTCGTGAACCACCTCCTTAAACCACATGGTAGTTACACGGCTGCTTATTTAGATGACATTGAGGGGAATAATCGAACGGCGCCGGCGAAATACATGGCTGGCGATGTATTTTGGCGGTGCCGCAAACAGCTGGCCAGACTCGTATTTTCGAAAAAGATGGCCAGCCATCTTTTGTTTCGATAATACGGTTCCGGCCAGCCAAATGCCTTGGATTTTGCCGGGGTTTGAGATGGGCGGCTTCGTTTTTTAGAGATATTGGAAAGTTATGTCGGCCATCTCAAACCCCGGCCAAATCCAAGGCATTTGGCTGTGGAAGGAGCCAGCATTTTTAGTGCACTGGCCCCCCTGATATGGCAGGACACCAACCGGGCTCCCTAGGGGTCACTGCGGTGGACTTCAGAAAAGCTCCCATGTGCATAGCTCCCTTACTTTGGGAACTGTGCCCCCCAACCCCCCCCCCCAAAACCCACTATCCACAAATGTACTGCACCCACTAGTGGAGGAGTGGCCTAGTGGTTAGGGTGGTGGACTTTGGTCCTGGGGAACTGAGGAACTGAGTTCAATTCCCACTTCAGGCACAGGCAGCTCCTTGTGACTCTGGGCAAGTCACTTAACCCTCCATTGGCTCATGTAAGCCGCATTGAGCCTGCCATTAGTGGGAAAGCGCGGGGTACAAATGTAACAAAAAAAAATTGCTCCAGGGACCTGCATACAGCCTCTAGGACTTATTGCTGCTGTATAACTTTGGCACACCAGTTGACACCCGAAGACTAATCTCTTTGAAAAAGTCCTTTATTTGAATAAGCACGTTTACTCACAGTTAACTGCAGATCAGAGGTTGTGCCCCACTGGCAAAGAGTCCCCTGGTACTAAGATTAGCAGTAGATCAGAGCTGGCACAATGGTGTACAATGCCCTCTTTCAGCACCATTCAAGGTAAGAACTACGTTCTCTAACGTGGGTAACACAGGAAAGGTAACTAGAACTGGCTTACAAAAATGGCCACTACCGCATGGACTACAACAGGAAACAAAACAGGGCACACTCTGACCCAGTAAGCAGGGGGAAAGCACCAGGGGAGTAGAGCCTACCAACTACCAATACCTACACCCACCACAATGCATTGCTGATTTGACTGCAGTGCAAATAACAGAAAACGTGTCACACTCACCCCAGAGCCACATCAGAACCAGGAAAAGGCTGTCGGAGGACAGAACACATTCTGCTGTCATGGAGGTGGGTACGGCATTTGAGGCTGGCATACAGGCTGGAAAAAAAAGTGTTTAAAGTGGGTTTTTTTTGCTGGGAGGGGATTAGTGACCACTGGGGGAGTACAGGGAGATCATCTCCGCTTCCTTCCAGTGGTCATGTGGTCAGTTTGGGCACCTTTTTGAGGCTTGGTCGTGAAAATAAAAGGACCAAGTAAACTCGGCGAAATACTGCTTAACGCCGTATTTTTTTTCCATTATCAGTGAAAGCCGGCTATCTGGTAGCCATGCCCATACCCGCCCATGTTCTGCCTTTGCTTCACCACCGACACGCCCCTTTGAACTTTCGCCGGCGAGGCGACGGGAATGTGGCGATGCTGTAAAAAAAAGCAGCTTTCGATTATACCGATTTGTGTCGGGAAATGGCCGGCGATCACTTTCGATTATGAGCTGGATTGTCATTTATAGTGAGGATTGGAGAACACATCTAATCCAATTAGAGGCAGTACTGGATAGCCTACTGACCGCTGGACTGACAGCAAATCCTAAAAAGTGCTTCTTGGGAGGACAAGAAGTCCAGTACCCGTGGTACTCGGTCGGGAAAGGACTAAGGAATCCCCAGATTCGGAAGGTAGAAGCAATCACCAGTAGCCCAGATGAAGAAACAAGTATCAGCCTTCCTCTGACTCATTGGTTATTACTGCCGGTTCATTTTGAGGTTTGCTGAGAAAGCAGAACCGCTAACCCACCTCCTACAGAAGAAGGCTCCCGAAAAGATACACTGGACCGAAGAGCTGGATATTGCCTTCCAAACCCTGAAGAGGGATATTTGCTCAGATCAGGTGTTGGTCAGCCTGGACTTTAACTGGCCCTTTATCATGCAGACCGATGCATCAAAGGTTGGACTTGGGGCTCTTCTGGTCCAGGAAGTGGACAGGAAAGATCACCCTGTGGTATACATTAGCTGGACGATGTTCCTCAGAGAGAAAAATTATGCGATAATTGAGAAGGAAGCTCTAGCTGTCAAGTGGGCCCTTGAAGTGTTCCAATATTTTTTGTTGGGATGAACATCAACCCCTCCAGTGGATGGCTTGACAAAAGACTCAAATGCACTTATCATACGCTGGTTCCTTAGCCTCCAGCCCTTTAGCTATTGGATGAAACATCAGATGGGTTGAGAACATGCTGTCATGCTCCTCACCTTGGTGAGGGGCGCTCCTGCGACGCGGATCGCCGGCCATCTTGGCAGGCCCGGCACTCCGGGAATTCCCCTGCCTATTTGTGATGCTCTGGGGGGGGGGGGGGGGCTCCTCTGCTTGGCTCCTGTGGCTCCTGCGATGGGAAGCGCCAGCCATCTTGGCAGGCCCGGCGCTCCGGGAATTCCCCTGCTTGTTCATGATGCTCTGGGGGGGGGGGGGCTCCTCCGCTTGTCTGGGAATTCCCCTGCCTGTCTGCAACGCTCCGGGTGTCCTCCCTGCCTGCTCGTCTGGGAGGCTAGGTTGCCGCGTGCCTAGACCTCCCGGAACGCCGAGTTCTTCGCCCCACCTTCTGCTCTTCAGGATTGGAGCCTGGTAGCTAGGCTCCTCCTTCTCCTTCGGCTGGCCAGCCAATGGGAGGCTCTCCCTGCCAGCTGATTCTGTTTTCCCTGATGGTGGGGGCTATTTTAAAAGCAGATTCACTCTACTTCTTTGTTTCGGCTTCTACTCTGGTAGGTGATTGCTTGCGCTGAATCTATTCTCAAGCTGTACCCTTCTCGTTGCTGACCACTGCCTGAACCCGGATTACTCTCTGCCTGTTGCCTGACCTGACCACTGCCTGAACCCGGACTACTCTCTGCCTGCTGCCTGACCTGACCACTGCCTGTACCCAGATTTCTCTCTGCCTGCTGCCTGTCTTCGACTCCTGCCTGACCCTGGATAATCCCTGCCTGCTGCCCGCAGCTGTCTGACCCCTGCCTGCATCCAGAAGTCCTGTCGGCCGCCTGCACCTGGGGGCTCAATCCTCAGGAAATGGCAGTCATCACAGGTGAAGACTCGGGGTTGCTGGGCTGCCCAGCAGAGCGCAGGTTTGAGTCTTCGCCTCTGTGCTCCGCCTGGGCACAAGGACTCACGTACGTGACACATGCTAATGCTGACTTTTTGTCTCAGGACGTTGACCCTGATATGTCAGGTGCTCAACCAGGCAGGGTTGTGTTGAGGGGAAGGGTATGTGAGGGGGTTTATAGAACACTGCCCCTCACCCTTAAAAATAATCCCTCAGGTATTATTAGACACTAGTAAAAAAGGCCCGTTTCTGAGACAAATGAAACGGGCGCTAGCAAGGTTTTCCTCGGAGTGTGTATGTTTGGGAGAGTGTATGTGAGAGTGACTGTTTGAGAGTCAGAGTGAAAGTGTGAGTGTGTGAGAGAGAGTGAGTCTGGGTGTGAGTGTGAGAATGAGAGTGTGTGCAAGTGTGTATGTGAGACACAGTGTGATAGTGTGTGTGTGTGGCCATCCATGCTCCTCTGTCCCCTGCCCCCTGCATTCATTCCTTTCCAGCATTTCCCCTCTCTGCCTGAGGCCTGTCCTGCAATCCATATCCATCCATGGCCATCTGTCCCCTTCATTCATCCCTATCCAGCAATTCCCCTTTCCCTGAGCCCTGCCTTCCCAATCCATGGCCATCCATGTTACTCTGTCCCCTGCCCCCTCCATTCATCCCTTTCCAGCATTTCCCCTCTGTGCCTGAGGCCTGCCCTGCAATCCATATCCATCCATGCCCATCTGTCCCCTCCATTCATCCGTATCCAGCAATTTCCCTTTCCCTGAGCCCTGCCGTCCCAATCCATGGCCATCCATGTTACTCTGTCACCTGCCCCCTCCATTCATCCCTATCCAGCATTTCCCCTCTCTGCCTGAGGCCTGCCCTGCAATCCATGCTCCTCTGTCCCCTGCCCCCTCCATTCATCCCTTTCCAGCATTTCCCCTCTCTGGCTGAGGCCTGTCCTGCAATCCATATCCATCCATGCCCATCTGTCCCCTTCATTCATCCCTATCCAGCAATTCCCCTTTCCCTGAGCCCTGCCCTCCCAATCCATGGCCATCCATGTTACTGTGTCCCCTGCCCCCTCCATTCATCCCTTTCCAGCATTTCCCCTCTCTGCCTGAGGCCTGCCCTGCAATCCATATCCATCCATGCCCATCTGTCCCCTCCATTCATCCCTATCCAGCAATTCCCCTTTCCCTGAGCCCTGCCGTCCCAATCCATGGCCATCCATGTTACTCTGTCACCTGCCCCCTCCATTCATCCCTATCCAGCATTTCCCCTCTCTGCCTGAGGCCTGCCCTGCAATCCATGCTCCTCTGTCCCCTGCCCCCTCCATTCATCCCTTTCCAGCATTTCCCCTCTGTGCCTGAGGCCTGTCCTGCAATCCATATCCATCCATGCCCATCTGTCCCCTTCATTCATCCCTATCCAGCAATTCCCCTTTCCCTGAGCCCTGCCCTCCCAATCCATGGCCATCCATGTTACTCTGTCCCCTGCCCCCTCCATTCATCCCTTTCCAGCATTTCCCCTCTCTGCCTGAGGCCTGCCCTGCAATCCATATCCATCCATGCCCATCTGTCTCCTCCATTCATCCCTATCCAGCAATTCCCCTTTCCCTGAGCCCTGCCGTCCCAATCCATGGCCATCCATGTTACTCTGTCACCTGCCCCCTCCATTCATCCCTATCCAGCATTTCCCCTCTCTGCCTGAGGCCTGCCCTGCAATCCATGCTCCTCTGTCCCCTGCCGCCTCCATTCATCCTTTTCCAGCAAGTCCCCTCTCTCCCTTCCATGACCCCCCCCTCGCATCCATGCTCCTCTCTCTCCCATGTCCCAGCCTGGCCCGCCCTCTTCTTCTCCCCCCCTTCGCATCCATGCATCCATTTTTTTTTCTTCTTTTAAAATGTACCTCCGTGGCGGTTCCGGCAGCGAAGCGTCAGGGAAGGAGGCGGCGCTCCCGACGTCTAGGTTTCCCTTCGCTGTGTTCTGCCTTCTTTTGACGTCATCCTTGACGTCAGAAGAAGGCGGAACACAGCGAAGGGAAGGCTAGACGTCGAGAGCGCCGCCTCCTTCCCTGACGCTTCGCTGCCGAGCGATGCAATTGGTTGAGTGTCATTGCTCCGCCCTCGACGTCATCACGTTTGACGCGTGGGCGGAGCAGACACAATGCGATCTCACCCCCTTCACTTTTGGCTAAAAGAGGCTTCATAGAACGTTGGAGGTGCGTTTTATATAGAGAGATTCCAAAACACCTTTTATCAGCAAAGAATGAGCCAAGCACTTTGGAAAGAAGCAAAAACATTTGAAAAGCAGGTACAGAATGCATTTCAAAAATGTAATATTTTATGTGGGAGGTCACCAAGGAACTATAGCTAATTATTGTACATTGATTGTTAGAAAATGCAGACTCTACATTGCCAATAAATCTTTATCAAAAATTTTCACATCTGCAAAAACTGCACGATATGCTGAAAACATTTAATTAACAGAATTTAATGCCCAATTTATTACAATTATATTTTTAAAAGATCATTATCAGTATTCCTATTCAGCATTGCCTTATTAAATTTTATTGTGCGGTTGAGCATAATTTCTTCCTCCTCCTTTCTCTATTAAATTTTCCATTCTTCACTTTTTCTGAGCATGCAAATTATACATTTTTGCTACTAATACAGACTTTGTGGTCAATTCATCGTCAGAGGTTTGGGCTTCTACCTGGTGAAGTTTGGCTGAACTTCAGGTTTCCATGAATATCTTCTTTTTAAAAGCTATTTAGGGTTCTAAGGAATAATCAAGAAATTATCCCCTAATGCTATTAAAAATTGGCACAATCTGCAATTTTGGCACCAAAAAAAGTCAAAGGCACTAACTTCCGGATTCTGTATATCGCGCCTATTGTTCCGCACCTAAATCTAAGTGTATTCTATAACAATGTATATAACTTAATTGGCTTAACAAGCCAATCAGCGTTGTTAACAGCACTTAATAAGCAATAATGAGCAAGAATTGGGCAATAATTAGAATTTACTTGCAAAACTCACTTAGCATATGCTGTAACTCACTGTGCCTAAATTCTAATGCGTACTTCCAAAAACGGACATGGTTATGATTGGAGAAATGGGTGCTTCATGGGTGTTCCCAAATTTATGCTTAGTCAAGATCGGGAGGTGGGGCTGGTGGTTGGGAGGCGGGGATAGTTCTGGGCAGACTTATACGGTCTGTGCCAGAGCCGGTGATGGGAAGCGGGACTGGTGGTTGGGAGGCAGGGATAGTGCTGGGCAGACTTATACGGTCTGTACCAGAGCCGGTGGTGGGAGGCGGGGCTGGTGGTTGGGAGGCGGGGATAGTGCTGGGCAGACTTATACGGTCTGTGCCAGAGCGGTGGTTGGGAGGCGGGGCTGGTGGTTGGGAGGCGGGGATAGTGCTGGGCAGACTTATACGGTCTGTGCCCTGAAGAACACAGGTACAAATCAAAGTAGGGTATGCACAAAAATGAGCACATATGAGTTATCTTGTTGGGCAGACTGGATGGACCGTGCAGGTCTTTTTCTGCCGTCATCTACTATGTTACTATGTTACTATGTTTTAGAATACTGCCCAGTCCATATAAATATACGCACAAGGATTTACGTCACATTTTTGTTGTTGTAAATGGATGTGTCTAGTTTTAGGTGCAGGGGCATCAACTAAGTGTATTCTATATACCAAGCTTACAGGGCCACCGAGAGACTGAGCCGGGCCCGCTGCCGCTGCCCCCCCCCCCCCCCCCCCGAGGCCGCTGCTGCAGCCACCCCCCAATCACTACTCAGGCCGCCGGTGCCGCAGTCCCCAGTCTCCACCCACCCACCCCCAGCCCCGTTGACATCCCCCCTCTGTCTGCCACTGTGCCCCCTGCATTCAAATCGCCAGCGCCTCACCTCTTTGTGAAAGCACAGCAGCAGATCGCCTCCCTTTGGGCCTTCCCTCCCTGTGTTCTGCCCTCTTGGAAACAGGAAGTTACATCAGACAAGGGCGGGACACAGGGAGGGAAGGCCTGAAGGGAGGCGATCTGCCGCTGTGCTTTCACATGGAGGTGAGGCACTGCCAATTTGAATGCAGTGGGCCCGTTGGTGGACGGAGAGGGCTGTCGACGGAGCCGAGGGCATGTGGGTGAGACTGGGGACTGTGGTGCCAGGCTCCCATTGCAGTTCCAGGGAATTTTGTCCCCCCTGCCCCCCCTCTCGGCGGCCCTGCGTGCTTACATCTTATAAAATACGTTTAGGTAAAACTGACTTCAGCATGGATTTTCCAGGTGCTACCTTCCTTAAGCATGATTCTATAAAAATCCAATTTGGGTTCACAACTTGTCCATTGTGCTTATCCTTCCATGCCAAAAAAGAGGCAGGGATGGGGTAGAATGTGGGTGGAACGGGGACATGCCATGGAAGTCAGCATGGAAAAGGCATTCTGCCAATGGTATGGATCCTGATGCCTTTAAAGACCCGTGCTGCTGTAAACAGCGTCCAAGTCCGGCTGCATGAGTCTTTTGGGACTCAGAAAGTGTGTTGGCATCCTCTGCTGTGTTTCTGACAATATTTTGTGGTTTTGGTGAGCATTTGCATTCTACCTTATACCCAATTCAACTTGATTCTGTCCTTACTATTCCTGCCTACTCTGTTCTTGTCTAGTCCTGCTCCACCAATATCTCTTCTCACTGACCTGCTATCCCTTTACCTCCACCCCTAGCTCCCTCTCTGAGCCAAATATTTCTACGCTTAATGAGTATTTTATAATATTGCACTTAATTGGAGGGTGGCTAGATACAGAAATATCACCCAAACACTCGCTCAACTTATCAGTGTCAAAATCATCAGAATAAGGTGTACATTTTTGTGCTCAACTATCCAGCTTATTTTCGAAGGAGATTGCCGGCCATCTTCCGACACAAATCGGGAGATGGCCGACCATCTCCTAAAGCTGGCCAAATCGGTATAATCGAAAACCAATTATGGCCGGCGCCAACTGCTTTCCATCGCGGAGCCGGCCAAACTTCAAGGGGGCGTTTTGGTAGGGTAGCGGGGGCGGAATGGGGGCGTGCTTTGAGATGGCCGGCTTCGCCCGATAATGGAAAAAAGAAAGCCGCCTTCACGAGAATTTGGTCCACTTTAATTGGTCCCTTTTTTTCAGGTCCAAGTCCCAAGAAAGTGCCCGACCTGACCAGATGACCACCGGAGGGAATCGGGGATCACCTCCCATGACTCCCCCAGTGGTCACTAACCCCCTCCCACCCTCAAAAAAAGAACTTTAAAAACTTTTTTTTGCGAGCCTCTAAGCCAGCCTCAAATGTCATACTCGGGTCCATCGCAGCAGTATACAGGTCCCTGGAGCAGTTTTAGTGGGTGCAGTGTACTTCAGGCAGGCAGACCCAGGCCCATCCCCCCCTACCTGTTACACTTGTGGTGGAAAATGGGAGCCCTCCGAAACCCACCCGAAACCCACTGTACCCACATGTAGGTGCCCCCCTTCACCCCTTAGGGCTATGGTAGTGGTATATAGTTGTGGGGAGTGGGTGTTGGGGGGTTTGGGGGGCTCAGCATCCAAGGTAAGGGAGCTATCCACCTGGGACCAATTTGCAAAGTCCACTGTAGTGCCCCCTAGGGTGCCCAGTTGGTGCCCTGGCATGTGAGGGGGACCAGTGCACTACAAAACCTGGCCCCTCCCATGACCAAATGCCTTGGATTTGTTCGTTTTTGAGATGGGCGCCATCAGTTTCCATTATCACCAAAAATTGGGGATGACCATCTCTAAGGTCGACCTAAATGTTGAGATTTGGGCGTCCCTAACCGTATTATCAAAATGAAAAATGGCCACCCATCTTGTTTCGATAATACGGGTTTCCCCGCCCCTTCGCGGGGACGTCCTGTGAGGACACCCTCTGGAAAACTAGGGTGCCCCGTTCAATTATGCCCCTCTTTGTGTCTTACTTGAAAGAAAAAAAAAACAACAACTTTGTTCTCAATATTAAAACTATCCTTTATTTGCTGAAGTAAACAGTGCTTCCCGCAGGCATTATGAAACTATCAAACAGAGACAGACCAAATCTCTGCCATTTGTCAAAACCTCCCCTTGGAAGCCCAGAAGAGAATTTTAGATTACTTTGAGGCAATAGACTTAAGGAATATTTTATCTGATGCCCCCAGTGCTTTCCTCAAAAGCCTCCCGGCTCATCTGAAAACTATATCAATTTGCTGATTTTAATTTTGTTAGGTAAAGAATTAGATCTAGTGTGCAGCACAGACTGCAGAGTGAGAAGAGAAACAAACTGTTCTCTGTTTGATGGTAAATGCACATCCGTATTTTTTTTAGCCACGAACTTGACGAGGTTGAGTTATATTACTACCATGAACTTCTAATCCCCCCTTTTCTCAGGAAAGAGTTAATTTCATGAGCATCAATCAAAGCTTTATTGCTTTCCAGATAAAATGCAATATGGCTTTGTGGACTCTTAGTAGATCCTTTTCAGATATTACTAAGGGAACCGTTGTAAGAAATTAATCAATTTTAGAAAAATCACATATTTTCAACAAATGAACCTAACCCATAAGAGGAGTGCGATTTTGTCAGCGAGTGTCAGACAGATTCTGAGGAATAGATATTCCCAGGTACAAAATGGATTCAAATGCCTTTCATAAGATCCCAGGCTAGGCCAACCATTAGGTAGGACTAGGCAATTGCCTGGGGCAGCAGTTTCTTGGGGGGTGGCAGAGAGCAGCCGGGAGGCTTTTGAGGAAAGCACTGGGGGCATCAGATAAAATATTCCTTAAGTCTCAGCCGGTGACATCAATCCCAATCCTGGCCCCCCTCACCAACTATTATCCCAACTCTACAGATCTCACCGCGACCTCTCTAACCTCATCTCTATTTCTCTACTCCCCTCCTCTTCTCTGCCCTTCTCTTGCGCCCTATGGAATGCCCGCTCTATCTGTAACAAACTCGCCTATATCCATGACCTCTTTATCTCGCGTCACCTCCATCTGCTCGCCATAACAGAAACCTGGCTCTGCCCTGATGACTCTGCTTCAGTCGCAGCCCTGTGCCATGGCGGTTATCTATTTTCACATACTCCTCGCCCTGCTGGCCGTGGGGGCGGTGTTGGACTACTTCTCTCTCCCTCCTCCAGATTTCAACCCCTTCTTCCACCTCAATCTCACTGTTTTTCCTCCTTTGAAGTCCACTCTATCCGCCTTTTCTCTCCTCTGCCTCTTCGAATAGCGGTCATTTATCGTCCCCCTGATAAGTCCCTTTCATCCTTTCTCAGTGACTTTGACGCCTGGCTTGCCTTCTTCCATGATCCTTCCTCCCCCTCTCTCATCCTTGGTGACTTTAATATTCCTGCTAATGATCCTTCCAACTCTTATATTTCTAAGTTACTCGCTTTAACGTCCTCCTTTAATCTCCAACTATGCTCCACCTCCCCCACTCATCAAAATGGTCACTGTCTTGATCTCATCTTCTCCTCCAACTGTTCACCCTCTAGTTTCCTTGTCTCTGATCTTCCCTCCTCTGATCACCATCTTATAACTTTCACACTTAAATCTCCTCCCTCCCAGTCCCGTCCTATCTTATCTAATTTATCTAGGAATCTTCACGATATTGACCCTTCATCTCTATCCTCCCATGTTTCAAACCTCCTCTCTACTGTGGCACCATCCACATCTGTCAACGAGGCTGTTTCTTCTTACAACAATACTCTATCCTCTGCCTTAGACACTCTTGCACCTTTGACGACCCGCCCTGTAAGGCGTACAAAACCCCAACCTTGGCTGACTTCTAATATCCGCTACCTACGTTCCTGTACCCGCTCCGCCGAACGCCTCTGGCGGAAATCTCGGGCCCTTGCTGATTTCTTACACTTTAAGTTCATGCTGACCTCCTTCCAATCTGCTCTTTCACGTGCCAAACAGGATTATTATATCCAACTGACCAACTCTCTTGGCTCTAATCCTCGACTTCTCTTCACCACATTGAACTCTCTCCTCAAGGTGCCCCCTCCCCCAACTCCCCCTTCATTATCTCCTCAGACCCTTGCTGAATTCTTTCACAACAAGGTTGAAAAGATAAACCTTGCTTTCTCTACCTCACCACCTCTCCCTCCACTAGTCCGTTCCCCTCTCTCTCCTTCCCCTCATTCCCTTTCCTCCTTTCCTGAAGTTACTATTGAGGAAACTACACTTCTCCTTTCTTCCTCAAAATGTACCACCTGTTCCTCTGATCCCATTCCCACCCACCTTCTTAATGCCATCTCTCCTGCTCTTATTCCTTTTATCTGTCACATTCTCAACCTCTCACTTTCCACTGCGACTGTCCCTGCTGCCTTTAAACATGCTGTGGTCACACCTCTCCTTAAGAAGCCTTCACTCGACCCTACTTGTCCCTCTAATTACCGACCCATCTCCCTCCTTCCTTTTCTCTCCAAATTACTTGAGCGTGCTGTTCACCGCCGCTGCCTTGATTTTCTCTCCTCTCATGCTATTCTTGACCCACTACAATCTGGTTTTCGCCCTCTCCACTCAACCGAAACTGCGCTTACTAAAGTCTCCAATGACCTATTACTGGCTAAATCCAGAGGTCAATATTCCATCCTCATTCTTCTTGATCTTTCCGCTGCTTTTGACACTGTCGATCATAGCATACTTCTCGATACCCTGTCCTCACTTGGATTCCAGGGCTCTGTCCTTTCCTGGTTCTCTTCCTACCTCTCCCTCCGCACATTTAGTGTTCACTCTGGTGGATCCTCTTCTACTTCTATCCCTCTGCCTGTCGGCGTACCTCAGGGTTCTGTTCTTGGTCCCCTCCTCTTTTCTATCTACACTTCTTCCCTTGGTTCATTAATCTCATCCCATGGCTTTTCCTACCATCTCTATGCTGATGACTCCCAAATCTACCTTTCTACCCCTGATATCTCACCTTGCATCCAAACCAAAGTTTCAGCGTGCTTGTCTGACATTGCTGTCTGGATGTCTCAACGCCACCTGAAATTAAATATGACCAAAACCGAGCTTCTCATTTTCCCCCCCAAACCCACCTCCCCGCTCCCCCCGTTTTCTATTTCTGTTGATGGCTCTCTCATTCTCCCTGTCTCCTCAGCTCGAAACCTCGGGGTCATCTTTGACTCTTCTCTCTCCTTCTCTGCTCATATCCAGCAGATTGCCAAGACCTGTCGTTTCTTTCTTTACAACATCCGTAAAATCCGCCCCTTTTTTCCGAGCACTCTACCAAAACCCTCATCCACACCCTTGTCACCTCTCGTTTAGACTACTGCAATCTGCTTTTTGCTGGCCTCCCACTTAGTCACCTCTCCCCTCTCCAGTCGGTTCAAAACTCTGTTGCTCGTCTCATCTTCCGCCAGGGTCGCTTTACTCATACTACCCCTCTCCTCAAGACCCTTCACTGGCTCCCTATCCGTTTTCGCATCCTGTTCAAACTTCTTCTACTAACCTATAAATGTACTCACTCTGCTGCTCCCCAGTATCTCTCCACACTCGTCCTTCCCTACACCCCTTCCCGTGCACTCCGCTCCATGGATAAATCCTTCTTATCTGTTCCCTTCTCCACTACTGCCAACTCCAGACTTCGCGCCTTCTGTCTCGCTGCACCCTACGCCTGGAATAAACTTCCTGAGCCCCTACGTCTTGCCCCATCCTTGGCCACCTTTAAATCTAGACTGAAAGCCCACCTCTTTAACATTGCTTTTGACTCGTAACCACTTGTAACCACTCGCCTCCACCTACCCTCCTCTCTTCCTTCCCGTTCACATTAATTGATTTGATTTGCTACTTTATTTATTTTTTGTCTATTAGATTGTAAGCTCTTTGAGCAGGGACTGTCTTTCTTCTATGTTTGTGCAGCGCTGCGTATGCCTTGTAACGCTATAGAAATGCTAAATAGTAGTAGTAGGGTGGCAGAGAGCAGCTGGGGTCAAAGCAAAATAGGTCCTGACAACCCTAAGAGTAGCCAATGGTCCATCTAGCCCAGTATCCTGTTTTCCCAACAGTGGCCAAGCCAGGTCACAAGTACCTGGCAAAAACCCAAATCGTGACAACACTCCATACTACAAATGCTAGGGCAAGCAGTTGCTTCCATTGTCTGTCTCAATAGCAGACTATGGACTTTTCCTCCAGGAATTTGTCCATACCTTTTTTAAACCCAGATACACTAACCGCTGTTACCTTTCCTCCTATTTGTTTTAAAAGTATTTCCATGTAACTTCTTCAAGTGTCCCCTGAAGGAAATAACAGGAGATATTTTTACTGGAAGGGAGGGTAGGCAGTTTTCAAGTAGCCTATTTACTCTCAGCATATGCTGGGAGGGACGGTGTTAGGGTGATTAATATGGATACAAGAGGTCTGAAAATTAATTAAAGGAAACACAAGGCTCAAGGTTTAGGTAGCATGCCTAATACCCTTGCCCCGACCCCCGTAAGATTTTCATCCTTCGCCAGTTGTGCTCAGTGAGATATCTCTTTGAAGCTGATATTTTCCACAGACTTATTCTCTCTCTCCTTATAACAAGACTGGATTATTGTAATATTATCTACGCTGGTCTTTCACATTCATTATTGAGAAAGTTACAGACTGTACAAAATGTAGCAATTTGGTTATTTTGTCACGCAAAGAAATTGGATCACGTTATTCCATTGTTTAGAAAAAATCACTAGCTACCAGTAGAACAAAGAATCATTTTCAAAATTCTATTTCTCACTTGCTTCCTTATCCTGTCTGCTGAGCCCCCCAAACCCCCCAAAAATAATAATTAAAAAAATACACACTCAAGGAGTGCCTCAAAGGTTCTTCTATTTGTCTTAAAAGATATAAGAATCCTGCAACCAAAAAATATATCTTACTAAAAAAAACTGTTAACATAAGTTTACATCAGGCATCAATATCACAAAAATATCACACTTAAAATGCAGGATCTGTCATTTGCTCAATTAAAAAGCTAAGGGGCCCTTTTACTAAGGCACATAGGCGCCTACACGTGTCCAACGTCTGTCAATTTGGAACTACCGCCCAGCTACCATGAGCCCTGGGCAGTAATTCCATTTTTTATGCGTGGCAGAAAATATTTTTTTTATTTTCTACCACTTGGTGCTAACTGGGCGCTAATCGGCAGTGTATGCACATTGATGATTACCGCCCGGTTAATGCATGAAACCTTATCACTAAGTCAATGGGTGGCAGTAAGGTCTCAGGTCCAAAATGGATGCACACCAATTTTTATTTTGCGACACACCCATTTTTGGCCCCAAATAAGACCTTTTTTACAGGTGCGCTGAAACATGGACCTGCGCGCATCCAATACATGCATCTACATCGGCGCAGGCCACTTTTCGGGTCACCTTAGTAAAAGGACCCCTAAAATTCCTACCAGCAGCACAGCACAAGCCATCATCTCAAGAGCAGCAATTCAAATAGCAGCAGATCCAAATGCCTACTCCAGCTAACTGGTCCAAACGATTCTCAATAGTATTTTATAACAAGTTAATTATAACATTACAAAGGTAATCTAAAAAAAAGGATTAAAACCAACAAGTAATAAAAATATTTTTAAAAATACCTCTAAAAAATTCACAGTTGGGGGAACAAATGTGTTTAAATGACACTAGTTTTAGAAAAAAAAATCAATGAAGATCTTTTAAAGTCATCTCAAAATAATCTAATAGAATTGAAAGAGATTGGTCAAAATATCTAAAATATATATGTACTAGACTTTGAGCCCGTAAAAACGGGCTATTATAGGAAGGGGGGGTTGAAAGGCCCGCCCCCCACCGCCGAGTTCGCCGCTACCCCTCCCCCTCCGAGTTCGCGCCCCCCCACCGAGCCGTCACCACCCACCTTCCACCCGGCCGGGCCCTCGCTCCGCTATTGAAACAGCGAGGGTCCGGGAACGCAGAACTGAGCTCTGCTGAGCTGCCGACGTCGGCCTTCGTTCTTCTTCTCTGCCTGTCCCGCCCTCGTGTGACGTAACGTCGTCGAGGGCGGGACAGAGGCAGAGAAGAAGAAGGAAGGGCGATGTCGGCAGCTCAGCAGAGCTCAGTGCTGCGTTCCCGGACCCTCGCTGTTTCAATAGTGGAGCGAGGGCCTGACCGGGTAGAAGGTGGGTGGCGGCGGCGACTCGGGTGGGGGGAGCGTTAGACGGCGGTGTCCCTCCCTCAGCGATGCGCAGTACAGACCCTCTGTGTTCCGCCCCCCGTCATCACGTATTGACGTGGGGGCGGGGCAGAGAAGGTCTCTACTGCGCATTTGCGAGTGAGTACGGTCACTCGCCGTTTATATGTTTGATAATCAAATTATGTAAAATAAAAATATTTCAAATAGTGATGACTTGGGACATATATATGTTCCAGTGATGTCACATTCTAACATCCAATCAAATTCAATATTTTCTAAGAGCTTCTGCACCTATACTGCCTCTGTCTTAATTGTACCGGAAGTAAACTATTATTGTGGCTCACAGCACATCAACCTCTGATCTGCTTTTATTTTTGAGAACTGATGGCCAGATGCACTAAACCTAACGAGCCCACAACTTGGTTCCTGCCAGTTTAAAACGCAAGTAGTTTAACGGGGGCATGCACTAAAGGCATTTTCCCTGCCACGGTAGCAGGCAACGAAAACGGAATGCAAATTATTCAAAAGCTATTATAATGAGCTGCACTACCGTTGTAGCCCATTATAATGAGATGCATTACCGTTTTTCCGATTCCCTTACCGTAGGAGCCCTAACGGGAGGTCTGCACCTCTCGTTAGGGCTCCTGTGAGGGTATCAGAAAGAAAAGGGCCCCCCAAAAAGGTAAAAAAAAAAAAAAAAAAAAGCAGGGAGCGCATGTGAGGGGCGTCCTTTATGGAAGTAGTCTCCCTGCACTTGTGAGAGACGTCTTTTTTTTTCGCCATTTTTCACTCTGCCATTTTTCCCCCTTCTATTTTGTCTTCGCCGCGCCACTTACCCCTCCACAGCAAGATTTTGCTATTTTCCTGGTTGCCGGAGAATCAGGACGTCCCTTTCGATTATGCACCTCTTCCTGGTCTCTTCAGCCAATCAGAGTACGTTTCGCTGACAACAGCCAGCTAAATCCGCTTTGATTGGCTGAAGAGACCAGGAGGAGGTGCATAATAGAAAGGGACATCCTGATTCTCCGACTGGCAACCGAGGAAAATAGTGAATGCAACTGAGCTACAACGAGTAGCTCATTTGCATTCCCTATCGTTGATGCATTCCCATTCCCTACCGATTCGCTATGGAATCGGTAGGGAACGGGAATTACCGACGACTTTAGTGCATCTGGCTCTGAGTGACTAGTAGCCTAATGGTTAATGCAGCAGACTTTGATCCCGGGGAACTGTTCTCAAGATGATACCAGAGTTTTAATGTTTATATTTTTTGTATGCTCAATTATGTCCTAGCTTCATTATTGGTGAATGTGGTACAGAACTGGGAGTGACGGGTTTATACTGAGTTATTGTCCCATCCTCTATAGCAGTATTTCTCAACACAGTCCTCAAGGCACATCCAGCTAGTCAGGATATCCTCAATGAATATGCATGAGATAGATTTGCATGCACTGCCTCTTTGTTCTTCAAATCAATGTCATACATATTCACTGTGAATATCCTAAAAATCAGATTGGGTTTCTGGATTTCAGTCCGATATGGAAGAATTCATTGAATGGTGCTATTACATAACATTTGTTCTCTGTGTGGCTGAAACTGGAAAAAGGGGTTTCTAAGGCTTTCGGGACTTATGGAGGGGCATTTTCATATGGCATCCAAGTCAAATTTTGTGCTAAATATCCCAAATCTGAATAGAAAACATGATCATTTTTGAAATTGCAAAACATCTTTTTTTTTCTCTTTCAAAAATACCATTTGTAACAAGGTTTTGTGCTCTGTGCATTTATCTTTTCAGGCCATTTTTGAAAAAAAAAAAAAATTCAAGTGAAAAACGTAGAAAAATAAGTCATTGGGATGTAGGAGGGGCCAGCATTGACTGGTTCCCTGGACATCCCAGGAAAGCAATGAGGCACTCTAGGGGGGGCACTGCTGTGGAATTCATGTAAATGCTCCCAGGTACGTCTCACCATTACACCCTTTTTGTGTCTGCTGAGCCCTCTAAAACCCACCCAAAACCCACTACCCCCCAAATGTTCACCACTACAATAGCCCTTATGAGTGAAGGGGACACCTATATGTGGATATAGTGGGTTTCTGGTGAGTTTTGGAGGGCTCACAATTTCTACCACAAGTGTAACAGGTAAGGGGGAGGTATAGGCTTGGGTCCACCTGTCTACCGTGTACTGCACTGAGCATTAGACTACTCCAGGGACCTGCATGCTACTCTAATAGATCTGGCTACACAACATCTGAGGCTATCATAGAGGCTGGTATGAACTATTTTTATTTACATTTTTTTTGGGGGGGGGGGGGGGGGGGAGGGAGCCAGTGACCACTAGGAGAGTAAGGGACGGTCATCCCTGATCCCTTCCAGTGGCCATCTGGTCATTTATGGTACCTTATTTATTCTAAAAAAAATGTCTAGATCAAAGCGTTTAGATTTTCGACCTGAACATTTTTGTTTTGTTCCATTATGGCTGCAAAATGTCCAAGTGATAGGTGGTGTTACACCCTAATCCTGTCTTGAAAACACCCCATGATGATGCACTGCAGATGAATTGCATAGATAGATGCTTGCAAAACAGATTTAGAAAAAAACGATTTGGACATCTTGAGATTTTCATCCAAATGCTGCTTTATGACACTTTCTAAATGTTTTTTCTCTTTTGAAAATGAGCTCCATAGTGTCTTTTATAGTTGGTTTGAAGGGTTGTGATGTGCAGAGATGTCATTTGCCTCCCCGATACATGGATCGCCTCCCTTGTGCTCCCCACCTAAATACTTTTGTCTACTGATGCCAGTGCTTTGGATCCCAACACATTTACCCTTTAGCTGTGAAGAACTGCTGCCTGAAACTCTACTTTTGAGGACTGTGTACTTGGAGAGACAGAGAAAAACTGAGACAACATGTTTAGCAACTAATTGAAAAAGATGGAATAAAATGACAAGAATTTATTAGAGTTGAAAACTTAATGGTTAGTCTAACATTTTACTGAAAACAATCCTTAGGAAGAAAATCTGAAACCTCCAAGAGAATGAACAAGAATTGTTTTTTTAACAGTCAATACTGAGCCAGTGGCAGTCAGAGCTTCTTAAATGCTGACTGCTGCTGGCTAGCTTGGAGCTGGATATTCAGTGTTTGCTTCTACCTGGACACCGGCAGGGAATTTCCCACCAGCACTGGGGGGGAGATGCATCAACAAAACGTAAAAGAACCGAAAACGTAAAAGTCACGTAGTAAACTTACCGATTTAGAAAAAACGATGGATGCTCTAAAAAAACAACTCGCAAATGTTCGGCACGGTATTCAAAAGTGGGATGCATGAAAGTATCGCTAATCTGGTGAAATCCCCGCTAGCGGTGTAGGAAATGCATGCGCATAATATTCATTCGGGAAACCCACGGTATTACTGTGGCTAGTGTACGCATGTCACACATCATAGACGTGTGTCCAGGACGTGTAAGATACAAGTCACTCTCTTATGGGCGCGTGATTTTCGATCACAACGGCTACTGGTGAGTTGTGTCTGCCTCGTTGCTTGACTCCTGCATTATTTTCCGTTGTTTTCTTTCTTTCTGCTTCCAAGTTTTCATAGGTAAGTAAGACGTTTCCATGAGCTTATGAATGGTGTTATATGTGATTTTTCTTGCATTTTCCTATTGTTAACTTCTCCTTCATTTTATTTTATTTAAGGTGTGTGGTGTGTGCCACGTTGTTTGTTCCTTTCTGTTTTCAAGTTTCCATAGGTAAGTAAGACGTTTCCATGAGCTTTTGAATGGTGGTAAATGTGATTTTTCTTGCATTTTCCTGTTATTAACAGCACGTCCATGTCGGATAAGTTGGGCTTTCTCCCTCGTGCAGCCATGACTTCTCTGACAAATGTGCACATGCGTGTACCCACGCATATATAGCACGTCGAAGTTTATGCACGCACTACATAGATGTGCTTATGACAGCTCTGGACTTTACCGGCAGCCTCTGACCACACATTCAATATATCACGGAAAAGGATTCGGATTCCTTTTGTGCATTCGTCGGTATCGGTAGTGCATCGCGACACATCCACATTACTATAGTAGTTTGCTCATTTGCAGTCCGTTTTCATTACCTGCTACCATGATCGGAAAATGGCTCGGAGAAGCCTTTTGTGCATGCCACGGTTTACTACTTGCTGGCCCTGAGTCTTTGGTGACGCCCAGAAGTTATGCAAAAAAAGCCAACAACCAGTGCTGTATCTGCTTAGCTATCTGGGCATAGTTAAGATCACTTTTTATGCAGGCCTACATGTACGGTTAACTATGCGGACACAGGCATGCATAACTCCCGACTCATCACCACCTCCGCTCCTGGACCACCTGAGCACTAATCAGTGATTGCCACAACAGTCAGAGCTACTGTTTGGTTAAGTGCTAAAGGATATTGGCTCCTGAACTGCCCAAGGTGATTGAAATTGGGACTAGCCTATCCTGCAAGTTACATTGCTCTGAATATTGACCCCTTAGTGTCCTTCCTCGTCTGTTTCTGACTTTTTGACCAAGAGCCTTTAGCGTTATTTCAACAAAATGAATTTCCCAAAGAGGTTTCGTGCAAATGTCTTTATATCTACCTATCTAAAGTTAAAAGATCTAACACATAAATAAAACAAATATGCTTTTTTTTGAACAATTTTAGAGCACAAAGTACAACATAATCTTTATGTAAGGCAATGACTTCCTGCCCATTTAGACTAACACCTCTGAATAAGGGTAATATAAGAAGATTGATGGGCAATGAAACCCCTTTTCTGTTTCAGCAATCCATCCAAAGAAAGCCCAAACGAAAATGGCATTGAAGAAGAGTGAGACTCACCTATTCATTCCTTTGGGTCCATTAGGTTATTCATAGTTCAGAAATGATTCTTAGCCCTCAGGACACTCGACACAAAGATCAATAAGAAACTATTCTTACTCAGTAAAATGTTTTCCTCTTAACCACTTTATAAATGAATCTACCCCACTGGCTTTCAAGACTTGCAGTCCATTTTCTTCTTTCAGCCAAATAAGAAGCTCCCTGGGGACTAACCATCTAATAGAAAAAGTTAAATGGTCTCCATGTCAGAATGAAATGCAAAAGCATCAGACCCTCATCAATCCTAAACTGAATTAAATAATGAAGTTAGCCATAATGTTTCCTCATGGTCTGTCATATGAAAACTGCCAGTCTTCATTATTTCCAGAGTGAGACCTGACACAGACAGACTGCTAGCTTATAAAAATGGTACAAAAATATATATTCCGCAAACCTGGGCTGTGTCGGCATTAGCGCACAGCACCTGCTAATGCGGCTTAGTAAACAGGGGGGGAAAGTGTCAATACTTTTTAAAACTCATCCCTGCCTTTTTTTTTTTTTTTAATTCCTAGTGGTAGTATGTGAAGAGATATAAATTAGTGGAAACAAAACCAGCCCCAACACTGTTCAAAAAGTGTCAACTTATCTGAAATGAAGGTCTTCCATGTACAGAGAATTAAGTTTTACAAATTCCAAAAGTTTCCTAAAGTAACGTCAATAAATACAGATGACTGAATTTATTTATCTATTTATCTGAGTTCAGAAACACTCTTAACAGCTATCACAGTGGAATGACTGTTTGTTTTTTGGGGGATTTGATAAAACCGCCCTTATTATGTACAATCAAAAATTAATAAAAGCAAGGAAAGGATCTCCATAAAACAGGATAGTGTATTATTCAAACAAGCACAAACATACTGGGGAAAGAAGGGAATAAGGAACCTGCTGGCAAAATTGCCTTAAAAAAAGGGCAGAGCATATCAGTCAACTGCAAATCATCTTTAGAACACAGACATCTATCAGTATGAGGCTAAAGAAAAAAGTCAGTTTTCAGGCCAGCTGTAATATTTACAAAGGAGGATTCAGACCGGAGTGAGAGAGGGAGTCTGTTCCATAAAAAGGTGCTAAAAAATAAAAGGCACACTTTCTTAGTTGTGCACGAGAATGACCGGAGAAAACAAGTCTATGATCATTTACTGCTAATCATTTCTGTAGCACTACTAGATGTACACAGCACTGTACACATTATATACAGGCATTTTCTCTGTCCCTAGGGGCTTCACAATCTGTTTTTTTTGTACCTGGGGTAATGGAGTGTTAAGTGACATGACCAAGGTCAAAAGGAGCTGCAGTGGGAATTGAACCCATTTAAATACCTTAACAATTGTTGGAGAGAATAAAGGATACTTTGCTCAGCCAGATAATCCAGTAAACCTGCTTGAAGAGCCTTAAAAGTAAGGGTCAATATTTTAAACTGAATTCTCAATTCTACTGGAAGCCAATGAAGTTTCCTGCAAAGGAGAGTGACATGATCCCTATGCTTCGCTTTACATAGTAACTGAGTTGTAGTGTTTTGAAGTGCTTCTAATCTTTTAAGTTTGAATTTTGTAATACCATCATATACTAAATTACAATAGTCTAAATGGGAACTGATAAAGGCACATTAACAGCATATTGTGTTAGGCATCAGGAACTAGGCAGTTCATGGGCATAGAAAGGGGAAAGGGAAATAGGACTTGAGGTTTTTGCAACTACATTCAAAGTGGTTTACATATATTCAGGCAGTTATTTTGTACCAGGGTCAATGGAGGGTTAAGTGAGTTGCCCAGAGTCACAAGGAGCTGTAGTGGGAATTGAACTCATTTCCCCAGGATCAAAGTCCACTGCACTAACCACTAGGCTACTCCTCCACTCCATAGAAAGGGTGTGAACTGCATAATGCTGTGCATGCAAGGTAATTAACGTGTGCTATTTTGTATTTGTGCCTCAATGGGAGGTACTAGGTTCAGCCATACTAATTGCGACAGTATCTATGTGCAGTAGTGCACATGACCATGTGTTAATTGCAGAGGACATGCTGGGTCAACCCCCAACAATTAGCACACAACCTTTGCACCTAATTCACACTGTTTTTTGTTGCTAACTTCAATAAATACAACAAATACATATAGACATTTGCATTTATTGAAGTTAACAATAAAAATCAGTGCATGTTAGGTGCAAAGGCTACATGCTAATTATTGGGCGTGGACCCAGCATGCACTCTGCAATTAACACATGGAATGTGCATTATCACATGTAGAAACTGGTCACAATTAGTGTGGCTGTACTTAGTGCCTCTGATTGAGTGCATTAAATACCATGTGTGCAATACATGATGCAGTCTGTGCCTTTTCTCTGCCCATGACCTGCCTAGTTACTGCTACCTAACACAATAATCTCCAGATTGTAGCGCACCAAGAGATCTGTGCCGAAATCCAAGCACATACTCTAACAATGTGTTTAACTGAATTGGCTTAACAAGCCAATAACAGCTGTTAACAAGCAATAATGAGCACTAATTGGCAATAATTACAATATACACACACAACTCGCTAAGCGCATTCTGTAATGCAGTGTGCCTAACTTCTAATGAGTACAGGCAAAAAGGGGTGTGGTTATGGGTGGGAAAATTTACGCACATAGTTATAGAATATGGCCCAGTGCGCCTAAATCTATGCACTAGGATTTATGCCACAGTTTTGTTGGCATAAATAGAGGCACACAGTTTTAGGCACCGAGATATCAACTAAATAAGCATAATCTACATACCGCACCTAAATCTAGGCACCTCTTATAGCATACACTTAGTTGTCATTCATTTCTCCCTCTTAATGTGCAAATTAGCACACACACAAACTCTCATGCCACTGCAATACCTCTTAGCGTGCTTTTGTGGTAGCAGTTAACATGCCCTGATCACACGTTAATGGCTTTACACACTTTAGTAAAAGGACCCTAAAGGTGCATATACTGACTGACTGTTCACGTGTCCTTTAGATTGTAAGCTCTTTGAGCAGGGACTGTCCTTCTATGTTAAATTGTACAGCGCTGCGTAACCCTAGTAGTGCTTTAGAAATGTTAAATAGTAGTAGTAGTAGTAGTAATATACTCTGAGCAATTTTCACAAAGCCAATTTCTATATGTAAAATGCTATTACAGCTGTAGACAAGTGCTTTAATATTACTGCCATAATATGCATTTTGTATTTAACAGACTGTAACTGGAAAAATGCTGGTTCATTTTCTGAGAAAAGCAAAGCACACATTTGTTTGAAAGGGAGTTGGGCATCTCAAGGGAAATAACATACTCATAAGAGTAGCCATACTGGGCCAGACCAATGGTCCATCTAGCTCAGCATCCTGTTTCCAACAGTGGCCAATTCAGGTCACAAGAACCTGGCAGAGACCCAAATAGTAGCAACATTCAATGCTACCAATCCCAGGATAAACAGTGGCTTCCCCATGTCTTTCTCAATAGCATAATATGGACCTTTTTTTTAACCCAGATATGCTAACCGATGCTATCACATCCTTTGGCAACACGTTCCAGAGCTTAACTGTTTGTTGAGTGAAAAAAAATATTTCCTCCTATTTGTCTTAAAAGTATTTCCCTGTAACCTCATTGATTATTCCCTAATCTTTGTACTTTCTGAAAGAGTAAAAAAATCAGTTCATTTCTACTCATTCTATAGCACTCAGGATTTTGTAGATCTCAATCATATCCCCCCTCATCTGTCTCTTTTCCAAGCTGAAGAGCCCTAACCTCTTTAGCCTTTCCTTATATGGGAGGAGTTCCATCACCTTTATCATTTTGGTTGCTCTTCTTTGAACCTTTTCTAATTCCACTATATCTTTTTTGAGATATGGCAACCATAATTGAATGCAATACTCAAGGTGAGATCATACCATGGAAAGATAAAGAGGCATTATAGTTTATATTTTTTTTCAATAATTGATATACCACTGTTGCAAAAACACTTGGTCACAGAGGTTTCAATAAAACAAATGACAATCAAAAAGATGGAAAGAAACACCATACTTGGATCGGATGGCTCAACAGTCATATTAGGAGAAGGGAAGGAATCTGAAAACCTTGAAACAGTGATTGCAGGCCAAAGAGAACCAAATTAGGAATCAATGAGTTCTGCACTAAAAGCCAGTTGGAAAAAATGAGTGTTCAACGGTAATTTAAATTTAAAAAGTGGATTCAGATTGAATTGAAGGGGAGAAGTCATTCCAAAATTTGGGAGTGGTAAAAATGAAAGTTGACTGTCAGCGGCATAATCGAAAGAGAAGGACGCCCATCTTCCGACACAAATCGGGAGATGGGCGTCCTTTTCTCAGGGTCACCCAAATTGGCATAATCAAAAGCGATTTTGGGTGTCCTCAACTGCTTTCCATCGCAGGGACAACCAAAGTTCACGGGGGCATGTCGGCAGTGTACCGAAGGCGGGAAATGATGTGGTTAAGAGATGGGCATCCTCGGCTGATAATGGAAAAAAGGGCGTCCATGACGAGCACTTGGCCGACTTTATTTGGCCCAATTTTTTTCACCACCAAGCCTTGAAAAGGTGCCCGAACTGATCAGATGACCACTGAAGGGAATCAGGGATGACATCCCCTTACTCCCCCAGTGGTCACAAACCCCCCTCTCACCCAAAAAAAATATTAAAAAACATTTTTTCCAGCCTCTATGCCAGTCTCAAATGTCATACCCAGCTCCATCACAGCAGTATGTAGGTCCCTAGAGCAGTTTTTAGTGGGTGCAGTGCACTTCAGGCAGGCGGAGCCAGGCCCATCCCCCTTACCTGTTACACTTGTGGTGGTAAATGGGAGCCCTCCAAAACCCACCCGAAACCCACTGTACCCACATGTAGGTGTCCCCCCTTCCCCCCTTAGGGCTATGATAGTGGTGCACAGTTGTTGGTAGTGGGTTTTGGGGGGGGGGGGGTTGGGGGGGCTCAGCACCAAAGGTAAGGGAGCTATGCACCTGGGAGCAATTTGTGAAGTCCACTGCAGTGCCCCCTAGGGTGCCCTGTTTGGTGTCCTGGCATGTGAGGGGAACCTGTGCACTATGAATGCTGGATACTCCCATGACTAAAGGGCTAAAATCATTATCGGCGAAAACCAAGGTAATCCATCTCTAAGGTCAACCATCTCAACATTTAGGTCGACCATCTCTTAGGTCCACCTAAATGTTGAGATTTGGGTGTCCCCGACCGTATTATCGAAAAGAAAGATGGACACCCATCTTGTTTCGATAATACGGGATGCCCTGCCCCTTCACAGTGATGTCTTCAGAGATGGGCGTCCCTGTTCGAAAATGCCCCTCCACATGTAGACTCATAATGAGCCATATGTTCTGAGGGCAAAGTAAGGCGATTAGCATCTAATGAGCGAAGGTTATGGTGTGTGGTATAAGGGATAGTCAGGGAGAAAAGATAGAGGGGACCCCAAGTGAAGGGCCTTATGAGTGAAGCAGAGGATTTTGAATACAGGGAGATAATAGAAAGAAAGCCAGTGCAATTTTATTAATAAATGAAAAGAGGTCAACCCTTTTTATAAGTACATTCATTGGGCTTACAACTGTCATCCCATAAGCGTTGATAGTCTCTGTGAACTCAGTCCAGAGTGTGGTTCATCGTGTAGTATCACCAAATCAAACAAATATTGAAAACAGTGTCACCATCTGTGTAATTCAAACATTCTTTGCTTTAAATCCTCGACTCAATCTTGCTGGTGCGTATTATTAGATAATCATTACTTAAGCAGTTATATTTTTTTATTTATTACATTTGTACCCCGCGCTTTCCCACACATTGCAGGCTCAATGCGGATTACATAGTAAATTACAATCACAAAGCACATAAAGGTCCTCAATCTGACATGATAAATTGAAAGAATCTTTAAGTGTATTTCGTGAGACTATTAGGAAGACCAAGTTTAAGAAGTTCGAAAGAGATGTTACAGATTATATCATCGGGACCAACACTGTTCTGCTTCTGTGCCCTGAACAAAGCAGTGCTGCGAGTGAAGCCATGAGATGGGATTTGTTTTGCTATTTGGTGCTCTGCAGTATTGCTCAAAAGTCTTCGAGGACTGAGATTGTCTTCATTTAAGAACTACTATAAAGCTAAGTGTGCTTTTGATGTTTATAACTGCTTAAGTATTTATGACTTTGAAATTAGGGTTGATGCATTTGGATTGTCTTAGACATTTGTTAAAGGAGGTTTTCCTGACTGGTGATTACTTTTTTAACTGGTTGCAGTTACAAATGATCTTCATAGAAGTTCAAGGTAACCAAGCATTACTGTACCAGTTTCATGAGGTCTTTTCCTCCTATGTTTGAAAAATGTATGTCTTTCACTGAAGCAACAACAGTGTTTTTTCCTAAACCTGGCCATAACCCACTCCTCACCAAAAATTATAGACCAATACCATTACTTAATTATGATTGTAAGATCTACTCCAGTCTTTTGGTGGATAGGCTGGACAAGGTGATGCCCCATATTATTTACCCATCTCAGTGTGGGTTTGTGTAAGGACGTACAGTGGTGGAAATAAGTATTTGATCCCTTGCTGATTTTGTAAGTTTGCCCACTGACAAAGACATGAGCAGCCCATAATTGAAGGGTAGGTTATTGGTAACAGTGAGAGATAGCACATCACAAATTAAATCCGGAAAATCACATTGTGGAAAGTATATGAATTTATTTGCATTCTGCAGAGGGAAATAAGTATTTAATCCCTCTGGCAAACAAGACCTAATACTTGGTGGCAAAACCCTTGTTGGCAAGCACAGCGGTCAGACGTCTTCTGTAGTTGATGATGAGGTTTGCACACATGTCAGGAGGAATTTTGGTCCACTCCTCTTTGCAGATCATCTCTAAATCATTAAGAGTTCTGGGCTGTCGCTTGGCAACTCGCAGCTTCAGCTCCCTCCATAAGTTTTCAATGGGATTAAGGTCTGGTGACTGGCTAGGCCACTCCATGACCCTAATGTGCTTCTTCCTGAGCCACTCCTTTGTTGCCTTGGCTGTATGTTTTGGGTCATTGTCGTGCTGGAAGACCCAGCCACGACCCATTTTCAAGGCCCTGGCGGAGGGAAGGAGGTTGTCACTCAGAATTGTACGGTACATGGCCCCATCCATTCTCCCATTGATGCGGTGAAGTAGTCCTGTGCCCTTAGCAGAGAAACACCCCCAAAACATAACATTTCCACCTCCATGCTTGACAGTGGGGACGGTGTTCTTTGGGTCATAGGCAGCATTTCTCTTCCTCCAAACACGGCGAGTTGAGTTCATGCCAAAGAGCTCAATTTTTGTCTCATCTGACCACAGCACCTTCTCCCAATCACTCTCGGCATCATCCAGGTGTTCACTGGCAAACTTCAGACGGGCCGTCACATGTGCCTTCCGGAGCAGGGGGACCTTGCGGGCACTGCAGGATTGCAATCCGTTATGTCGTAATGTGTTACCAATGGTTTTCGTGGTGACAGTGGTCCCAGCTGCCTTGAGATCATTGACAAGTTCCCCCCTTGTAGTTGTAGGCTGATTTCTAACCTTCCTCATGATCAAGGATACCCCACGAAGTGAGATTTTGCGTGGAGCCCCAGATCTTTGTCGATTGACAGTCATTTTGTACTTCTTCCATTTTCTTACTATCTCCTTCTCGCCCAGCGTCTTACTGATGGTTTTGTAGCCCATTCCAGCCTTGTGCAGGTGTATGATCTTGTCCCTGACATCCTTAGACAGCTCCTTGCTCTTGGCCATTTTGTAGAGGTTAGAGTCTGACTGATTCACTGAGTCTGTGGACAGGTGTCTTTCATACAGGTGACCATTGCCGACAGCTGTCTGTCATGCAGGTAACGAGTTGATTTGGAGCATCTACCTGGTCTGTAGGGGCCAGATCTCTTACTGGTTGGTGGGGGATCAAATACTTATTTCCCTCTGCAGAATGCAAATAAATTCATATACTTTCCACAATGTGATTTTCCGGATTTAATTTGTGATGTGCTATCTCTCACTGTTACCAATAACCTACCCTTCAATTATGGGCTGCTCATGTCTTTGTCAGTGGGCAAACTTACAAAATCAGCAAGGGATCAAATACTTATTTCCACCACTGTATGATGTCTGTCAACACAAGGGTTTTTTGTTATGTGTTACAAAGCTGCTCAAGCTTCCAAATTATCTCTCTTTGTCATGTCCTTAGATGCTGAAAAGCATTTGAATTTGTTGAGTGGAAATATCTTTTTGCTACACTTCATTGGTTCAATCTGGGTGACACATTTGTTCAAATGGTAAAAATATTGTACTTGTGCCCGTCGGCCAGAATGAATATAGATAATACTGTTACATCCCCTTTTTCTCTTACTACAGGCAGTAGACAATGGTACCCTCTCTCTCCCTTGCTTTTTAATTTAGCTTTGGAGCCCTTACTAATGTGTATTATTGTTGGAGATGAGGGTCTCTGCCTTTGCAGATGACGTTCTTCTCTATGTGTCTTACCCAACTATTACTAGTCCATACATTTTGCAATTGCTTCAATCTCGGCAAACTTTCTGGATACTCAGTTAATTGGGATAAGGCCAAAGTCCTACCTCTTACTCCCCACAATCTTACATTGTGTGCTTCTGACATCAAATATTTAGTTATCAAGTTCAAGGCCATGTGAAAAGATTTGTTGGCTCGTAATGGTCAGCTACTTTTGCATCGGGCATGATGACTTTGTATGCCTGGCTTATTTGGTGGGGCCTTTTTGAAACCATACAAATGTTCTACTGTTTTGTCATACACCCAGACTACAGAAACTACTTGAGATTCCTATGGTACCGTGACAACAATAACATCAACCAGGAGATTGTGAAACACAGAATGAGAGTTCACGTCTTTGGTAACAGTTCTTCACCTGCAGTAGCAACCTACAGCCCACGAAGGAGAAAGAGAGTATGGCATGGACTTTTACATTGATGAAACAGTTCAGAAGTAATGACAGCATTTCCTGTAGAGGATCATGCCAAAGGTTTAAAGGATCTAGATCTAAGAGTAGACACTCCTTCGCTTCAGAAAAGCCTTGGATTACATATGGGACCTAAAAAGAGACATTTTTATCTTTCAAATCTCCACCCAAGAGAAACCATATACACGCAGAGGTGTCTTGTCCACAGTCAATAGTCTGTATGATGCACTAGGATTTGTGGCTCCAGTCACAATTCAAGGAAGATCCCTACTGAGGGAGCTTTCATAAAGTACCTACTGGAATGTCTCACTGCCACCAAAAATGCAACAAGGATGTGAGAAATGTAAAAGATTCTCAAAACTCTTAAGCAACTGCACATTTCACGTACTTACAGAGCAACAGAGAAGGGCGACTAAAATGATAAAGGGGATGGGACGACTTCCCTATGAAGAAAGGCTAAAGCAGCTAGGGCTCTTCAGCTTGGAGAAAAGGCGGCTGAAGGGCAGATATGATAGAGGTCTATAAAATAATGAGTGGAGTTGAACAGGTAGATGTTAAGCGTCTGTTTACGCTTTAAAAAATACTAGGACTAGGGGGCATGCGATGAAGCTACAATGTAGTAAAATTAAAACGAATTGGAGAGAAGTTTTCTTCACTCAACGTGTAATTAAACTCTGGAATTCATTGCCAGAGAATGTGGTAAAGGCAGTTAGCTTAGCGGAGTTTAAAAAAAGGTTTGGACGGCTTCCTAAAGGAAAAGTCCATAGACCATTATTAAATGGACTTGGGGAAAATCCATTATTTCTGAGATAAGCAGTATAGAATATTTTGTTCTTTTTTGGGATCTTGCCAGGTATTTGTGACCTGGATTGGCCACTGTTGGAAACAGGATGCTGGGCTTGATGGATCTTTGGTCTTTCCCAGTATGGCAATACTTATGTACTTATGCAGCACTCAGTACTGTCTGTCATACAGAGATCTGCATCTTCTCAGATGCTTCTGAAAAATCCACAGCTGCAGTGGCTTACTAGAAAATTATAGACACACATGGGTTATCTCATGTGGGATTCACCTTCAACAAAGCCAAGTTAGCACCACAACCCAATCATACCATTCCATGTTTAGAATCATGTGGAGCAGTGCTGGCAGTAGAATAGCAGAGGTGATGCTAAGTGAAATGGACATTCAAATAGACACAGTCAATTTTTACATCAACAGTAAAGTCATCCTGGGCTACAACTACAACCAATCCAGAGATTTTACGTTTTTTAAAGGGCTTCAGCAAATAGCTCTATCTCTCTCTCTCATCTCCTTGGCTGAAACTGAAGCAACAGCCAGCATCTGCTAGGTAATTTCAAACTCCAGGCCAATCAGAGCCCAGAACAATCAAGTTTCAAATAAAAACTGGTTACATCACTACAGGCATTTCCTATTATCTGTGTGCCAAATGTAACAGCTTTAAGCATAAACATGCACCATCTGCTGGCCAAATAGCAGAAATACACTTCAGAACATAATGCAGGAAAATATCCAATACATTTGATTTTACAAGCTTAAAACACACTGTTTCTTCATAGTGATGTTCTATACTCCAGTTTAAACTGCATGCCAATCACACAGTGAGAGGGCAGAACAAATGCAGAGAGTTATATTGCTTTGCATGAAACTTGAGAATCATATGACATCCCACTGAGGCTGTTCAACTAGCTGTGTTCAGGTAAACTTTAAAGCTAACCAGATTTTTCCAGTTAAATTTAGGTCTGCTATTTGAGCAGCCTGGGTTATTCAGACAAGTTTTTACCATTCGATGCTGATCAACAGAAATAAAATGATGGCTGGAGAGAATTTATCTGCTGAAGGGGTGGACAGAAGGGTGGAAATGCCAGTCTTTGGAATTTATCTGGCTAACTCCAAGTGTTAACCGGACACTTTCAATGCAGACTCCAATGGTTTTTAAAGTATGTCTTTTTAAGTGTTCCTGACTTGAATGGACCTTTATTCTTATCTCAGGCTACTGCTGCTGTAAGTTACTCCTCTAACTGTGATTAAGATTCTTTCTATGCCAGCAGAGGCAATCAGTGGTATATTCAGAAAATACACATTACAGTAGTCTTTGGAGGACAATTTTCAAAGGCATCAACCTGGGTAAATAGGCTTGCCTGGAAATATATCTCTCAGATTGAGGGCAGGCATTTCTGTAGGTGGGAAAAGGCTGGGGTAGGCAAACAGTGAGCATTAAGACTGTACAGAGTATTAAAAAAAATCATTTTTAGGCAATGTTTAGATTTTCCCTGATTTTTGTACATTTTTCTCAGTTCATTTCACACATTCCGTTTAATAAAAGCAATTTAGAACTGTTTATTGCTGGCAAATCAACTTTGCTTGCTCTACAGTTTTATGGTACTCTAACAAACTGAGTGCATGCTAATAATGAATGCGGATACTTAATGGACACAGTTTTGATTTTTTAATGTGTTTTCCAACAATTTTGTTTCCTGTGAAGGGGGTGGGGGAGGGGAACTGGTGCAAGGTCTGAAGGCACTTTCTGATTATAAGCACATAGCTTAGCTTTTGAAAATTGGCAATTTGCAAGGAGGCCCACTTACTACTACTACTACTACATATTATTTCTATAGCGCTTCTAGACTTACACAGCACAGACAGGTACTTTCTCTGCCCCTAGTATGTTTACAGTCTAAAGTGCTTTTTGTGCCTGAGACAATGGAGGATGAAATGACTTGCCCAGGGTCACAAGGAGCCGCAGTGGGAGTCAAACCCATTGTCGGAAGTGGGACCCGATGTTTGAATCTTTGCACTCCTTATAGTGAACTTAACACATTTGGATTTAATAATTTTTGTGACAGTTCATTTCACATTGCATGGACATTACAAGAATTAACAGTGCATGTTACTTAAACATTGAAATTTATAATAGAAAGTAGAAAATGTTTGTTGGGAGGTTTTTATGCCTCTGAGGAACCCTGTTACGATCTATGAGAACATTTCTGGTTCCGGATTGGGGTTTAAGGTTTTTTCTTCCACCATTTTAACATTTCTTTTGTTTTACAAAGTTTTTCTGGTTCATTTTTACTGGTTTGTATTTCTCCAAAAATCAAACCCAGTTCCCCCAGGATCTCAGGTCGCTGTGTTCAGCTACTCCTCCACTCCACTTCAGAGGCTTTCTGAAAATTGACTCCAAAAATGTAAATAATGACCTGCAATGTCATAAGATCATAAGAATAGCCATACCGGGTCAGACCAATGGTTCATCTAGCCTAGTATCCTGCTTCCAACAGTACCTGGCAGAAACCCAAATAGTAGCAACATTTCATGTTACCAATCCAGAGGCAATTCTATAAAGTACACCTTAATTTAGGTGTACTTTATAGAATAAGCCTAAATTTCCATGTGGTATATAGAAGACGCCGAGTGCTACTTCACGCAACTAAATTTAGAAATGGGCAGTTATACCAAGTAAAACTAAATTATGCGAGGACTGAGTGTATTCTATAACAATGCACATAGATTTTAGAAATGCCCATGACCCACCCATTCCACGCCCATGGCTATGCCCCCTTTTGAACTACGTGACTTAGAATTTACCGCACCACTTTACAGAATACGCTTAGACAGCTCTGTGCATAAGTTCTAATTAATGCCAATTAGTGCTGATAATTGGTTGTTAACATCCAATTATCAACACTGATTAGCTTGTTAACCAATTAGCATATGCGCATTGTTATAGAATATGCTTCAATTTCCATGCGGAAATCTTGGCACGATATATAGAATCCCAGGGCTGGTGCCTAAATGTAAGTGCAATTTGCACTCTGAAGTTGCGGAATACTTGCACTTACGATGGGGAGCTGAGTGCTCAGCGCTGTTCTATAATTTAGGAGCAGAATTTGCTTGGTGTGTCAATACAAGAGGGCATACATGTGGGTAGAGAATGGGCAGGACAGGCAGGGATTAATTCATAGAATACTGTAAGTTACATGCTAAAGTACTGTGTTTAGATGTGCACATTTATGCCTTCTATTGACATGGTGTAAGTGGAGGATCCTAATTTTAGGCCAGTAGATGCCAATATTCTATAATAGAATCTTGGTGCCCAGATTCCGTTATGTAATGAGTGCTCGGTACTAACTGTGGTGCCCAGTTATAGAATTGCCCCCAAATGTATTTTTTGGGGGATAGAGATAGGATTTGACATACCATCTTCTATAGTTACAATCAAAGCAGTTTACATATAGGAGGTACTAAGGGGCCCTTTTACTAAGGCATGCCGAAAAGTAGCCTGTGCTGGTATAGGCACGTGTTATGGACGTGTGCAGGTCCATTTCTCATTGCACCTGGAAAAAAAGGCCTTTTTTGCGGCCAAAAATGGACGTGCAGCAAAATTAAAATGAGCATGCGTCCATTTTTGGCCTGAGACCTTACCGCCAGCCATTGGTAAGGTCTCATGCACTAACTGGGCGGTAACCGTCAAAGTGCGTACACTGCCGATTACTACCCGATTAGTGCCACGCATTAGAAAATAGAAAATTGTTTCTGCCTTGCGTATTGGACGCACGTAAAAAATGGAATTACCACCTGGGGCAAGCGGTAGCCGGGCGGTATTTGCAATTTGACACACGTTGGATGTGCATAGGTGCCTAAGCGCCTTAGTAAAAGGACCCCTTATTTTGTACCTGGGGCAATGGAGGGTTAAGTGAGTTGACAAGAATCACAAGGAGCTGCAGTGGGAACTGAACTCAGTTCCTCTGGTTTTCAGGCTGCTGCACTAACCATTAGACTACTCCTCCATTCCAGAATGTATGTGTCTTTGCTTACTGACTGTATTATCTATAAAAGCTAAGATTCCCTTTTACTAAGCTGTGCTAAAAAGTGGCCTGTGCTATTAGTAGTGCGTAGGTTTCCCACACGCTAAGGCCACTTTTAGCACAGCTGTAAAATGGCTGCATTTTTCATTTACTCCATTAATAGTCACACGCTAATTTCCCCATTAGCGTGTGGGCCCTTACCACCTGCCATTATGTAGGCAGTAAGGACTCCCGCGCTAACTGCATGCTAATTGGTTAATACACGGTGATGTAGCTGCGCTAACCAATTAGTGCAGGGCACGCCTGCTCTCCACCCCTGACCCGCCTCAGCACTCAAAAATATGGGTAGGGCGCGCTGAACGCAAAACTACTGCGGGATGCCTGAGAATGCCCTGCGGTAGTGCCTTTTACCCTGCGGTAAATTTGCCGTTAGTGCTTACCGCAGCTTATTAAAAGGGTCCCTACATGTCCTAAACATATTTAAATATAACTCGTCTTGAGCTACTAATTAAAAGACCTCAGTTAAAAAAATAAAAATAAATTGATTCTGCATTCCTTAATTCATGCAGCATCAAATTAACGTGTTTTAACCATTGATCTGTGTATGTTACAGAGTTCTAAAACAAGTTTACAAAATTATCATAATGAATGTGTGAAATGAACTGAAACTATTTTTGAAAATCGGAGGAAAAAGCAAACTGTAAGACAGACATTTTTGGCCCATATGCATATATTTTAAATTAAACAAGTTATGCAAAAGAAAAATTTTAAAATAAGAGTTTTTCTGAGATTCCTGCATTTCCTGTTCTAATTGGGGGGCTTGGGGGGGGGGGGGGGGGCGTTCAGGATTCTGATTGGGGAGCCCAGGTGTATGGGACCTTGCCTAGGGGAATCAGATTGGGGCAGGGGGGATATCAGGGGCTGTGCCACCATGCCAGTTCTTTATTATTTCATTATTTAGGTAACATAGTAACATAGTAGATGACGGCAGAAAAAGACCTGCATGGTCCATCCAGTCTGCCCAACAAGATAAACTCATATGTGCTACTTTTTGTGTATACCTTACCTTGATTGGTACCTGTCCTTTTCAGGGCACAGACCGTGTAAGTCTGCCCAGCACTATCCCCGCCTCCCGCCTATTGGCTCTGCCACCTAATCTCGGCTAAGCTCCTTAGGATCCATTCCTTCTGAACAGGATTCCTTTATGTTTATCCCACGCGTGTTTGAATTCCATTACCGTTTTCATTTCCATCACCTCCCACGGGAGGGCATTCCAAGCATCCACTACTCTCTCTGTGAAAAAATACTTCCTGACATTTTTCTTGAGTCTGCCCCCCTTCAATCTCATTTCATGTCCTCTCGTTCTACCTCCTTCGCATCTCCGGAAAAGGTTCGTTTGCGGATTAATACTTTTCAAATATTTGAACATCTGTATCATATCACCCCTGTTTCTCCTTTCTTCCAGAGTATACATGTTCAGGTCATCAAGTCTCTCCTCATACGTCTTGTAACGCAAATCCCTTACCATTCTTGTAGCTTTTCTTTGCACCGCTTCAATTCTTTTTACACCCTTCACACGGTACGGCCTCCAAAATTTAAGGTGACTTGCCCAGGGTCACAAGGAACTGCAGTGAGAATTGAACCCAGCTCTCGGCCCACTACACTAACCACTACTCTACTCTTAAGAGTAACATACAGGAGCCAATGGCAACGAAACCTTGGGGTCATCTTTGACTCCTCTCTCTCCTTCTCTGCTCATATTCAACAGATTGCCAAAACCTGTCGTTTCTTTCTCTATAACATTAGCAAAATCCATCCCTTCATCTGAGCATTCTGCCAGAACCCTTATCCACACTCTTATCACCTCTCGTCTTGATTATTGTAACCTGCTTCTCACCGGCCTCCCTCTTAGCCATCTCTCTCCTCTTCAATCAGTCCAAAACTCTGTTGCGCGATTCATCTTCCGCCAAAGTCTCTACGCTCACATTAGCCCCCGCCTCAAGTCACTTCACTGGCTCCCTATCCATTTCCGCATTCAATTCAAGCTTCTCTTATCTTCTATATATATAAAAGGCAACCCCAACATTCTGAAGCCTCCGCGGAAGTTGAGGCGCCCGAGATATCCGGTGTGCCCTGGAGTGTGTGCACCGCCCTCGCGTCAAAACGTCATGACGTCGAGGGCGGAGCTATTCACATTCCAGGGCCGAAACGGCCCACAGCGAACAAGGCAAGTAGCTTTGAGGGACGGAGGGAGGGGGCCCCTTGCTAGCGCCCGTTTCATTCCGCGCAGAAACGGGCAGTTTTTCCTAGTTGACCTATAAGTGCATTCACTCTGCCGCTCCCCAGTACCTCTCCACTCTCGTCTCTCCCTACGCCCCCCCCCCCCTCAGGTACTCCGTTCTGTAGATAAATCTCTCTTATCCGTCCCCTTCTCCTCTATTGCTAATTCTAGACTCCGTTCCTATGTCTTGCTGCACCTCACGCCTGGAATAGACTTCCTGAGCCTGTGCGTCTAGCCCCGTCTTCAAGTCCAAACTTAACGCCCACCTCTTTACCCCTGCTTTTGCCTCCTAACCTCTACTCACTTGCCCTGTCCTTTATCCCCTTACCCTTAATTGTTCTGTTTGTCTTATCTAGATTGTAAGCTCTTTGAGCAGGGACTGTCTTTTTTTGTGTATGGTGTACAGCGCTGCGTATGCCTTGTAGCGCTATAGAAATGTTATAGGGATGATAAGTGACAAGATTCCAGTGTAACCTAAGCAAATATTTCTTTTACCAACGGGAGAAAGATGTGTAGAACAGAAAAAAATATATAAGGGAATAAGTCATCAGCAATTAATAATTCAGACTCACTTGTAGTCCGAAAGCCAAAACTCAAACACATACCAGAGAACTAAAGGCTACACGTGACGCGACCCCTCTCTTCCCCCTCCCCCCCCCAAAAAAAAAAACCCTAACCACACAAAAACTTACTTTTCACTCAGGCCACACTGTGTTCCCACATTAGATGCAGTAGTATATAGTGTGGGTATACCACCTTTCTGTGGTTTTTGCAACTACATTCAAAGTGGTTTACATAGTATAAATGGGTACTTATTTTGTACCAGGGGCAATGGAGGGTTAAGTGACTTGCCCAGAGTCACAAGGAGCTGCAGTGGGAATCAAACTCAGCTCCTCAGGATCAAAAAGTTCACTGCACTAACCACTAGGCTACTCCTCCACACCATGATATCTGCCATTGCATGTAATGTGATGCCCTGCGCTAAATGACTGCCCTGTAAAGTCAGGGCACACTTCCTGCATTTACTGCAAAAGCTTTGCACTTACTGCACATTAATTTTTGCTGTGGTAAGTTCAAAAAGAGCCCCACAGTCTTCAAAAACTTGGTATTACTCAGTGCATGGTGGAAATATTAGTGTCCTAATCTTTGCAGCCAATTCTTTTGGCTTCTTTCAAACCATTTTTCTCATTTTATTATAGTCGCCTTTTTGAAAATTAAATGCAGTGACAGTAGATTTCCTTTGTGGGTTTATCCCAGATAGTAGCTTCGGTGGAGTTGAATCAGTCCTGCAAGTTATGTGGGCATGAACAACTTTCTATGCTGCTGTTCACTTAACTAACTGGTAACCTTGCTATAAAAAGTGGCCTGTGGTAGTGTGGGCGCATGTTTTGCCACATGCTGGGCCATTTTTTTACTGCAGCTGGGGGAAAAAAAAGGCTTTTTTCAAATAGGGCAGTAAATGGCTGTGTACTACAATTACAAGTAGCACATGGGTATTTACTGCCTGAGCCCTTACCTTACCTTCTGAGCACAGTACCAGAACCCTCATCCACAATCTCATCACCTCTCGCTTAGACTATTGCAACTTGCTTCTCACAGGTCTCCCACTTAGCCATCTCTCTCCTCTTCAATCTGTTCAAAATTCTGCTGCACAACTAATATTCCGCCAGTGTCGTTATGCTCATGTTAGCCCTCTCCTCAAGTCACTTCACTGGCTTCCTATCCATTTCCGCATACAGTTCAAACTCCTCTTATTGACCTATAAGTGCATTCACTCTGCAGCTCCTCAGTACCTCTCCACTCTCATCTCTCCCTACATTCCTCCCCGGGAACTCCATTCACTGGGTAAATCTCTCTTATCTGCACCCTTCTCCTCCACTGTTAACTCCAGACTCCGTTCCTTTTATCTTGCTGCACCATATGCCTGGAATAGACTTCCTGAGCCGGTACGTCAAGCTCCATCTCTGGCAGTCTTCAAATCTAAGCTAAAAGCCTACCTTTTTGATGCAGCTTTTAACCCTTAACCCTTATTCACTTGTTCAGTACCCTTATTTTATCATCCTCACCTTAATATTCCCTTATCTCTTGTTTGTCCTGTTTGTCTGTCCTAATTAGATTGTAAGCTCTGTCGAGCAGGGACTGTCTCTTCATGTTCAAGTGTACAGCGCTGTGTACGTCTAGTAGCGCTTTAGAAATGATAAGTAGTAGTAGTAGTAGTTACCACCACCCATTGACCTAGCAATAAGGTCTCATGCACTACTCACACAGTCTGTGAAATAAAGCTGTTCTTTCACCACCATAGTTCCAATTTCCCTGGAGTCACTGGTCCACTTCCTATCAGATTGTTTCGCTTTCGTGGGAGTTAGTGTTCATCCACCTCGGTGGATTGCCTCCTCCTTGACCTACTCACACAGTAATCATGCAGTGTTCGCCAATGTGAGCATGCTGCTGATTACTGCAGTAGAAAATAGAAAACTGTCTTTTTACCACGGGAACCAGCTTGCGCCAACTTCGGAATTACTGCCGGGCACCTGCACTACCCCAGCGGTAGCGCCAATTTAGAGCATGCTACCCGTGCGATAGCCCTACCACTGCTTTGTAAAAGGGCCCTTCAGTGGGCAATCAGGGCTAATTCTGCATGATTTAGCAATGCAGGTAAAGCACTGAATATCAGCTGTACCCACATAATTTCTGGGTGTCTATTCACCCAGATATTCAATGCTGGTGCCCGAACATGGCCCAGCATTGAATATCTAAATCAGCATAATGAATAACAGCTATAGCTAAGAACCTTTCATCATCTGCTGTTGATGACCATAAAATCAAGACAAGAGGACTGCTAAAAGAGTGGACATTAGTGCAATTATCTGGATGATTCCTCTGTTTGATATTAGAGAACTTTCATATAATTACATATAATTTGATGTACTGTCGTGGTAATAATGAGATTATATATCTTCCTGTTATAAAAATTTCCCAGTGCTGTTAATTTTGCTGAAGCCCTTTATTAGCCGATTCAGGATGATAAATGAGGATAATTATTTAATAGGTAGGCTTCCTTTTGGTTAATAATTTAGAATGTAGAATTCTTTTTAGCTGGACTTTAATGATACATAATTGTGATATTCTTCTCTGTGGTGGTAATGCTAAGATGTTCTTGACTGGATGAGTTGCAAAGTTTGCAGTGGACTCATTATGTTGTTTGCATAAGCTGTACATGAAGAGGGAAGCAGGAATGTGCGCAGTCCTCCCCCGGTTTATTATGTCGCATGCTAATGCCGACACAGCCCATTCACTTTGAATGGGCTGTGTCAGAATTGCCACACTGCAGCTGCTAGCATGACTTAGGGATCCTTTTACAAAGCAGCGCTGAAAAATGTCTTGCAGTCCTGTAGGTTCAGGTTTTGGGCGCGCACCGGTCCATTTTCAGCACGCCTGTAAAAGAGGCCTTTTTAAAAATGTTTGCTGAAAATGAACGTGCGGCAAAATCAAAATTGCCACGCGTCCATTTTGGGTCTGAGACCTTACTGCCAGCCATTGACCTAGCGGTAAAGTCTCACACGGTAACTGGGCGGTAATGACCTACGCATGTCAAATGCCACTTGGTGCGTGCCCAATACATGTGGCTGAAAATAAAAATGATTTTTCAGAGGCGCATATTGGACGCATGCCAAAAATGAAATTACTGCAAGAGCCACGCGGTAGTCGGGCGGTAACTCCATTTTGGCGCACATTGGGCGTGCCTAGATGCTTACATGGCTTAGTAAAAGGGCCCCACACTTTGAATGGGCTGTGTCAGCATTGCTGCACTGCAGCCACTAGCACAACTTCGTAAACGGGGGGGGGGGGGGGGGGGGTAAGTTTATTTGGGTTTTTGTCCTCCTTTTTGGACTTTTTTTTGGATTGTTTCAATTCATTCATTTTGATACATGTTTTTATATGCATATTAGAAAGTAACCTGTGCTAAATTGCACATGTTAATTCATAGGCATATAATCAGTTCATTGCATACTAAGGGACCTTTTTACTAATGGAATTAGCGCACACTAATTGCTGCATGTCCTATTTTATACCCGTGAGCCATGTGGCACATAACACATGTTAATGTCCATTTGTGATTGCTTAGCTTTAGTAATAGGGCCTCTAAACCGTTTAAGGTGCTCTAATGAACTGAATACACAACAACAACTGCACATCTCTGGTTGGAAGATGCATATTGGCAATGGGTAGATTATATCCCCCGATATTCAGCCGGCAGCAGTCAGCATTTTCAAAGACAGATATTTTATGCCAGGCCTAATATAGGTACCAGCACTGACTATCCGGGTCATAGGTTCCCACCACAATTTATCTGGGTACCAGTGATATTCAGATCGGTACCCAGGTAAATTGCTGGATTATTATTATTATTATTTATTGCATTTGTACCCCACATTTTCCCACCTATTTGCAGGCTCAATGTGGCTTACAGAGTGTTGTAATGACAAAGTCACGACAGGATATTGGAAACAATCAAAAGTAAACAGAGATAGATGAGGAATTAGAGAAGATGGAATCTTTGTGTTTTGTGTCTTTAAGGGTTCTTTTTGTAGGCTCTATTGAAGAGATGTGTTTTCAGAGATTTGCGAAAGTTGCTTAGATTGTCCATAGTTTTTAGGGCTGGGGGTAACCCATTCCATATCTGTGTACTTCTGTAAGAGAAGGTAGTGGTGTATGCCTGCTTATATTTACTTATATATATATACTTGAAATATTTCTTTTCGTAAGGTAAATACGCTGGCGAGTATCGTCATCAGTCATTACCTTATGAAAAGAAATATTTCAAGTATACGCTGAGCAAAGTGGTCCTCTGAGCTATGAAGATTAGCAACAGTAGGAACCGAGTGTCTGAAGTCTTTTCCTCGTATAAACAAAATATTAAAACAGAGAGACCTACTTGCAGATGGTGGACTTTACAAAATCTTTTTATGCAATCATAAGGGTTTATTTACTAAAACATATTAATAAGGTAATTTTATTAAGGTGGAACCCAGTTTAAGAAGGCAAATAGGCACTTAGGCATTATTTAGCTTTAGTTCTAGATCTAGTTTTAGTTTTGGTATTGCATTCAAAATATGCTCATTGACTCACAAGATAATATATGGGGAAGCCCCTGCTTACATGCTAGATTTAATTGATCTGCCATCCAGAAATTCTTCGATAACTGCTCGATCCTACTTTAACCTACACTATCCAAGCTGCAAGACAGTTAAATATAAACTGCTTTTTTCATCATCTTTCTCCTACGTCAGCCCAAAGTCCTGGAATGTTCTACCAAGTCATCTAAAGGAGATTGACGATCACCAGCTGTTCAAGAAATCTTTAAAAACATTTTTCTTCGAGAAAGCTTATACTACCAATTAACGCTTAATCCCCGCCTACCTCAATTTGTCTATACCCATATACTAATCCAACCTATTCAAGCATCCTTGTATACTCCTCCTGTACTTCCCCGTCTTTCTGACTTGTCATGTCATTACCCTCATTGCATTGTAACCTTTTGTAACATTGTAAGCCACATTGTGCTCACTCTAGTGGGAAAATGGGGGGTATAAATGTACCACAAATAAATAAATAAATAAATAAATAAATAAATAAATAAGCTGTGTGATAAGCTTACTCTGTTCTATTTACTATGGTGTTCCATTCCATTATACTTGGATTGTAAACCACGAAGACCTTATTAGAATTGGCAGGCTATCAAATACTTAATAAACATAAACATAACAGCTGTTTATAAAGACCACACTCCAACGGTGTTCTAATTTGCTCTCTTCATGTAACAAGGGTGAGATTCGTTATTTCTCTTGGACTCCATGGGCAGGTTCTGTTTCCTTGATAGATCACTGAACAACAGAAGTAACCTAGTAGTTAGAGTAGTGGGCCAAGAACAGGAAAGCTAGGATTCAATTCCCACCTCTCCTACCGATGCCCTTTATGGTCTTGGTCAAGTCACTTCACTCTACATTATTTCAGATACAACACAAATTGTAAGCCCTCTATAGACAGGGAAATAATTATAGTATCTGAATTGTAAGCCACCTTGAGCTCTGATTTGGAAAGGTGAGTAATTAAACCAAATATACTCTTATTCCAGGTAAGGTCAAAATGGTGAATACAATTAACAATTTGCCCTCCATCTGCCTCCCCCACCCATTCTACCCTTTCACCTTACATGAACTATAGGCCATCCAACCCTTGCCTTTTTCAGTGCTGCAATAAATTATATATGATTATTTCTGCTGGTCTCTAGGTGCACACTGAAACCTGACCCCATAGCCCTGGCAAAGAGACTATGTACTTGCAGTATGCTTTTCGCTGAGCTTTATATGGCGTAATTGCTCCCAACCTGAGTTATAGAGGGTCTTTTACTTAGGCGCACTGGTGCTTTTAGTACATTAAAAATAGGCGTGCGCTAAATGCTGAAGATGCCCATAGGAATAGATTGGCGTCTTTAGCGTTTAGCATGTGCCTATTTTTAACGCACGCTAAAAACGCCAGCGCACCTAAGTAAAAGACCCCATTAAAGCATTACCACAGCTGTTTAACACACAATAATGTCTTAATGGATTTTTTTTAAATAGGCCCCATAGTTTGGTGTATTTTCCTTTTCTGTATGAGCCATATTGTACTTAAAAATGATTCTCCAATTCTGTGTCTATAACTCTAGCTGTGAAGGCAGGTATAATTATTAGTAAAGGGAAGGTTTCCAGTTACTGTAATCATGGGACATTTCATACGTTGAAATATGACCAGTATGTGAACTTTGTGTGGAAATATTTCTAAGTTATCTAATTTATTACATGAGACAGTGAAATTAGACAGACTGTCCTTATACTTATGCTATCTTTGGTAGTGTATCCCTCAACCTGTCTGAGTACTGTTTGTACTTGTTCTTCATATGTCAAAAGGATGCCAAGCAACAAACCAGTTCTGCATGCCTTTCTAGTTCATTGGGCAGAAAATACTCGTACACAATGGAGATATAGGAGAAATAGCAATAGACATGGCCTATCAAGTCTGTGCATCCATACCAATTACTAAGCTCTATAATCATGTTCTCTCCCTTAGAGATCCTCTGTGCTTGTCCTTTGCTTTCTTGAATATAGATAGTCATCATCTGGGAAGCTGCTGCCTGCATCTGAAACCCCTTCCATAAGGAAATGTTTCCTTAGATTATTCCTGAGTCTATTCCCTTTTACCTTCACCATAGGCGGTCGGTGGCCCAACTGTTTGGGGAGGCTAAAGGGGGCGGGGTTAGGGGTGGGACCATGGGTGGAGCTTAAATCCATAATTGTCTGATAACACACAGAAAAAATAAATAAATAAAAATAAAAGTCACAATAATACCTTTTATTAAATTTAGATATTAGCTATGTATCATATGTCAAAGAATAAAGTGGTTGCTCAAAGCATATACTAACCACAATCGCTCAACTGCAAAACACTATGCACAACTTTGTGCAAAAACACACTCAGAACCTTACTGTACCATAAATATTACACTGGGCAGAACCTAATACACCAATATACCACCCATATGGAAAATGCAGACCGTCAACAATATGAAACAAGGGATCATAATATCACAATTCTCATGTAGAGCCACAAAACACCCTAATTCATGTTTAATGAGGGATAAAATGCCATAAATAAGTAAAAAATATAAACTTTTAATGTTGAGCACCTGATTCTCAAAGTGGACATATTCCAAACACTATAATGAAAATAAAATGATCTTTTCTACCTTTGTTGTCTGGTGACTGTTTTTCTGATCATGCTGGCCAAGTATCCGATTCTGCTGCTATCTGTCCTCTTAACTCCGTTTCCAGGGCTTCCTTTCCATTTATTTCTTTACTTTCCGCCTTTCTTCTTCATTTCTTGCCTTACATCCGTAAGTAAAAGCTGGGTCCTCTCCAGACTTGACTGTCCAGTGGATCCAGCTTCTGCCTATTTTCTCCATCGATGTGCAGGTTTTCTCCCTTTTCCCTCATCTTATCTCCTTCCTCTCTCTTCCCTCCCCTCCATCCATGCCCAGCATTTTTTCTCTCTCCCTTCCCCTCCATCCATGTGCATCTCCTTCCTCTGTCTCCCCTCCTCTCCATGCATGTCCAGAATTTCTCCCCTTCATTCATGTGCATCTCCTTCCTGTCTTCCCTTCCCTCCATCCATGTCCAGCAACCCTCCTCTCTCCCCTGTCCTCCATCCATCCAAGTCCACCAACCCTCTTCTCCCCTCTAGCCACCCATGTCCAGCAACCCTCCTCTCTCTCCCCTGCCTCCCCTCCATCTACCCATGTCCAGCAACCCTCCTCTCCCCTCTAGCCACCCACCCATGTCCAGCAAATCTTCTCTCCCCTGACCTCCCCTCCACCCATGTCCAGCAACCCTCCTCTGTCCCCTGCCATCCCCTCTATCCACCCATTCCAGCAACCCTCCTCTCTCCCCTGACCTCCCCTCCATCCATGTCCAGCAACCCTGTTCTCTCCCCTGCCCTCCATCCACCCATGTCCAGCAACCCTGCTCTTTCCCCTGCCATCCCCTCTATCCACCCATTCCAGCAACCCTCCTCTCTCCCCTGCCATCCCCTCTATCCACCCATTCCAGCAACCCTACTCTCCCCTGCCATCCCCTCTATCCACCCACCCATGTCCAGCAACCCTCCTCTCTCCCCTGCCATCCCCTCTATCCACCCACCCATTCCGGCAACCCTCCTCTCCCCTGCCCTCCATGCACATCCAGCAATTCCCTTCTGTCCCCTGCCCCCCCTCCATCCATACCCAGCCCGATTCTCCTCTCCCCTGCCTCCATCCATCTGGGCCAGCGGCGCCCTGGGTCTCCCCTTTCCCTCCCCTTGCTTACTATCTGCCCCGCGCCATCTTTAATTTACCTCCTCTCCATCCCCAGCGTTGACTCGGCCGCATCATTTCAAAACCCGCCCTGCTGCCCGTCTCTATTCTCCCCTCGCTCGCTCCCTTCGCGACGTGATTCGTTCTGCAGACAGAGTCCCGCCTTCTGACATTATTTCCTCGAGGGCGGGACTCTGTCTGCAGAACGAATCACGTCGCGAAGGGAGCGAGGGGAGAATAGAGATGGGCAGCAGGCCGGGCTTTGAAATGATGCAGCCAATGCTGGGGACGGAGCGGAGGTAAATTAAAGATGGCGCGGGGCAGACAGTAATTAACGGAAAGGGAGGGAAGGGGACACTCACGGCGCCACTCGCCCGGCTGGGGAAGCTTAGCCTCCCCAAGCCTCTTATACCGGGCGCCTATGACCTTCACCCTATACCCCCTCATTCCAAAATTTTGTTTCAGTTGAAAGAGGCCCTCTACTGTGCATTTATGCTTTGGAGGTAAATATGTCTGTCATACTTTCCCCCTCCCTTTTTCCTTTGAAAGTATACATATTGAGATCTTTCATTCTATCCTCAAATGCTTTATAATGATATCCAGTGAAACCTTCACCATTGCAAATGCCAATACACAATATTTTGTGACATACATAGATATATGTTCCAACGACAGCAATGTGACTTCTGTCCAGCTTCAACAATATCTAGATATCAAGAATGCATGAAACACATAAATATCTTAATAAACTTTCAAAATTAGTTTGCGCTTATCTGAGACTTATGAGAAAATACTAAATTATAAGAACACTGGATTTTTTTGCTGAACTCTGTCATTCCAGGGGGGTTCATGATTGGTGGAAGGATAAATCATCTGTTAGTTTAAAATTGCATCAGCTAGACATCAGTGCCATCTTGACTAAGACAGAGTGTATGTCGGCAAGATGGACCTCACAATAATTGGTAGGAGAAACTTTAAGAATTTTTTGATAGTTCCTTTTTGTTTATTTTGTAGGGTGGTTATCCTTGATAAAGCATTGTGCAAAGCATGATTCATGTCGGAAGAATGATTCCCCTTATGCTGACACAGTCTCAGATAAGTGCAAACTAATTTTGAAAGTTTTTTAAAGAAAATATTTCATGATACACATTAAAATAAAAAGAACAGTGAAGAATTTGGTGTATAAGTCTCAATGATATGAGTTTGATTCATTGAGTTGCACCGCTGAGGTCCTTTATACTCTTTAATAAGATATTTATGTGTTTCCAGCATTCTTGATATTTACACATAGATATACATCATCCTTAGTCTGCTTGAATTCCCTATTAGGTTTGTATTATTTATGTTGGACCTTAATGCTCTGCAAGATTTTTCACTAGATTTTGAAAGCACAACAGCTATGACATCAAATTATACAGCAAAAGTTTCCACAAGGTGATAAAAAAAATAGCAAGCTGTAACGAGTTTATTTGTAAAGTGAAAGCATCATTCCTTGAATGTCCACTAATAGGCAGTGGTGGATTTAACCCTTTGGCAGTTTTCTCTAGCTGGGCAGGTGAGGGTTCTTCTAAAATCCTATGCTGTGGCATGCTCGGAGATGTCGAACATCTTAAAATAAGGATGAGACTATGTAGAATCTTCACAACAAGTAACAGAGGTGAATTTTTGGTGGTGGGGCAGTTGCTCCTAGGTAATTGTAAAATTTGCCTGTTGGAAAATGTAGCTGGAACCTGTTGAGCCCAGTAGCATAGCCAGGAATTTTTGACAGGGGGTGTGTCTGTATTTTCCTCCCTTCTCCCTCCCGCCACATCTTTCTCTTCCCTTCCTGGCCTGGCCCCACAAAGATCTGGCAACTCCCTCCCCCCACCATACCTTAAAATCAACTCCAGTCTTCACCCAGGCAGTGCCAGTAGCAGTGGCACTGGGGCTTTCCCTCTGAACCATCCCGCCCTTCAGAAAACAGGAAATTGCATCTGAAGGGGGTGGGGTGATTTAGAGAGAAAGCCCCATGTAGGCCTCAGGCAGACTATGAGTGTCACTGCCACTGGCGCTGCCCAGACAAAGACTGGAAGTGATTTTAAGGCATGAGGGAGGGGAGTGGGGGTGGGAAGGGAATTGCAGATCTTTGTGGGGCCAGAAAGGGAAGGGAGGGATGTGGTGGAAGGGAGAAGGGAGGGACTGACGGGGGGGGGGGGGGGGGGGGGGGTGCGTAAGCAACACATGCACCTTGATTGGATTTGCCACTGGTTGGGCTTGTACTTGAATTTGAAGGCTGTTCTTGTAACAGCTTTCAGGCAATCTGAACAGTTAAAACAATTTGCAACTTTGTGTATATTGATTCATATAGCTGAAGCTCATTTGCTCTGCTGATTCATATTACTTTATATCATAATTCTTCCACGTTGAACTCCCATAGCATCAATAAGGGAAAAACACATTCTCCTGTTCTTGAAGCTCTTTAAGAAACTCAGATTCTGAGATGCATTAACCATAATATTTCTTCTGTGCTTTAGAATACACCAAACCCTTTTATTATTGCAAGGTGAGAAAAAGTATAATTATATTGAATGATGTCAATGGCCTCCTTCTCTACTGTATCCTATTCCTACATCTCAGATTAGTTAAGAAGCACAGATATGTCATTACTGCATCATAACCCATGATGAGATTCCCCACACACTAAACATTCAGAAATTTGATGTATAAGCCATAATTGTTATGGGTTTAGAGAAAGAGAAAAACAACCAACTGCTACTTGTTTACTGGTGCAGAAATTTCTAGCACTGCAAAGGAATAAAATCCATCTGAAAGAAAAAAAAAAACAGGGTAGAAAACTATAAATAAAGTATTAGTACCTGATTTTTAACAAGCATAACAAACTAGTGATATAAGGCAGCAATTAGTTTACCATGACTCAGGGGTCCTTTTACAAAGCGATGGTAAAAAGCGGCCTTAGAAGGCCCTTATGCGAGTCTTTCCCACACACTAAGGCCATTTTTACTGCAGCTGGAAAATGGCCGATTTTTCCAAATTATTGGCCATGGGTTAATGTCGCAAAAGAAAACAGATCCAGATGAGCAGTCCCAAACTTCTTTATTACAAACTATTCCCAACATGGTTCACATTTTGCCTGACAAGGACTGCCTCAGGGGTATACAACTAAAAACAATAACCAAATTTATAACTGACAAACAAAGGGACAGTTTTAGTAAGCGGCAGTAAGCATTAACATACTGTCATGAAATGCCTAGCCACCTGCCTGGGGCTACCCTGCGGCCACTTAGATGGTCTATCCCCAGCACAGTTCAGGTCCAGCTGCACCTGATGCTTGTGTTCTACACTAGCACCTTCCTCCCACCGACTGGGTCTCAACTGCCTCTGGGCGAGTCTTCTGCTCTCAACTTATCCCCAGTGATTTCTAGGTTACTGGAGGCCACACTCCCTGCAGTCCCACCATTCCCAGAAAGCACTCACAGACCCAACACACAAACCACCAGGATTCTTAATCAGTCCAGACAAGCGGGGCAATAAACTGATAAGAACAATTATAACACTAACTACATATTTGTCTACTATCTAAATAGTACCTGGGGAGGTCAGGACATATAGCTGCTCTGTGATAGGGCTGGTAACTATGGCCCTAGAGAGAAGCAGCAAACCCCAGAACTACAATACCCAGAATTCCTTGGGAGACTGAAAGCGGTCAGACCCAAAAACTTGGAAGGGATTTTTAGAATTGACAGGAGAGAGAGTAGCTCTAGAATGGGCTAGTTACCCCATTCACCAGTAGGGGGATAGAGGGAGCAGAAGAGAAGAAGCCCAATTCCCATGGCTGCGAAAGCAATATATAATTCCACCCAGCTGTGAGGAGATCAGGACAGATTTCTTGATAGCTCCCAGAAACCAGGAAGGAGAGGATACCTACTCAGAGGAAAAGGAATCCATGGAGTATGTGCAGGAGGGAAAGGTCCTGCCTCCAGAACTTCCTTACCTAGAGGAGCAAGCTACTATGGATTGGGAAAATACAAATGCAGACCTTTCTAGCACTTAAAGGCAGTGTGGGAGGCCACAGAAGTTTTGTTACTATGAAGTGGGAGGTGAACTGCCCATGTGGCACAAGATGGCAAGGCTTACAAGCAATATGACTTCTATCCAGCTTCAACAATATCTAGATATCAAGAATGCATGAAACACATAAATATCTTAATATCTTGCGAAATACTTGATCGCAAATAATTTTTTATGATTTTTAACCGTGAAAATGATCGCTCACCACTTGCCACACTGACAGGAATTGTCAGCAATATTCTTAGAAAACAAATTGCTATACATTGCAAAATAAGATAGCAGATGTAAATTCTCAAAGTGGACATATTCCATACACTAAAATGAAAATAAAATGATTTTTTTTCTACCTTTGTTGTCTGGTGACTTTGTTTTTCTATCCATATTGGTCCCAGTCTCTGATTCTGCTGCTCTCTTAACTCCGTTTCCAGGCCTTCCTTTCCATTTATTTCTTTACTTTCCTCCTTTCTTCTTCATTTCATGCCCTACATCCATAAGTAAAAGCTGTGTCCTCCTCTGTGGAATTGACTGGAGGAGGTATAACGTGGATCCAGCTTTTGCCTATTTTCTCCATCCATGTGCAGTTTTTCTCCTCTCTTCCCTTTCCCTCATCTTCATCCATGTGCAGTTTTTCTCCTCTCTTCCCTTTCCCTCATCTTCATCCATGTGCATCTTCTTCTTTTTTCTTTCCTCACCTCCATCCATGTCCAGCACTTCTCCTCTCTCATTTCCTCCATCCATGTTCAGCATTTCTCCTCTCTCATCTCTCCCCTGTATCCATATAAAGCAATAATTCTCTCTCCCCTCTCCTCCATCCAAGACCAGCATTTCTCCTCTCTCATCCCTCCCCTGTATCCATATAAAGCAATAATTCTCTCTCCCCTCTCCTCCATCCAAGACCAGCATTTCTCCTCTCTCCCCGCCAACTCCTCCATCCATCCATGTCCAGAGAATCTCTATTCCCTGCCCTCCCCTCTCATCCATGTCCAGCGATTCTCCTCTCTCCCCTGCCCTCCCCTCTCATCCATCTCCAGCGATTCTCCTCTCTCCCCTGTCCTCCACTCTCATCCATGTCCAGCGATTCTCCTGTCTCCCCTGCCCTCACCTCCCATCCATGTCCAATGATTCTCCTCTCTCCCCTGCCCTTCATATCCAGCGAATCTTCCCTGACCTCCCCTCCCCTCCATGTCCAGTATGTCTCCTCTGCCCCCTGCCCTCCCCTCTCATCCATGTCCAGCAATTCTCTCTTCCCTGCCTCCTCTCCCCTCCCCTCCATGTCCAGCATGGAGAGGGGAGGGCAGGGGAGGGAGGTGACATGCTGGACATGGAGGGGAGGGCAGGGGAGGGCAGAGAGAATTGCTGGACATGGAGGGGAGGGCAGGGGAGAGAGGAGAATCGCAACTTCAGGTAAAAGATTTTGGAGCGTGAGAGCAGGAACAGAAGAGAGCGGGCAAGTGAGCCGGACCTCAGGAAAAAGGTGCCGGTATGCTGTACCAGCGCGTACCGGCACAAAAAAAGCACTGTATGTATCCCTCATTGATAAGTCTCTGACTCTAAAGTTTAGCAATTTTATTAAAGCAAAATGTATTTTCACATATCACAAACTCTTCCTATCCAAGCAGAATGTTTTATATTTATTTATTTATTGCATTTGTATCCCACATTTTCCCACCTCTTTGCAGGTTCAATGTGGTTTACAATACATCATGAATGGTGGAGATATATAAGAAATAAGCATTTAGTAATTACACACAAACATTTAGTAATTACACACAAAAAAGCAATCAGATTTTCACTTACCAGCTCTTCCTCTTTGAACCTACTGTTTGAACCACCAGCCAATGAAATGGCTTTTAGCTGTAGGTATCTCAGGTTACCTGATAATTATGCACACATCATTGCAGTCATGCCCTCCTCTCAGTGTACATGCTCAGAAAAAAAAGCAAAAACTTTGAACCACTTACAGATTTTAACAAACAATTACACTATTTATATTTTATTTCTCCCCAGTCTCACTTGCACACCTCCCTCCAAACCTGTTCTCTTTAATTTGAATGTTGTTCAAGCTCACCCTGAATGAGGAGTTCTTCCCACACCAAAGACATATATAGCACTGGTTGTACTCTTTGAAGCAACTTTAGCAGAGCTGTCTTCCTCAGTTAGCACTGCTAGGCTGCCTTCACTTCCTGACGTGGAGACGGAAGGGCAGGGGAGAGAGGAGAATCACAACTTCAGGTAAAAGATTTTGCAAGTGAGAGGACATGGGCGGCGTCCTCCAGAGGTCAGCGCCCCCCTGCGGTGCTTACCCCGCTTACCATGTTGGCACGACCCTGCCTGAACTGTCTGGGACAAAGAGAAGGGGGAGAACTGGTAACAAGCCCTTTCCGGGGTCCCATCTTGAAAAGGGGGGGGGGAGACCCCACACTGAGTTTTGAACTGAGTTTTACATTGAGCTTTTGAACTGAGCTGGAACCCTGTGAATGGAACATGCTTTCCGTGGACAACTCATAGCGTCATCAGAAGATTCCCCCCTTTATAGCTCACAAGTTATCAAATATAACTGTTTACAGGGCTTCAGCAAAGAGATCTCTCTCTCTCTTCTCCCTGGCTGAAACTGAAGGAAAAATCAGTAACTCCTGGGTAACTTCACACTGCAGGGCAATCAGAGCCCAGAACAACAACATTTGAAAATAGCTGGCCACATCACTGCAGGCACTTCCTCTCTATGCTTAAACTAACAAACCAAGTACACTGGGCTAAATCCTATATCGCAATAACTGCACCCTATATATGATTAATATGTGACACACAATCAGTTATGCTTGATGTACTTGAACGCTTTTATTATTTGCTTCCTTAATACAAAATATGCTATATCTCTTTTACCATATACCAGCGATGGCGAACCTATGGCACGCGCGCCGTCGATCCGCTCCGCCCACTCTCCCTCCCTCCGAGTACCAGGCCGCCCGCCCTCACTCCCTCTTCCAAACCGCGGAAGCACCAGGCCACCCGTCCGCCCTCCCTCCCAGCACCTCCCAGCACCAGCGCTCGCCCTCCCTCCCTCCCAGCACCTCCCAGTACCAGCGCTCGCCCTCCTCCTCCGAAATTGAAAAGGCGTCGGCAGCTACAGCGAAATGTGGCATGGTCTTCGCTCGGCGCGCCTTTGCTTCGCTTCTGTCTCTCAAGCTCTGAGAGACAGAAGCGAAGCAAAGGCGCGCCGAGCGAACACCATGCCGCGTTTCACTGTAGCTGCCGACGCCTTTCAATTTCGGAGGAGGAGGGCGAGTGCTGGTACTGGGAGGTGCTGGGAGGGAGGGAGGGTGAGTGCTGGTGCTGGGAGGTGCTGGGAGGGAGGGCGGACGGGTGGCCTGGTGCTTCCGCAGTAACAAGCGCTGGTGCTGGGAGGTGCTGGGAGGGAGGGAAGCAGGCAGACCTGGTGCTTCGTCGGTTTGGGAGGGAAGCAGGCCTGGTGCTGGGAGGAAGGGAGACAGGCAGGCCTGGTGCTGGGTGCTACTGGGTGCTGGGAGGGAGGGAGGCAGGCCTGGTGCTGGGTGCTACTGGGTCCTGGGTGGGAGGGAGGCCTGCCTGGTGCTGGGAGGGAGGGCGGGCAGGCAGGGGGGAGAGGAGGGTGGCTGGACATGGGTGGCTGGAGGGGAGAGGAGGGTGGCTGGAGGGGAGAGGAGGGTGGCTGGACATCTGTGGCTGGAGGGGAGAGGAGGGTGGCTGGACATGGATGGAGGGCAAGAAATGAAGAAGAAAGGAGGAAAGTAAAGAAAGAAATGGAAAGGAAGCCCTGGAAACGGAGTTAAGAGAGCAGCAGAATCAGAGACAACAAAGGTAGAAAAAATCATTTTATTTTCATTTTAGTGTTTGGAATATGTCCAATTTGAGAATTTACATCTGCTGTCTTATTTTGCACTGGGTATACTGGAGCTGTAACAGCTTACAGAAATGATTTATAATGGAAGAAAATCATGTTATTTTTTTCTCCTATACTAGTATAATATTTTCAATGATGTCTGTTTATATGCGCCATGGCTGGTGTAAGGGGTGTGGCTATCATAGGGGTGGAGTCATATGTGGTGACTCCGCCCATAATGAGTACCGGCACTTTGCGATAAATAATTAGATTTTGGGTTGCTGTTTGGGCACTCGGGCTCTGAAAGGTTCGCCATCACTGCCATATACCTTGATTTCCACATGCATACTCACTTACCATACATACCCTTAACCATACTACTACTACACACATTGAGCAAAACTCACTAATACAAATCAATTCTAACTACTCGCTATCCGTAGACCAATAAATATATTTTCAAAGTCCACTATCAAAATCCACTTTCATATCCTCTTGGGAATAGTTCTCTATGGTTTCAAATGATGTTGCACTCCTCTGTGCTCCAGTTAGTTAAGTGGTGTAATCCTTTTGTAATCCGGCAACTCATGCCACACTGCTTAATGGTGATCCACACTGCATCAAACCTTAATGGTCCCCAGATATTTAAACGAGTAGCATATTCAAATCATTGAGTTCTCAGCTACTGTGCTTCACTCCACATCCATTCAGTAAATACACCCCAGACTCACCACAGTCTGTGTTTCGCTATAACAACATCATCAGGAGTTGGGTCCTGCATAAATCAACACGTATCATGAACCTCAATATTGTTCAAATTAACCACATTCAATATCTACTACACATCACTATACATTATACTCACAATTAGTAGTTATAAACCACTCATTGATACAAGACGGTGAGGTATTCCACCTTCCACCAACGCACCCTCCTAGCGAAAAACCACCGGCACATGCGTAGTGTGGTGATTTCTGTTTTCTGTGGAGCTCCTGAGCAGCCTGCAGCTCTTTGCTTGTCTGCTGCCTGAAGGAAACTCAAAACAGATAAGAATTGTGCTGGCTTTCCCTACCCTATAGCTGTGGTTTCTGCACATTTCTGGTGCATTTCTTAACCTTGTCTTCCCCTTGTCCCAAACAGCTGTGTAGAATAGTGGCTTAACACAGTCCTAGATATAGATTTTACAGCAAACATATTCCACAGGTAACGTTTAAGCCCCCCCACCCTTCCCCTCATCCCACCCACCCCAAGACTGACACTTCCTAAATAGCTTTTCTGAATAATTACTTATCACAAATTAACTTCACCCTAATTACAAATGTCTCAGATTAATCTTGCACATGGTTAAACCCCATTATAGCATACCTGTTCATACCCATTCCAATAAATCAGGATGACTTTTATTCTCTGTAATAATTGTGGTGCTTTAGTTTCAAGGCCAATCATCTGGAGCCTTAAGGCTTGTCCTATCTGTCATCAGCTCAATAGTTTATAACAGGAGCTCAGTAAAGTAAAGCAGGAATTAGATGCACTTAAAGCAACTTCTAAGACTGCACAACATCATAATGCACAGAATCAAGCCAAATTCACACCACTACCTCAAAGGATAAAACCACCTAAGAATAGATGGTTCACCATAGGCTCAGGCAGACTTCATTATGTGACACAGAGGCATCCACCCACACAAGTGTTGCCCCTACAGAATTCTTTTGCTCCATTAAAGCACTGTGATGTTCCTCAAAATAGAACTGATGCGGAAGAACAAGCAATGGAGATGAAACAAAAAGATATGAAGGTACCCAAAGACAAAAAACAACCCCAAATCACTAATGTTGAAACACATACCAGAAAATGTACATGGAAAGCGATGACCACAAATGCTCGCAGTCTAAGCAATAAAGTTCATGACCTTCAAGCCCTAATGTTGGAGGCAGACTTAGACATTGTTGCAATCACGGAGACGTGGCTAAATGGTTCCCATGAATGGGATGCAAACATACCGGGCTATAATCTATTTAGGAAGGATAGAGAGGGTCGAAAAGGTGGAGGAGTAGCTCTGTATGTGAGAAATGACATCGAGGCAACTGAAATATCAGGGACTTGGGGAAAGGAAGAAGCGATATGGATCACCTTAAAAAGAGATGATAAAACCTCTGTACACGTCGGTGTTGTCTACAGACCTCCGACACAATTGGAGGATCTAGATAAAGATCTGGTTGCAGATATCCATAAGTTGGGAAAGAAGAGAGAGGTGCTGTTGCTGGGAGATTTCAATCTGCCGGATGTAGATTGGAAAGTTCCGTCTGCGGAATCGGAAAGAAGTAGAGAGATCGTGGATGCTTTTCAAAGTGCTCTGCTCAGACAAATGGTGACAGAACCCATGAGGGAGGGAGCAACGCTGGATCTGGTGCTCACAAATGGGGATAGTGTGTCAAAAGTCCGAGTGGGTGCCCACCTGGGCGGCAGTGACCATCAAACAGTTTGGTTTGATATGACGGCTGAAGTGGAGGGCGGCCACTCAAAAATCAAAGTCCTGGATTTCAAGCGTGCTGACTTTAGTAAAATGGGGGAATACCTGAGGAAGGAGCTGATAGGATGGGAGGATGAACGAGAAGTGGAAGGACAGTTGTCCAAGCTGAAAGAAGCTATAAATAGGGCCACAAACCTTTATGTAAAGAGAGTAAATAAAAGCAAGAGAAAAAGGAAACCGATATGGTTCTCCAAACAAGTGGCTGAGAAAATAAAGGCTAAAGAGTTGGCGTTCCTGAAATACAGAAAGACTCAAGAAGAAGAACACAGGGAGGAATACCGGAGGAAACTGAAACAAGCCAAGAGAGAGATACATCTGGCGAAAGCGCAAGCAGAAGAACAAATGGCTAGAAATGTAAGGAGGGGTGACAAAACTTTTTTCAGGTATATTAGTGAAAGGAGGAAGACTAAAAAGGGAATTGTGAGACTGAAAGATGCTGAGAACCACTATATAGATAATGATGAAGAAAAAGCAAATTTGCTAAATAGATACTTTTGTTCTGTTTTCACAGAAGAAAATTCTGGAGCAGGACCGCAATGGACTGGCAAAAGTACATGTGAGAATGAAGTGGATATAGCACCATTCACAGAAGAGAGTGTGTATGAACAACTTAAAAATCTAAAGGTGGACAAAGCAGTGGGACTGGATGGGATCCACCCCAGGATATTGAGGGAGCTCAGAGAGGTTCTGGCGGGTCCTCTTAAAGATTTGTTTAATAAATCCTTGCAGACGGGAGAGGTTCCGTGGGATTGGAGAACGGCGCAGGTGGTCCCTCTTCACAAAAGTGGTGATAGGGAAGAAGCTGGAAACTACAGGCCGGTAAGCCTCACTACAGTTATTGGAAAAGTAATGGAAGCAATGCTGAAGAAAAGGATAGTGAATTTCTTGGAAGCAAATAAGTTGCAAGATCCACGACAACATGGTTTTACCAAAGGTAAATCGTGCCAAACGAATCTCATTGAATTCTTTGACTGGGTGATCGGAGAATTAAATCAAGGACGTGCTATGGACGTAATCTACTTAGATTTCAGTAAAGCTTTTGACATGGTTCCCCACAGGAGGCTCTTGAGTAAACTAGAGGGGCTGAAGATAGGACCCGAAGTGGTGAACTGGATTAGGAACTGGTTGACGGGCAGACGCCAGAGGGTGGTGATAAATGGAGTTCACTCGGAGGACAGAAAGGTGAGTAGTGGAGTGCCTCAGGGATCGGTGCTGGGGCCGATTCTATTCAATATATTTGTGAGTGATATTGACGAAGGGTTAGAAGGTAAAGTTTGCCTTTTTGTGGATGACACCAAGATTTGCAACAGAGTGGACACTCCGGAGGGAGTGGAAAGCATGAAAAAAGATCTGCGGAAGCTAGAAGAATGGTCTAACATTTGGCAATTAAAATTCAATGCGAAGAAATGTAAAGTGATGCACTTAGGGAGTAGAAATCCACGGGAGACGTATGAGTTAGGCGGTGAGAGTCTGATAGGTACGGACGGGGAGAGGGATCTTGGGGTTATAGTATCTGAGGACCTGAAGGCGACGAAACAGTGTGACAAGGCGGTGGCCTTAGCTAGAAGGTTGTTAGGCTGTATAGAGAGAGGTGTGACCAGCAGAAGAAAGGGGGTGTTGATGCCTCTGTATAAATCGATGGTGAGGCCCCACCTAGAGTATTGTGTTCAGTTTTGGAGGCCGTATCTTGCTAAGATTATAAAAAGAATTGAAGCGGTGCAAAGAAAAGCTACGAGAATGGTATGGGATTTGCGTTACAAGACGTATGAGGAGAGACTTGCTGAACTAAACTGAACTAAACATGTATACTCTGGAGGAAAGGAGAAACAGGGGTGATATGATACAGACGCTCAAATATTTGAAAGATATTAATCCGCAAACGAACCTTTTCTGGAGATGGGAAGGCGGTAGAATGAGAGGACATGAAATGAGATTGAAGGGGGGCAGACTCAAGAAAAATGTCAGGAAGTATTTTTTCACGGAGAGAGTAGTGGATGCTTGGAATGCCCTCCCACGGGAGGTGGTAGAAATGAAAACGGTAACGGAATTCAAACGTGTGGGATAAACATAAAGGAATCCTGTTCAGAAGGAATGGATCCTCAGGAGCTTAGCCGAGATTGGGTGGCAGAGCCGGTGGTGGGAGGCGGGGATAGTGCTGAGCAGACTTATACGGTCTGTGCCAGAGCTGGTGGTGGGAGGCAGGACTGGTAGTTGGGAGGTGGGGACAGTGCTGGGCAGACTTATACGGTCTGTGCCAGAGCCGGTGGTCGGAGGCAGGGATAGTGCTGGGCAGACTTATACGGTCTGTGCCAGAGCCGGTGGTGGGAAGCGGGGCTGGTGGTTGGGAGGCGGGGATAGTGCTGGGCAGACTTATACGGTCTGTGCCAGAGCCGGTGGTGGGAGGCGGGGATAGTGCTGGGCAGACTTATACGTTCTGTGCCATGAAAAAGACAGGTACAAATCAAGGTAAGGAGGTATACACAAAAAATGGCACATGTGAGTTTATCTTGTTGAGCAGACTGGGTGGACCGTGCAGGTCTTTTTCTGCCGTCATCTACTATGTTACTATGTAGTGGAAACTGGCTTCACCCTCCTATTAATACTACCCAAACTCCGCCCTCTTTACACGTATAGCCATTCAACCTCTTTATTTAAACCAGATGGCTCAACTGTATTCCACATAAATATGGTTTTTTGCTCTCGGCATAGCAATTGCTGTGAAATGTTCCCACCTCTACTCCTGCTTTGTACCCTAATTAACAGCACAAAATGTAAGTCTTCCAATGTATGACCAGCCTTTCCCCAATGTGCAACTAGTGGTGTCTCTTGCTTCACTAACCGAATATTGCTTAGATGTTGCACAATCTTGTTCTTGACCCTTCTGATGGTGTGACTCACATACCAAAGTTCACATGGACAACGAATACCGTATACACACTGCTTGGTGTTGCAATCGGTATGCGTACGTAAATAAAATATGCACCCTTCTGAAAGTGGAATCTCCACTTGTGTAGCCTGTAATGCATACTTGCAATACACACACCTGCCACAGGCGATGTGTCCCGGGATTGGGTCATCAATTTCCTCTACCTCCATTGTTTTGTAATGAGAGGTGGAGGGGCATAATCAAACACGAACGCCCATCTCCATGGGCGTCTATGTCCGAAAACGGGTATGTGAAGAGGCGGGACAGACCGTATTATCGAAAAAGATGGGCGTCCATCTTTCGTTTTGAAAATACGGTTTGGACAGACCAAATGCCATGGATTTGGTCCCTTCTGAGATGGGCGTTTTTTTTTTTTTTGCGATAATGGAAACTAAAAATGCCCAGCTCAGAAACGTCCCAATCCAAGCCATTTGGTTGTGGGAGGGACAAATGTACAACACTACCATAGCTTTTAGGGGTGAAGGGGGCAACTACATGTGGGTACAGTGGGTTTTAGAGGCCTCCCATTTACCACCACAAGTGTTACGGGTGGGGGGGATGGGCCTGGGTCTGCCTGCCTGAAGTGCACTGCACTGGGTATGACATTTGAGGCTGGCAAAAAACAATTGTTTTTTTTTAGGGTGGGAAGGGGTTGGTGACCACTGGGGGGTCATCCCTGATACCCTCTGGTGGTCATCTGGTCAGTTTGGGCACCTTTTCACGGCTTGGTCGCAAGAAAAAATGGTCTAAATAAAGTCAGCCAAGTGCTCGTCAGGGACGCCCTTCTTTTTTCCATTATCGGCCGAGGACGCCCATTTCTTAATCACGTCCCAGTCCTGCCTTCGTTACTGTGCTGACCCCCCCCCCCCCCCATGAACTTTGGTCGTCCCCGTGACGGGAAGCAGTTGAGGACGCCCAAAATCGGCTTTCGATTATGCTGATTTGGGCGACCCTGAGAGAAGGACGCTCATCTCCCGATTTGTGTTGGAAGATGGGCGCCCTTCTCTTTCGAAAATAAGCCTCTTAGTGCACTACCTTGCACTTGCTAACTTTCAAAGAGAAACAGCACCGGCAGTTTTTTTTTGAAAGTTTGCTTAAGTACATGCATTAAAACTGCCTACATAGTTGCAACGCATTGGCTATTTGAAAATCCTGTGTTTAGTAGGCCGGTTTATAGAGGTAAATCAGTATTTTGATGGATAAATGATTGTGAAAACTATTCTCAAAATTTGTAGTTGCATGACAATCTTCCTCTGTTCTCCAACTCTACAATTTTATTATTTTGTTTCACTTCAGTCACTATTATAGCTTGAATAATCCCATTGTTTTGGACTGTTATATAGGTACCCAACAGCTGAAAAAGAAAAATCTTTTATAACCTCCTTGCAGTTGTAAACACCACTTGCCATCACATTCTCTACTTTGTCATTGGAAATTGGCCAGATAAGTGCAATCTGACAGGATTTTCAAGTTATTGCTCTAAATTATTCCTTACTTGTCTCTTCTAAATAAGCACACAATTAAGACCCTTAAACAAAATTGAAGCATGTCTCAAAAGGAAACGTCTTTAATATACTTGAGTGAGAGATGATGCTTGAATTTAAATGACGCCCTGCTCCAGTTTAAAAGTAGTTTTTATCTGAATGTATTTACTGCAGAGCTGTGATATTGTGGGTTCTTTTCAGAGTGATGGTTTGCAAGAGTAGATATAGATGGCATTGCACACTAATAAAATAAACTTCTCTTTTATTTTTAATTATTAGTAAAATAATGGATTGATGAAGCCCTTCGTCCCATAAAGGCAAACTATTCGATGGCCATATGCTTTGTTTAATCTACGAGTATTTGAAGCTGATTGCTAAATATTTCAGCCACTGCCATTATTCAGCTCATATGTTACAATGCAGACATTTGGTAAAAGCGCATTCTTTCATCTTCAAATTTCTTTGTTGTTACCATCAATTTATGTACCCTGCACATAAGATTGGGTTGGAGATCTTAGGCAGTGGCTGGCATGCAACTCAATTTGAACTAGATTCAAAGAGATGTATATTTTTTACAGAAGCAATCAAAGCAGACAGAGCACAAATCTAAATATAGCATTGGGCTCTCTGTATCCTGGTTCTACCAAAGTCTCAGAGCACTATTTCTAAATGAATAATTTAAAACTACAGGGACCGAATCTGTGAAAAACACCAAGGCTGATTTTGCTGGACTATTCAGATGTAAAACGTTCACATACAGACGCTATATTGAAATCCAGTGCAAAATGGAACTGTAGAACATGGAATATTGGATTCACTACTAAATAATATTGCAATGGATTCAATTTTTTCTGCAAAATCTATGCAGACCTTTCTTCTTTTTTAATTTAGCTCCAGTATTTCCAGGATTAAAGCAAGAGAAAAAAAAGGAAACCAATATGGTTCTCCAAACAAGTGGCTGAAAAAAATAAAGGCAAAAGAGGCTGCATTCAAGGAATACAGAAAAGAAGACCAGATAAAACCCAAGGAAGCAAAGAAGAAATATGACTGGCAAAAGCACTGATGGAAGACAAACATGGCTAGAGATATAAAGAAACGTGACAAGACTTTTTTTCAGGTATATTTGAAAAAGGAGGAAAGTTAGAAATGAAATTGTAAGACTGAAAGATGCTATGTGGAAAGAAATGAGGAAAAAGTGAATGTGCGAGACAAATACTTCTGTTCTATGTTTTAGGAACAGACGTCAAGCTCCATCTCTGGCCATCTTCAAATCTTGGCTAAAAGCCCACCTTTTTGATGCTGCTTTTAACTTCTAACTCTTACTTACTTGTTCAGTACCCTTATGTTATCATCCCCACCTTAGTAATTCCCTTATCTCTTATTTGACTTGTTTGTCTGTCCTAATTAGATTGTAAGCTCTATCGAGCAGGGACTGTCTCTTCATGTTCAAGTGTACAGCGCTGCGTACATCTAGTAGCACTATAGAAATGATAAGTAATAGTAGTAGTAGGAAATTCTGGACAAGGACCTCAGTCAGCTGCCAAACGTATATTTGGGAATGGAGTAGATATTGCATCATACATGTAAGAAAGTGTTTCTAAACAACCTGAAAAACTGAAATTGTTCAAATCCATGGGATCAAATGAGATCCATTCCAGGATATTAAGGGAGCTCAGAGAAGTTCTAGTGGGTCCTTTTTTGTTTAATACATTTCTGGAGACAGGAGAGGTTCCACAGGAATGGAGAAGCATGAATGTGATCCCTCTCCACAAAAAGAGTGACAGAGAAGTGGGAAACAACAGGCCAGTAAGCCTTACTTCCATGTTTGGAAAAATAATGGAAGTTCTGCTGAAGGAAACGATAGTGAACATCCTGGAATCCAACAGGTTTCAAGATCTGAGGCAACATGATTTTACCAAAAGAAAATCATGTCAAACAAATCTGATTGATTTCTTTGACTGGATAAAAGGAGAATTGGATCAAGGACACACACTAGCTGTACTCTACTTGAATTTCAGAAAAACCTTTCACACGATTCCTCATAGAAGGCCCATGAATAAATTCAGTTGGCTGAAGTTAAGACTGAAAGTGGTGAACTCAGGATTAGAAACTTGTTGACTGACAGATGACAGAGAGTGGTGGACGTACACAGAATTTGCTTGAAGGAAAGAAAGGTGAGTAGGGTTGTCCCTCAAGGCTTGGTAATAGGGCCAATTCTAGTCAATATATTTGTGAGTAACATTGCTGAAGGGTTAGAAGGAAAAGTTTGCCTTTTTGCAGATGACATGAAGATCTGTAACACAGTAGACACCCTAAAGGGAGTGGACAACATGTACAAAAATTAGAAGAAACCAGCTGGGGAGTAAAAATCCAAAGGAGCTGTATCTTTTAGGGAGAAAGAGGCTGACATGCATTCTCTGGCAACGAATTCCAGAGTTTAATTACACGTTGAGTAAAGAAAAGATTTCTCAGATTCATTTTAAGTTTACTACTTTGTAGCTTCATCGCATGCCCCTAGTCCTAGTATTTTTGGAAAGCATAAACAGATGCTTCATTTCTACCCTTTCAACTCCACTCATTATTTTATAGACCTCAATCATATCTCCCCTCAGTCGCATTTTCTCCAAGCTGAAGAGCCCTAGCCGCTTTAGCCTTTTCTCATAGGGAAGTTGTCCCATCCCCTTTATCATTTTCGTTGCACCTTTTCTAATTCCACTATATCTTTTTTGAGATGTGGCGACCAGAATTGAACAAAATAATTGAGGTGTGGTCACACGATGAAGTGATACAAAGGTTTTATGCTCAGTGCATCTACCTTTTTGGACCATTAACATTAAAAAAAGAAAAGTCCAAGAGGAAAACGCACAAAATCAAGCCATTGGGATGTATGAGGGGGTCAGCATTCTTAGTAAACCGGCTACACAGACATCCCAGCAGAGCAGTAGACTGCAGTGGACTTCACATAAAAGGTGAGCCCTCCAAAATCACTGTACCCAACTGTACACCACTACAATAGCCCTTATGCCTTTAGATGTCACCTATATGTGGATACAGTAAGTTTTTGGAGAGTTTTGGACAGCTCACATGTTCCACCACAAGTATAACAGAGTGGGATATGGGCCTGGGTTCCCTTCTCTACAGTGCACTGCACTGACCACTAGGCTACTCAAGGAACCTGCTTGCTGCTCTAAAAGGACTGGCCATAACATGTGAAACTGTTATAGAGGCTGGTATGTATTGATTCTTTCAGTGGCGTACCAAGGTGGGGGCGGTCCGCCCCGGATGCACGCCGCTGGGGGGGTGCCGCGCGCCTGTCGGCTCTTCGTTTTCATGCTCCCTTTGCCCCGGAACAGGTTACTTCCTGTTCCGGGGCAGAGGGAGCATGAAACCGAAGAGCCAGCCAGCGCGCGGCACCCCCCCAGTGGCGTGCACCCGGGGGGGGGGGTCGCGCTGTTCCAGGGGGGCGCATCAGCGAGCCACCCCGGGTGTCAGCCCCCCTAGGAACGCCACTGGATTCTTTCATATCTTTGGGGGGTGGGAGGGGGTTATTGACCACTGGTGGAGTAAGGAGGAGTCAAGCCTTAATCCCTCCAGTTGTCATTTGATCATCTAGGGCACCTTTTATGAGTTAGTTGTGATTGAAACAGGTCTAGACCAAAATGCCTAACTTTTAGCCCCAGATCTTTTTGCTTTGTTCCATTACGGCAGAAAACATCCAAGTTTTGGGAACACCCAAATTCATGCCTCCTTGTGATATGGATGCACTGCATACAAGCTGCATAGAAAAACATCTTAAAAATGGGTTTTGAAAATAGCAGTTTGAATGCTGTGGCAAAAAAAGGGCCAACTGCTGTTTCATAAATGAGCCCCATAATAAACTAATAGGAATTACAACACGATATCTTATGGAAATTCTTTTTAAATCATTTATAAAAACACATACAATTATATTAAGTCAAATTGCAATTAGGAAGTAAAAATGCAAACCTGAGCCTTGAACCTACAACCTTTGGGGTTAAAACGTGTCATTTCCCAAAAGGAGCATTTCTAGTGCTTGTTTTCAGAGCAAGGATAAGTTTTGGTAATAGAAACAAGAAGGGAAACTGTGACTTGAACAATGTCATTTCCTTTTGAGTGACACTGCAGATAGAAGCTAAGTGCTTATGTTTTAAGATGTAAAAGAAACAAAGAAAAAAGAAAAAGTTTTGGGTTTTGTTTTGGGATTTAATTGGTAAAAAATTGGTAAAAAACTTTTTGGATCAAATGAGGAATACCTACCCACCATAAAAGTGCCTGGCTCACAATATTAGCCTGTGTGGTGGTGTTAGGAGAATTCTGAAGGATCCTATATCATAGAATAAATGTCTTTAAATACCTTTGACTAGAAATGTAGTTTAATGATATCTATGTGAGCTGGGTAATATTTATATATGATTTCCTTTTGGTAACCATCACAATGTTTCAGGCTTGCAGGAAATAGCACTGACTATAAGCAGTTGGCCACGTGAATGCTGGGGATAGCCTCCAATATTTAAAAGGCTGTGCAATAAACGCCAGAAACATTGTGCTAAAATTGAATGGTCATATGTCATCATGTAGCCAGACTTCTGCTTCTGAATATCAACTTTGTCCAACAACTTTTTAGCCACACCCCCATTAGACTCTCGCCATTTGGCGGCCATATTTTTGCACTTATTCTGCATAGGCACCTATGCTGTGTCAGCTGAAATATCGGGTTTAAGTGGTTATGGCTGAGGTGGGTGCCTAAGTGCCAAGTTCGGCTGCATAACTACCGCCTAACTTTTTGAATATTATAACTACCGCCTAACTTTTTGAATATTGGACCTGGTATTTTTAAACAACATCCATGCCTTATTTAAAATCCTAACCTTTGTGGCTGATCTTTTTGGCCTCTGTTTAACCATTTTTCTCATGTTATTATAGCTGCCTGTGTTGGGGTTTATAGAACACTGCCACTCACACTTAAGAAAAGTCCCTCTCTATCCAGCTTGGGCCACCTTAAGAGCACTTAAGAGCAGTGGCGTAGGAAGGGGGGGTGGGGTGGTCCGCCCCGGGTGTACGCCGCTGGGGGGTGTCGGCGCCTCGCTGGTTCCTTGCTCTCTCTGCCCCGGAACAGGTTACTTCCTGTTCTGGGGCAGAGAGAGCAAGGAACCAGCGAGGCGCCGACACCCCCCAGCGGCGTGCACTCGGCGGATTGGCCCTTCCCTCACCGCCTTCCAGGTATGTTCTCGCGGGGGGGGGGGGGTTGCGCTACAGAGGGGCGAGGGTGCGTCGCGCTGCACCTGGGGGAGGGGTGCGCAGCGGCGACCCGCCCCGGGTGTCAGCTGCCCTCACGACGCTACTGCTTAAGAGGAAGTGAGCCAGGAGGGGCAAAGTCAATACCTGGGAGTAAAAGACAGGGGCAGGCTGAGGTTAAGGAACCCCAGGGAAGGAAGAGCTGAAACACAAGTCTACAGCTGAATAGAATACGTTTAGCTGCTGTAACTTGGCTGAGGTAAGCCGACTTTTGCTTTTTGCTAAGAGAACAAGCCGTGCTGAGATATGGCTGAAGCCAGACCCAAGTTTATTTATTTATTAGGATTTATTTACCGCCTTTTTGAAGGAATTCACTCAAGGCGGTGTACAGTAAGAATAGATCGAACATGAGCAGTAGGCAATTAGAGCAGTAAAAATATTCGAACAACAATACAAAGTATGGCATGGTATACTACTTGCAAAGACAGCACAATATGTACTAGAACATTATAATTGGAAGTGAAGGGTAAGGCAAAGTTGTAACATATAGATGAGTAAGAAAGTAGGAAGAATTAGAAAGTAGAAAGTAAGGTGATTGATTTGAAGAAAGTTGCACGCGAGGTCAGAGAGATGGTTAAATATTATCTCAGCTAGGGTAGGAGTGGATAAACATGTCTCGCTGCAGTATGTGCAGCCCGAGTCAATCCTTGTGTGTGTGAGTGAAACTAACAAGTTAGTTACTTCTTCCATTAAAGCATGGTTGAAGAGCCAAGCTTTCACCTGCTTCCTAAAGTAGTGGTAGTCTTGTGTTAAGCGGAGCCTTTCAGGCAATGCATTCCAGACCTGAGAACCAGCAGGTTGTGTTTGAGGCGGGGCACCCCACCAGCCACAGACTGCTTGGCCTGCTAGCCAGAGGCCTACTCAAAGACTGTTACTAAACTAAACTGTTGCACCTGAGGTTCCTGGCCTGTGAAGTAACAGGTCCCAGGGCACATGTGAATAAAACGTTTATATACCTTGTCTGGCTGAGTTATTCTCAGGACCCGCGTCTCACCAGTGGCGTACCAAGGGGGGGCGGTGGGGGCGGTCCACCCCGGGTGCACGCCGCTGGGGGGGTGCCGCAGCGCGTGCCTGTCAGCTCTGAGTTCGCTAACTTCGCTCGTTCGCTGCAGCTCCCTCTGCCCCGGAACAGGTTACTTTCTGTTCCGGGGCAGAGGGAGCTGCAGCGAACGAGCGAAGTTAGCGAACTTGGAGCCGACAGGCGTGCGCTAAGGCACCCCCCCCCACCCAGCGGCGTGCACCTGGGGGGTGTCATTTCGCTGGGGGGGGAGGTGTTATTTCGCAGGGGGGGGCGTGCTGCACCGGGGGGGGGGGGGCGCATCGGCGATCCGCCCTGGGTGCCATCCAGACTAGGAACGCTACTGGGTCTCACACTGCTCTTTCGGAAATTAAATGCTGCTATAGTGGATATTAGCTCAAATTTGATCATGTTATGATCACTGTTTCCCAGTGGACTCAATATCATTACCTCTTATACTAAGCCCTGCATTCCACTAAGGGCTAGATCTAAAATGGTTCCTTTTCTTGTTGGTTTCTTGACCAGTTGGTCCAAGAAGCAGTCATTTATTACCCCTAGCACTCACTGATGTACCCCACTATTGACTCCAGTCAATAGTGGGGTACTTGAAATCATCCATTATTATACAGTTGCCCAATTTGCCAGTGTTCCCAATTTCTGTTAACATTTCTTCATCTGTCTGTTCGTTCTGTTCTGGCAGATGGTAGTATAGCCCTACCAGTATACTCTTTCCCTTTACACATGGAAGTTCTAGCCTTAAGGATTCCACACTGCTTTCTGTTTCATGCAGAATGTTTACTTTGACTCAGTTCCCTCTTTTATCATATAATGCAACCCCCCCTCCAATTTCAGCCACTCTATCATTACCATATAATTTGTACCCTGATAACACAGTGTCCCATTGATTGTTCTCCTTGCACGAGGTCTCAGAAATTCCTATTGTATCTACCTTTTCAGTTTGTGCTATATATTCTAACTCTACCATCTTATTTTTTAAGCTTCTAGCACTTGTATGCAATTTATGTTTTTTTCCCTGCATCTACAAGCTGCTTAGAAGTTGACAGAGATAATTTGCTTCCTTTGCTCTGCTCTCCCCTTAAACATTCCTGACTTTGTTTCACCATTGTTAAAGTCATTAAGGACTAGATTTTATATATGCCACTGAACAATCTGTGTGGAAAAAAATATGTCCAGGCTTATTCAATAAAGTATGCCTAAATCTAGGTGTACTTTATAGAATAAGACTTAATTTCCATGTGGATTATAGACTATATGGAGCGCCCATCCACGTGACTAAATTTAGTCATGGGCAGTTACGTCAAATGAAACTTGAAGTAAATACGAATGTCTAAATTAGATGCAGACCAGGTGTATTCTATAACAATGCTCATAGATTTTAGAAACACCTGCCCATTTCACACCCATGGCCATGCCCCTCTTTTCAACTAAGCAACTTAGAATTTACATGCGTCACGCTACAGAATAGACAATTCTGTGCATAAATTCTAATTAATGCCAATTATTGTTAATAATTGCTTTAATTGGCAATTATCAGGGCTGATTGACTTGTTAACTAATTAAGTTGCACATGCAAATCCAGAATAGGACCGAATTTGCACATGCAACTTAAGTTGTGCTATATAGAATCTGAGGTTAAATGTCCTTTTTTAATAGTATCCTTCAAGGATACCCCATGCTGAACCATATGCTCCTGAGTGACTGTTGGCTTCCTCCTTCATTCTAGTTTATCCCTCATCTCTGCACCATTGTCTCAGCCATGCATTGAGAGTTCGGAGCTCTGCCTGCCTCTTGGGTCCTGTGCATGGAACGGGAAACATTTCTGAAAATGTTATCCTGGAGGATCTGGATTTCAGCTTTCTACCTAAGAGCTAAAATGTGGTTTCCAGAACCTCCCTCCCACATTTTCCTACATCATTGGTACCCACATGTACTAAGACAGACGGCTCCTCTCCAGCACTATCTAAAATACTATCTATGTGACGTGTGAGATCCGCCACCTTCACACCAGATAGACAAGTGACCAGGCAGTTGTCACATCCATCAACCACCCAGCAATCTACATGCCTGATGATTGAATCACCAACTGCAACAGCTGTCCTAACTCTTCCCTCCTGGGCAGAAGTCCCTGGAGATACATCCTTGGTGCCTTTATGCAATAAGCTAAAAGTAGGTACCTTCTTGCCTTATTAACCTGAGCATCCAGTTATACAATTATTGTCTATATTCCCAGCAACTAAGAAAGTAAAAGTATATGCATAATTTTGCTTTGAAAATTGGTAAAGCTCATAAATAAAAATACCTGCAGGCTTTGTCCCAATGCAGCCAATTTTAAAATGGCTCTCATAAAGCATGAACAATACTACAGAATCCCTCTTCCACTGGTAATTCACCCCAAATCACTTCTTAATAACCAGAGAACAAATAGTCACTAAATAAATTAATTAGTGGAAATTGGAGAAGCCCTCAGATGGATGACTCACCCATGCAATGGTGCATATTGCAACTGACCATTAGTTGGGTGGATTTTCTTATGTCTTTCATAGGACAAAACTCCAAATAAACATGTTTCCTTTACATGCTCAATGCGTGCTCCACATCATAAACCATATATTCACTATAAATCCATTATAAGTCTACTATAAATCTAAATTATTTAAAAATTCACTTATCTGTAACTGAGCTTTCTGCAACAGAATCGAGGCAGAGTTGTTAGAAAGTTCAATGATGGCTTCTTTTCAAATGCTCAATGCCACGGGTTTCATCTTGGCAACTTCCTCAGTGACTCGGGTGAGCATCATATCTCCAACGTCTTGTGTGAAAAATACTAACCTTGAAGGCTTCAAATAAGCATGACCCTTTTAATGGATACCGGCAAGATAAGGCGTTTTCTGGAAATGGCATCATTACAGCAAACTTTGGGGACCTTTTTCTAAGGTGCATAGGTGCATATGCACGTCCAACGCAGGGGCATAGCCATTCTTCAGTGGGAGGGGGGTCCAGAGCCTGAGGTGAGGGGGCACATTTTAGCCCCCCCCCCGGTGCTACCGACCCACCCCTGCCATTGCCGACCCCGCTGCCGCCGCCACCAACAACTTTGCCCCCCATGCCAACGACCCTCTCGATCCCCTTCCCGCCACCAACCCGCTGTCGCCTAGCTTTGCTGGCGGGGGACCCCAACCCCCGCCAGCCAAGGTCCTCTTCTTCTCACAAAAGTCTTCCTTCTGTTTCTGACGTCCTGCATGTTGTACGTGCAGGTCATCAGACTCACATAATGAAGCCTTGCAGATCTGCAAGGCTTCGTTCTGTGAGTCTGACGTCCTGCACGTTGTACATGCAGGACATCAGAAACAGAAGGAAGCCTTTTGCGAGAAGAAGAGGACCTCGGCTGGCGGGGGTTGTAGTCCCCCACCAGCGAAGGCAGGCAACAGCGGGTTGGCGGCAGGAGGGGGGGTCGAGAGGGGCGGCAGCAGGGGGGGTCCAGGGCCAAATCTACAGGGGCCCAGGCCCCCTGGCCCCATGTAGCTACACCACTGGTCCAACGTGCATCAAATTGGCACTACTGCCCAGCTACCATGTGCCATGGGTGATAATTCCATTTTTGGCACGTGTCCAAAACATTTAGTAGAAAATATTTTCTATTTTCTATTGCGGGGCCCTTACCTTGCGGTAATCAGCAGTTGGTGTGCACTGCACACTTACCGCCTGGTTAGCGCATGAGACCTTATCACAAAGTTGTCACGCTTTCAAATCTGAAACTGGGTTGTGAGCCCTTGGGCCACTGACGAGGAACGGCAGTGGCAGGCAAAACCACCCCACACCAGGGGCAAGGCAGAACTCTGACAACAGTTAGGCTTCACCTGGCAACTTTCCACCAGGAGTTAAGCTCCCAGCTTCAGGTGGCCGACAGGACTTTGCAGGGCAGGGCAGGAGCTGGATAACAGCTAGGCAGCACAGGAACTGAGGGTCAGAGGGGAAAGGAAGGAACATGGGCAGCAAGGCAGAAAACTGGGCTAGACAATACAACACAAGGCAGGGACAGGACAAGCTAGGGGACAGGACCTCTTTATCTCGCGTCACCTCCATCTGCTCGCCATAACAGAAACCTGGCTCTGCCCTGATGACTCTGCTTCAGTCGCAGCCCTGTGCCATGGCGGTCATCTATTTTCACATACTCCTCGCCCTGCTGGCCGTGGGGGCGGTGTTGGACTACTTCTCTCTCCCTCCTCCAGATTTCAACCCCTTCTTCCACCTCAATCTCACTGCTTTTCCTCCTTTGAAGTCCACTCTATCCGCCTTTTCTCTCCTCTGCCTCTTCGAATAGCAGTCATTTATCGTCCCCCTGATAAGTCCCTTTCATCCTTTCTCAGTGACTTTGACGCCTGGCTTGCCTTCTTCCATGATCCTTCCTCCCCCTCTCTCATCCTTGGTGACTTTAATATTCCTGCTAATGATCCTTCCAACTCTTATATTTCCAAGTTACTCGCTTTAACGTCGTCCTTTAATCTCCAACTATGCTCCACCTCCCCCCACTCATCAAAATGGTCACTGTCTTGATCTCATCTTCTCCTCCAACTGTTCACCTTCTAGTTTCCTTGCCTCTGATCATCCCTCCTCTGATCACCATCTTATAACTTTCACACTTAAATCTCCTCCCTCCCAGTCCCGTCCTATCCTATCTAATTTATCTAGGAATCTTCACGATATTGACCCTTCATCTCTATCCTCCCATGTTTCAAACCTCCTCTCTACTGTGGCACCATCCATGTCTGTCAACGAGGCTGTTTCTTCTTACAACAATACTCTATCCTCTGCCTTAGACACTCTTGCACCTTTGATGACCCGCCCTGTAAGGCGTACAAAACCCCAACCTTGGCTGACTTCTAATATCCGCTACCTACGTTCCTGTACCCGCTCCGCCGAACGCCTCTGGCGGAAATCTCGGGCCCTTGCTGATTTCTTACACTTTAAGTTCATGCTGACCTCCTTCCAATCTGCTCTTTTACGTGCCAAACAGGATTATTATATCCAACTGACCAACTCTCTTGGCTCTAATTCTCGACTTCTCTTCACCACATTGAACTCTCTCCTCAAGGTGCCCCCTCCCCCAACTCCCCCTTCATTATCTCCTCAGACCCTTGCTGAATTCTTTCACAACAAGGTTCAAAAGATAAACCTTGCTTTCTCTACCTCACCAGCTCTCCCTCCACTAGTCCGTTCCCCTCGCTCTCCTTCCCCTCATTCCCTTTCCTCCTTTCCTGAAGTTACTATTGAGGAAACTACACTTCTCCTTTCTTCCTCAAAATGTACCACCTGTTCCTCTGATCCCATTCCCACCCACCTTCTTAATGCCATCTCTCCTACTCTTATTCCTTTTATCTGTCACATTCTCAACCTCTCACTTGCCACTGCGACTGTCCCTGCTGCCTTTAAACATGCTGTGGTCACACCTCTCCTTAAGAAGCCTTCACTTGACCCTACTTGTCCCTCTAATTACCGACCCATCTCCCTCCTTCCTTTTCTCTCCAAATTACTTGAGCGTGCTGTTCACCGCCGCTGCCTTGATTTTCTCTCCTCACATGCTATTCTTGACCCACTACAATCTGGTTTTCGCCCTCTCCACTCAACTGAAACTGCGCTTACTAAAGTCTCCAATGACCTATTACTGGCTAAATCCAGAGGTCAATATTCCATCCTCATTCTTCTTGATCTTTCCGCTGCTTTTGACACTGTCGATCACTGCATACTTCTCGATACCCTGTCCTCACTTGGATTCCAGGGCTCTGTCCTTTCCTGGTTCTCTTCCTACCTCTCCCTCCGCACCTTTAGTGTTCACTCTGGTGGATCCTCTTCTACTTCTATCCCTCTGCCTGTCGGCGTACCTCAGGGTTCTGTTCTTGGTCCCCTCCTCTTTTCTATCTACACTTCTTCCCTTGGTTCATTAATCTCATCCCATGGCTTTTCCTACCATCTCTATGCTGATGACTCCCAAATCTACCTTTCTACCCCTGATATCTCACCTTGCATCCAAACCAAAGTTTCAGCGTGCTTGTCTGACATTGCTGCCTGGATGTCTCAACGCCACCTGAAATTAAATATGATCAAAACCGAGCTTCTCATTTTCCCCCCCAAACCCACCTCCCCGCTCCCCCCATTTTCTATTTCTGTTGATGGCTCTCTCATTCTCCCTGTCTCCTCAGCTCGAAACCTTGGGGTCATCTTTGATTCTTCTCTCTCCTTCTCTGCTCATATCCAGCAGACCGCCAAGACCTGTCGTTTCTTTCTTTACAACATCCGTAAAATCCGCCCCTTTCTTTCCGAGCACTCTACCAAAACCCTCATCCACACCCTTGTCACCTCTCGTTTAGACTACTGCAATCTGCTTCTTGCTGGCCTCCCACTTAGTCACCTCTCCCCTCTCCAGTCGGTTCAAAACTCTGCTGCCCGTCTCATCTTCCGCCAGGGTCGCTTTACTCATACTACCCCTCTCCTCAAGACCCTTCACTGGCTCCCTATCCGTTTTCGCATCCTGTTCAAACTTCTTCTACTAACCTATAAATGTACTCACTCTGCTGCTCCCCAGTATCTCTCCACACTCGTCCTTCCCTACACCCCTTCCCGTGCACTCCGCTCCATGGATAAATCCTTCTTATCTGTTCCCTTCTCCACTACTGCCAACTCCAGACTTCGTGCCTTCTGTCTCGCTGCACCCTACGCCTGGAATAAACTTCCTGAGCCCCTACGTCTTGCCCCATCCTTGGCCACCTTTAAATCTAGACTGAAAGCCCACCTCTTTAACATTGCTTTTGACTCGTAACCACTTGTAACCACTCGCCTCCACCTACCCTCCTCTCTTCCTTCCCGTTCACATTAATTGATTTGATTTGCTTACTTTATTTATTTTTTGTCTATTAGATTGTAAGCTCTTTGAGCAGGGACTGTCTTTTTTCTATGTTTGTGCAGCGCTGCGTATGCCTTGTAGCGCTATAGAAATGCTAAATAGTAGTAGTAGTAGTAGTAGCCACTGAAACAGGGAACAAAACACTGACTAACAAGACACAGAACTAAAAGCTGCAGAGCAGCCAGCAGGATACAAACAGACACCGACTAAACACCAAACTACCACTCAGAGACAAGCAAACAAACAACAATCTAATCTAACTATCCACAGACTAGCAAGAACAGACAAGAATCAAGCAGGCAAAAACTAGAACTGGAAACAGCAGAAGTGCACCAGCACCCCAACATACCAGGGCCTTAGACGCAATGCAAAGGCAAAGCAGAAATGTTCCAAGATGGCTGATAAGCCCAGAAGCAGTTGGAACTCAGCTGCTGCAATCACCAGGCAGCTACGGTTGCTGTGCAGGCTCAAACAGCACAAGCAACCCTGGCAGCCTGGAAGATCCGGACCGGACTGGGCTGAAATCTGGGACGGGTGACGGTCCACAGCGGCCACCAGTTCTGGCCACCAGAGGGTGAGGTGAGCACAGATGTAACAAAAGTCAATAGGTGGCATTGAGGTTTCAGGCCAAAAATGGACGCGCACTGGTTTTCATTTTGCTGCACTTCCATTTCCGGCACATTAAAAAAATCCCCTTTTTTCAGGCATGCTTAGGAAATGGACCAGTGCATCCAAAACATGTGCCTACATGACTTTCAGGCCACTTTTGGGCATACCTTAGTTAAAGGGTCCCTTTATTAGTTGTTGCATCAAACTAATAGAGGTGCAATTCACTATAAATAATATGGGTATAAGTGTGAATGTTCATATGCAAATTCAAATGCTAAAGTTCAAATATAAAAGCTCACTACCCAGTTCCACGGATATTAATTGATGGAATTCCACTCTATAGATTCATTTAATCCTAAAGAAGAAACTGTCCTTAGTCAAATATCCAAAACTGTTTGTGCCATGCTAACAACAAATCATAGCCACCACCTTGACATGAAAGAAAGATGTTATCAATTATATGCCACTGAAGATCTTGAAAATTATGTTGTTTCTGAAGACAATGAGATACCAATGGTGTTGTCAGCATACTAGTATTAAGACATCTCTTGAGTTCCACCAGATGAGTTTTCATCATTCTACTCGTGCGTCCCACATAAATAAGGTTGTACGAAGATTGAATGACACAAATTACATATGATAAGGTGCAGTCAGTAGTAATTCTCAAAACATATGTCTTCAAAGTATTAGGATTTTGCAACTCAGAACATGAAAATGTTTGAGAACAAAACTGGCACTGTCCACGAGGACGATGTCCTATATATTGGACTGATGTTTCAGTTTGAGTCTCTATTACTGAATGGACTAATTGGTCCTGTAAATTGAGTCCATGATTATACATAATACAAGGGGGTTCTTGAAACACTGGGTGAAACGAAAGCATTTTCCAATGTTTTAAAATCAAATGAGCAATTTGAGGTGCCAAATTACAAATACTCAAAATGCACAAATTTATCCATAGTTTCTCTGGGCTTGTCTAAAAGTAATACAATTCTCTAAGCAAACCATGCCCATTTGTATGCTTGCTGATCTACCAGTAAACAATTCTTTAATTGATATGGATGATAGCTTGTAAACCTCAGCAAAGTATTGTGATCGGTAGACTTAAGGTACACCGTAGCGCTACTCGTGTTGCCATCTTTATATACAAGAGTGTCCAAAAAATGATATACTCTGATGATTATAAGTCATTGTAAATCTCAAATGTTCATCCACTGAATGAAGCCATACTATAAACTGTTGGAGTAAAACATCAGGGGCTGTCCATATCAAAAATACATCATCAATAAATAGATACCACACTAAAATGTGTTGACACCAAACAGAAGGATATAGATGTAAAATTTCATATATACTCACATACAAATTGGCCACACTGGGAGTGGCAGCAGTACTTATGGCTATTCTCTGAATCTGTAAATAAAAATGAGAACCAAAATCAAAATAACTCCATCGTAAAACTAATTGAGCCAATTCCATTAAGAAAGTAGTAGGGATTCATTCAACTGAAGATGTTTGTAATTGAGTCTCATGCACTACTTTCAGTGCAGCTGATTGGGGGACATTAGAGTACAAAGATGCCAAATCCATTGTGACCAGGATCATATCTAAAGTAACACCTATTAAACTACTACTACTACTTATCATTTCTATAGCGCTACCGGACGTACGCAGCGCTTCACACCTGAACATGGAGAGACAGTCCCTGCTCAATAGAGCTTACAATCTAAATAAATTTCCCCAAAAATGCGATGTATCTTTATTTATTTATTTATTTATTTGTAACATATATATCCCACATTTTCCTCCCATTAGCAGGCTCAATGTGGCTTACATAATTCCGTAAAGGCGATCGCCAATTCCAGTAGATGTCAAACAAATACAATTTAAAATAGGGTTAGGTAGGTAAGGTTAGAGTAAACAGGTACAAAAAGGGACAAGGAAATAAAGGAATATATAATGTCCAATGTGATGTAAGGTAATGAAGCATTGCAGAGTTGAGGCATTTAAGCAGGGCCGGTAGGGTAGGCCTTGCAAAACAGATAGGTCTTTAATGATCGCCTGAAGTTTTGATGGTCATGAATCACTTTCATACTGTTTGGTAGTGCATTCCACATTTGTGTACTTAAGTAAGAAAAATTGGATGCATAGGTTGATTTGTATCTGAGTCTAATGCAGCTTGGATAGTGGAGGTTTAAATAAGTACGTGACGCTCTGGTTCTATTTCTGGTTGGAAGATATATCTTTAATATACGATCTTGATAAATTCACAAAAGGTTGCAGATGGATGCCTAAAAACTGAGACAAAGGTTCCAAAATAGTATCCCTCAAGGACACAATAAGATGGCCTGGAGGAATCTGTAAATTCTTATGAATTTTAGGGACCATATAAAACTCTGGAATCATTGGTTGAGGCGGAACGAAGAACCGAGTTTCCCCATTAGTAATAAAGCCCTTGGTTCTGGCAGCCAAAACCATTTGAGAAATTTCTTGCTGTAAACTCGCAGTAGGATCTGTATCCAATATAGTGTAATAGCAAGAAACAGACAGCTGACGATATGCTTCATCGCTGTATTGAGAAGTATCCTGGATAACTGGAGATCCACTTTAATCAGCTGGATGAATGACTATGGCTTTATTATATGCCAATTGTTGGAGAGCTTGACGTTCCTTAGTAGTAATATTAATAAATCTTTTTCTTTCAAATTGATGTTCCAAGGTCTCTTAGGAGCAATGCTTTAAAGATGGCAATATATGAGTCCACCCAGCGAGATTTTGGACGCACAATAGAAATGTCTTGACATGCTACTTGTTGTAGGGCAATAAACAGCTTGACCTGCACATTTCAAAAAATTCTAGCAGGTTCATTATGAGTGCAGCACAGATTATGGAACAAGGTAAGGACAAAAGATGAACCATATTCTAGAACTTGATGTTGAATAGGAGATAACTGTACTGAAGATAAATTAATTACAATTGATTCTGTTGCTGGTTGGATTGTGTGACCGGACCCAACCACCCAGACTGTTGTTGATACTGTTGTTGGTACTGTTGTCCTCTTCTCATTCTTTGTTGCATTGTTTTCCTCCTCGTACTCCTCTTGGAAGCGATAGCCCGAAAGCTTGGGCATTCTGGAGGGGCTAATTCTGTAAAGAAGTTGCCAACATTTAGATGCCAAGAATGCACATAAATGGCAGAATACTGGCATTTACTTGTGTGTGTGTGTATCCATATGCATGTAAATGCCAAAATTTCAGCCATGTGGTATTCTATAAAATGATGCCTAAATGCGAAGATATGTAGTTTGAAGGTGAGCATACACATAGGTGGAGGATGAGTGAGTCACACAGTTATGCACATAAATTATAGAATACTATAATTTACGAGTGTTTTTGAGAAATCTTGGTTCAAGCATTTATATCAGCTCTATAGATGGGGTAAGTGGTTATGTCTAAACAGTATTATACATATACATTATTCTTGGCACGCTAGGTACCTACTTTCCTTTATAGCAGCGGTTCTCAACCCAGCCAGATGGGTTTTCTGGATATCCACAATGAATGCACATGAGATAGATTTGCATACCAACGAGGCAGTGCATTCAAATCTATCTCATTCATATTCATTATGGATATCTTGAAAACCTGACTGGCTGGTTGTGCCCCATGGGCTAGGTTGAGAAGTACTGCTCTATAGAAAAGGGTCTAGATAAGTCCCTTCTAGGCACCTACTGTAAATAAAGGCACCCCTTTATGGAACTGGTAAGATCCCAAAACAGTACAATACATTTTATGCTGCTAATTCTAGGAAATAATCAGTGGATTTTCCCCAAGTCCATCTTAATAATTGCTTATGGACTTTTCTTGTAGGAAGTTATCCAAACCACTAGATCCCTTCTTTTGCTACCCACATCTTCCAGGGTGTCTACTACCAAACATTTTTTAAACCCCGTTAAGCTAACTGCTTTTACCACATTCTCTGGCAATGAATTCCAGAATTTAAGTACACATTGAGTGAAGAAATATTTTCTCCCATTTGTTTTAAATTTACTACATTGTAGCTTCATTGCGTGCCCCCTAGTATCATTATGCTCTACGAAAAGAGAATATGAAACTGGGAACCAATTTTCTATTAGTTTAAACCACAAGTAGTTCAAATCATAAATAGATCTTACAGAAACTGTATTTGGGGATTGTGAGGCTTGAAGGGTGTTAAGTCCTTAGCCTACATGATCATAGGAACAAATAAATTATAGCTGTTGGCTCCAAACTTTCTATTTTTCTCTCCCTTCTCAGACCTTCCATAGTAAATCTGAAATGTGCAGACAGAACTACACAGTTTTGTTTCACCTTTGTAAAATAAAACAGTCACACTCAAGCTAAATTACAGTTTCAGATTTTATATTCTTCCAGAAGAAGAATGTCAGTTTTAATTGGGATGTTTGCAAGACAGAATGAACACTGAAGCTTATGAATCATTCAGCCACATCTACCTGAATATTTTAAGTTCCACATATGCTTTATCTTAATGAAATGTTACACATACTAATATAAAACTGAAAGATGTTTAAATTCTCTTTGGGAATTACTTTTCCAGCAACTTTTTACTTCTTAGATCGTTAAGGTTTCTGAAAATTGCTAAACGCATTACTTAACAATTTCCATACCAACCAGAAGGAACATGAATTATTTTAAAACAAACCTGCCAACAGACGGAAGCTCTTCCCCTTTACTCTGCTTGTGGTTTTCCCACTGAATTGCAAAGTATTTTGCTTTTTCCTAAGAACATAGGAATAAATATTCAGCCTGTGGAGATCAGTGTTTTTTTTATGGCCACCTCTAGTGTTATGTCTGAATATTCAATGCCCGACACCCGCATTGAATATCCGGGTTTATGCAGCTGGCTATTTCTTATCCAGTTAACCCCCTAAGCAAAAGCAGATAAAGATAGGACTGTATTTTATGTGGTCTTATTTATCCGATTAACTTAGGGGTCTTTTTACCAAGCTGCCGAAAAAAGATCTTTTTTTACTGTAGCAGGTGAAAAGCCCCCCCCCCCCCCCAAATTGGCTATGTGATAAAATAACTCACCGCATGGCAATGAGGTGAGGAGTACTTACCACCACCCACTGAAGTGGCAGTAAGGGCTCCCGTAGTAACCCGGAGGAAACTGAGCATCGCTCTGCAATGCCTGATTACCGCCGGGTTACCGCCACAGTAACCAGTTCAGAGTTTTTAGTTTTTTTCCCCCCAGAAATGGTGCACACTCAACCTGGAACTACCACCGGCGGCCGTGTTGGGCTGGTGGTAGTCCTAGAATACCATACGGTAAGCCCACTTTGGGTTTACCGCTGCTTCGTAAAAGGGCTCCTAAGGCAGTTAAGTAATCAATATCGGCACATAATCACATATGTTCCAACTCTGCCCCCAGACTGCCCACAAAATAGCTGGTTTTCAGTTTAGCAATTAGTGCTGATATTCAGCAACTAACCATTTAAGTGCCACTGAATCTCACCGGATAGGCCTGCACAAATGATTGACAAGCTTGGAGCCTCTCCTGGCTGGTTAAATCACTTTAAATATCGACCCCAAAAGAATCACCATACTATGTCAGACTAAAGGTCCATCAAGACCACGATCCTGTTTCTAACAGTGGCCAATCAAGGTCACAACTACGTGGCAGGATCTCCAAACGTAGGAAGATTCGGTGCTACTTAACAGCAGGGATAAACAGTGGATTTAATTAGGTCTACCTCAATCTGCCATTTAGATGTCCAGTCTTCCAGTCTCGTAAGGTCCTCCTGCAATATCTCACAGTCCACAAGTGGACTCTGCATTTAATAGTATTTTACCATCTGAAATATGTAAATTAGTATACCAAACAGCACTATACATATACCTTTCTTTAGTATCCTGTGATAGACCAGTTTGTTTAAAATGAAGGAAGTCAAAGCTGCTACTACATTCATATAATGTGCAGCCATGACACTCGATACAGAATGTTGCTACTTTTTGAGATTGGCCACTGTTGGATGCAAGATACTGGGCTAGATGGACCATTGGTGTAACCCAGTATGGCTATTCTTATGTTCTTACGTAGGATGATTTAAGTGTAGCACTGTTTTGCAAATGAATCAAGGCAGAATTAAAAGGTACTGGCTTTTCTTTGGAGCCTCTGAAAGATTACAGACAAAAATGGGGAGCCATTTGGGTACATTTTTTGAGCTGAAACTTGTCTTCCACTCATTAGTTAAAAATATGTACATCAGTTTCAGATCACATGTACTTGCAGTAATGGGAAAAGGGACAGAGAAAGGGGAAGCAGCAGACAAGAATTTGTGCTCAGATTTCTTCTTACTAGTTGGACCACTTGCAGGCTTATTTTCGAAAGAGAAGGGCGCCCATCTTTCGACACAAATCGGGAAATGGGGGTCCTTCTCCCAGGGTCACCCAAATCGGCATAATCGAAAACTGATTTTGGACATCATCAACTGCTTTCCGTTGCGGGGACAACCAAAGTTCACGGGGGCCTGTTGGAAGCATAGCGAAGGCGGGACTGGGGCGTGCTTAACACATGGGCGTCCTCGGCCGATAATGGAAAAAAGAAGGGTGTCCCTGATGAACACCTGGCCGACTTTACTTGGTCCTTTTTTATGACCAAGCCACAAAAATGTGCCCTAAATGACCAGATGACCATCGGAGGGAATCGGGGATGACCTCCCCCTACTCCCCCAGTGGTCACTAACCCCCTCCCACCCTAAAAATTTTTTAAATATTTTTCCAGCCTCTATGCTAGCCTCAAATATCATACCCAGCTCCATGACAGCAGTATGCAGGTCCCTGGAGCAGTTTTAGTGGGTACTGCAGTGCACTTCAGGCAGGCAAACCCAGGCCCATCCCCCCACCTGTTAAAATTGTGGTGGTAAATGTGAGCCTTCCAAAACCCACCACAAACCCACTGTACCCACATCTAGGTGCCCCCCCTTCATCCCTAAGGGCTATGGTAGTGGTGTACAGTTGTGGGGAGTGGGTTTTGGAGGGCTCAGCACACAAGGTAAGGGAGCTATGCACCTGGGAACCTTTTCTGAAGTCCACTGCAGTGCCCCCTAGGGTACCCTGTTGGTGTCCTGGCATGTGAGGGGGACCAGTGCACTACGAATGCTGGCTTCTCCCATGACCAAATAGCTTGGATTTGATCGTTTCTGAGATGTGCGTCCTCGGTTTCCATTATCGCCGAAAATTGAGGACGACCATCTCTAAGGTCGACCTAAATGTTGAGATTTGGGCGTCCCTGACCATATTATTGAAACGAAAGATGGCCGCCCATCTCGTTTCGATAATACGGGTTTCCCCGCCCCTTCGCAGGGATGTCCTGCGAGGACGCCCTCAGGAAAACTTTGGCACCCCGTTCGATTATGCGCCTCTTGGTTTACTTCTCTAAGGCTTCCCTCTCATGAAAGTAAGGATCAGGATCAGGGCACTGGTACTGCAGCTCTGATGAGTGAGAAACAGGGCTCAAAGAGTGTGAGAGTGAGAAAGCTGTCAAATGAGGATGACACACTCCTAATGAGTGAGACATGGCATCTCTACTCAGAGGTGTGCAGCTTGGTCCTGGCAGCCGCTAGCACTACCCTGATGGAATGAAAAAAACATTTTTTTAAAAATTCCACTAGGCTGTTCTACTTTGGTTTTATATATATATATATATATATATATATAGTTTATGTATTTTCATACTCACAGTAAGCACATAGAGCCTTCTACTTCTTTCTTCTGTCTTGGAAGTAGATGATGGGAGGTAGGACAAAAGTTACCCAGCAGGCAAATGGGCCTGAGTCTGAGTCAACAGGAAAGGCTCAGGGAACATGTGCTCAGAGGGGGCCAATAACAGCAGAAGTACAAAGCTGCAGGAAATAGTAGTCCACAATTCAATATAGCTAGCATAGGGGCCCTTTTATAAATCCGAGTAAGCATCAACGCATGCCCACGCGTCCAATACGCGTGTCTGAAAAATATTTTTTATTTTTGGCCACGCGTATTGGATGCGAGCCATGTGGCATTTGACGCATGTAGGTCATTACCGCCCAGTTACCGCATGTGACTTTACCGCTAGGTCAATGGCTCGCGGTAAGGTCTCAGACCCAAAATGGACGTGCGGCAATTTTGCTTTTGCCCCAAGTCCATTTTAGGCAAACATTTTAAAAAGGCCTTTTTTACAGGTGCGCTGAAAAATGGATTGGCCCGCGCCCAAAATCTGCGCCAACACTACCGCAAGCCATTTTTCAGCACACCTTTGTAAATGGACCCCTTAATATGTAAACAACATAATAGGCACCCATATAAATGGGCAGAACAGAGTCAGATTAGATTTAGTGAAGGCTGGGGAAGGAGAGAGTGATAGGGAATGGGAGAGCTGTGTTGAGAGAAAGAAAAAGCTGTGCTTGCATCTTACATTTTCGGGCTGTCCGCGATTCACACAGGCACTCCAAGGCCTTCCCTCTGCCATGTCCAGCCCTCTCTGATACAACTTCCTGTTGCAAGGGCCGGACGCAGCAGAGGGAAGCCCCCACAGTGCCTGTGTGAATCGCGGATGGGCCAAAAATGAAAGCTGCAAGCACTGCAGCGGCAGCGGGGGAAAAAGGAGGAACTGGCAGGTTCCAGACCTGTGGGAGGGGAAAGTAGGGAGCGATGCTGGATTGTGGGCAACGGGATGGAGTCAGGATTTGCTGCGGCACTCCTGAGAGTCCACTGCGGTGTACCAAGGTGCCGCGGCACAGTTTGAGAACCACTGGTATATGTTATTCAAATAGTGGCTGAATATCACCATTATCTGGATAATTTCTTTTGCTTCATTCCTTACTCCATTCCTGCGCTGGCCCTTTTTGTACCACTTATATCAAGCTGTTTAGCAATTTAAATGGACCCTATATTTTAAAAAATACATGGCTAGGGTAGTTATGAGTTTGCCACCGAAAGGCCACACATAACTCCCTCTACGTATCAGGCCACTTCTGGATAATTCCTTCCCAAGATCTGTTGGATTGGAAGAAATAAAAAGCAATATGCTTCAACTAGAAAGGCAATTTAATAACTAACACAAATTTAAACATAAGAAACAGATAAGCATACTCCAGCATTAATTAAGCTCCATTTACTCCCTCTTACTTTTCATTGTGAATTTAAAATGTTAGCTGAGATTTTTACAGTCATGGGACCTCAATGTTTGCTTGACCTTTTAACATCCTATATGCCATCGAGGCCATTAGTCTCATCCCAGGAGGTTTTATTGACTGTTCTCACAGTAAGAAATATTAAATATTCAGAACCTCTTTAAAAAAATCCATCTCCTGTGCACGGCCTTCCCCATGGAACTCTTCTTAGAAACTGAGAGACCCAAAGAGATTATTTAATCTTTATAAAACTGGTTAAACCTGTTTATTTTCCGTGGCTTTCAAATATCCATAGGAGGTGGTTTCATTGAACTCTAAGAATTATTTGTATATAAGAGATTTAGAATGATGCTATATAAGTTGATTGTGGGTATGTGATTTCTTTTTCTTCATAAATGGGAGAATTTTACTGAGCGGTGATAGAGTGATTAATTTTGCAGTGGTTTGCACAGTTAACCTGTCCCTGTAACAAAAATGTGTAAAATAATGTAAAAGTAAATTAAAAAAATATATATATAAAGAAAAAAAACCTACAGATGACAGAAAAAAATTAAACAAAACTAAATGTTGCTGCCTGAACATCCCTTATCAATAGATGTTATTGTCAGTCCCAGGGTACCATTATTTCAAGGCAACAGATATTGTTATACCTCTGCACCACTAGGAGGATGTACACATAAGGAGTAATTCCATATCAGTACACCTATATAGAGGTAGCCATGCCCCGCATCCAGACTCACCTTTTTCTTCCGGTGGTTGAGCTTTGCAGTTTCTTCAGACTACCTTTCCCTGCATTGATACCACTGTTACCTGTTTTCCTGTTTCTCAAGCCTAATTCCAGAGATTATCCACACCTCAGTCAGAGGTCCCGGCATCCTAGCCTCGCTCTGGTGCCCTGCTGTGTTTCTCAGTGTGTTCCAAGCCTCATTTCAAGTCGTGATATCATCAGTAAGGACCTTTATAAGGAATCTTGGGACTTACTTGCTTTGCCTTCACAAGATGTCTTTTAGCCTCGTCTTCATATTCCTGTTTTGTGCCGGTTCCTACCTTGCCAAGATCCTGCCTAGTTCCTGCTCCAGCTTTGCCAAGTTACTGTGTTGTTCCTGTGAGTTTTGCTCCTGAAGCTTTGTTCCTGTGTATCTTGCTCCTGAAGCTTTGTTCCCACAAACCTTGTTCCTGAAGCCTTGCTCCTATGTACTCTATTCTTGGTTCTGTTCCTGGTTTCTGCTCCAGCCAAGTCCTGTTCCAGCTTTGTCATCAATGTTGCCTCAGCTTGTTCCTTCTTTTCCTCTAGCTTTGCTTCTATTTGTTCCTGATGCCTCTAGCCTTCCCTCTGCTTGTTCCTGTAGCTTTGCCTTGTCTTGTCCAGTCCTGTCTGGATCCAGTCCGTGCCTTGCTCTTGTCTTGCCTTTTCTGGACCCAGTTTTAACCTAGTTCTGTGACTTGCCTTGTCTTGTTCTGCCTGTGATCTGGACCCAGTTTTAATCTAGTTCTGAGTCTTGCCTTGTTCTGCCTGGGTTCCAGTTCTAGCCCTTTGCTTTGCTTTCCTTGCCTCGTCTGGATCTGGTCCTTGTCTTGTCTTTGGTACCTTGCTATTTCTGCCCTGCTTTGTTTAGCCTTGCCCAGCCCAGCCCAGCCTTGTTTTGTCTTGTCTTGCTTGGTTTATTCTAGCCTTGTCTAGTCTTGTCTTGCCCTGCCTAGTCTTATCTTGGCTCTTGTTCTGACTCCTGCCCTGTTCCAGCCCAGGGGACTTGTCTGCCACAGCTCTAGTTGTGGTGTAAGGACTCACCTACCTTGGATTCATGACAGGCAACCAGAGTGCGCTTACATGGCACCTATTCTATAAAGGAAAGTAGATGCCTGCTTTCTTTTAGAATACTCCTTTGAGGATCCCCATTATCTTGCATGCTATCAAGTTCCATATCATGAGTTCTTAGATCAGCCCATTTAAATTGCCTAAACCTATAGGGAAATAATCATGAACATACTAGACACTCAATATTTTCATTACAGGGCCCTGGACTCTGGAATTCTCTCCCCATACATTGTGGAATTCTCTCCCCATACACTGACGTCAGCTATCTTCCATAGCCCAATTCAAATCGGAGCTCAAAACGTTTCTGTTCCTGGATGCATATTCCTTAAGACAGATAATTTCACCCACCCTTTTCACTGAGGACCTGGCAGACTCCTTGAAGAGTCCTGCAATAGGGCAAGTATTCCTTATGTTCTATCTCCCCCTCCCCGTCCTATCGAAGATTGTAGTTCTCCCTTCTCACTTATCATATGTTTTCAGTAGTCTGATTCCCCCTATGTTTAGAATGTACACCACCTAGATAGCATCTACATTAGGGCAGGATAGGAAATTTTGAATACACTTCAAACTTGAAATTAGTAGGTGAAATCAGTGCCTATAATTTAGGTGTGAACACTTATGCCGCCAACCATAGAAGTGGAGTAAGTGCTAGTGCTTAAATGCTGGAGATACACACGTAATTCATAGTATTCCATAAGATATGTGCATAACTGTGAGTCCAGTCCAGTTTGTGCCCATGTGCCTGCCCACTTGTCAGACATGCACTATATAAGACAGGAGTGCTTGATGTTGGTCCTTGAGGTCTGCAACCCATTTGGGTATTCAGGATTTCCCCAATGAATATTCATGAGATTTATTTGCATACAATGGAGGCAGCACTTGCAAATAGATCTCATGCATATTCATTGGGAATTGACATTGAGGACCCCTGATGTAAGATATATGCATATTTAAAGGATATCACTTAGGTGGAATTTTGACATTTTTGTGCGTCGGTGTATATAGGGGTAATTCTATAACTGGGCATCTATAAATAGGTGCTTATTCTATGAAGGAACTTAGGGGTCCTTTTACTAAGGTGTGCTGAAAAATGGCCTGCGCTAGTGTAGGAGCGTGTTTTGGACATGCGCAGATCCATTTTTTCAGTGCACCTGTAAAAATGCCTTTTGTTTTGGCCAAAAATGGACATGCGGCAAAATGAAAATTGGCATGCATCCATTTGGGTCTCAGACCTTATCACTACCCATTCACTTAGCAGTAAGGTCTCACGTGTTAACTGGGTGGTAATGGTCTACGCGTGTACAATGCCTTTTACTGCTCGGTTAGCGCCACACGCCGTAAAATAAAAATTATTTTCCAGCATGCGTAGTGAACATGCGTAAAAAATTAAATTACTGCCCGGGCCACACGGTAGCCCGGCAGTAATTCCAAACTGACACACGTTGGGCGCGCATAGATGCCTACGTGGCTTAGTAAAAGGGCCCCATGGTCACCTATTTTCCTTTATACAATACTGGCGTAACAGATATATATGCGCCTATAATTTAGGTGTGAGCACTTATGCCAGCCATAAAGCTAGTGTAAGTGTGTACACCTAAGTTCTGATGATATGCATGCAACTTAAAGCATTTTCTAAGGTATGTGCATAAATATGAGTCCTACCCAGACTCTGCCTGTCTGTATGCCTGCCTATAAAATACACGCTATACAAGATATGTGCATATTCATAAACTAGCGCTTAGGCATAATTTTGGCATTTGCATGCATATGGGCACACTTACATACTACTACTACTACTATTTGACATTTCTAAAGCGCTACTAGGGTTACGCAGCGCTGTACAATTTAACATAGAAGGACAGTCCCTGCTCAAAGGAGCTTACAATCTAAAGGACAAATGTACAGTCAGTCAAATAGGGGCAGTCTAGATTTCCTGAAAGGTATAAAGGTTAGGTGCCGAAACCAACATTGAAGAGGTGGGCTTTGAGCAAGGATTTGAAGATGGGTAGGGATAGGGCTTGGCGTAAGGGCTCAGGAAGTTTATTCCAAGCATAGGGTGAGGAGAGGCAGAATGAGCGGAGCCTGGAGTTGGCGGTGGTGGAGAAGGGTACTGAGAGGAGGGATTTGTCCTGTGAGCGGAGGTTACGGGCGGGAACGTAAGGGGAAATGAGGGTAGAGAGGTAATGAGGGGCTGCAGACTGAGTGCATTTGTAGGTAAGAAGGAGAAGCTTGAACTGTATGCGGTATATACACTTACATGTGTATAAGCCATTACTGAAATGAATTATGCTGATAATAGGCATATAACTTTAGTACATAATTTATAGAATTGCCTTCTAGGGGGTAATTCTACAAAGCGGGTGCTAACATTTATATGTCAATTATCTGTGTAAATGATTAGACTAGTGACATATGAATGCATGTGTGCATATATGCACATAAATGCCAAAATTCTACCTGTTATTCTGTAAATATATGCACATCTTGCATAGCACATATTTGACAGGTAGGCATACACATATGCATAGTCTGGTGAAAGGGTTGGCAGGACTCACACTTATGTGCAAAACTTATAGAATGCTATAAGTACATATGTATCTCTGACATTTAGCTGTGAGTAATTACACTTAGGCGCTAAGCAAATGCTCATGCCCAAATCATACATGATGCATGGCTAACTTGTAAGATGTGATCAGGGGGTCATGTCAAGATTTCGGATTCGGCACTGCACGGAGAGTTTTTGATCGGCATCTGCTGGAAAATTGTTTCTTTCTTATCTTGATACTTCTGAAAGCATGCCGCATTCCAAAAGGAAGGGGATGATGAGGTTGCAACCGCCACTAGCCCCCACTTCTTCCCCTGCACAATTGACGCTTGACCAGTTTGCCATGCGCATTCCACATGGAACTGGAGTCGAGAACCCCACGGTGAGTACGGCTGGAGGAGTGTCCACACTCTTGGGGGAAAATAACACCTCTTTATCCCCTCCGTCAGTCATCTCTCCACTGTGTCTTGCTGGTTATCGGGCCGATGCTGAGTTCTCCTTTCCCGTGAAAAGGCGATGCTAGGGATTTCTGTTGGCGGTGCTAGGCCAGATGTGGTGAATGCCAAACTGCATCAACAGGGAGTGAATTTGGATCTAGCTCCCTCGAGAGAATCGGTGGTGACCCCAGATAGAAATTAGAAAACCCTTCAGACATTTTCTGTGACTGTGGCGAAGTCTGCACATGACAGACTGTTGTTGGTGAGCAAAGTAGATGACCTTTCCATTTCTTTAGAATTAAATAAGCAAGAATATCTAAAATCAGCTCAGCAGCCTGAAAGAAACATGAAAGAACTCGAAACATCTGTTGCTTCTGTGATTAAGGATAACTTGTTTTTACACAGGAAACTGGAACAGGTTGAACATTTCAGCAAGAGGTTAAATCACTGGGATTTGAATTTTCCCAGATCTCCAGAATTATCCCCTGTTGAATTCATTAAAAAATACCTCATTGAAATTTTGAAATATTCCTCAACTTCTATTAAACTCTTGAATAAGCTTTATTATATTCTTGCTGCAGTGAGACAAATGGGGATGTTCCTGGGCTTTCTGTGGCTCCAGATCCACTTCAACAAGAAGGTGTGGGCATAAATAATTTGTTAGCTATTTTGGGGCCCTGTTTACTAAGGTGCGTTAGTGTTTTTAGCGCGCCTACATTTAGCGCGCGTGCTAACCATGTAGGCGCCTATAGGGATATTGTAGGCATGAACATATTAATGCGCGTACATGGTTAAAGCACGTTAAAAACATTAACGTGCCTACAACGCTGCTTAGTAAACAGGGCCCTTCGCTTTCTGAGGTGACTGATCGAGGGACACTTTTGGCATCTTTTGTTTTTGGTCGTGGGAGAAGCCAGCATTTGTAGTGCACTGGTCCCCCTCACATGCCAGGACACCAACTGGGCACCCTAGGTGGCACTGCAGTGGACTTCAGAAATTGCTCCAAGGTGCATATCTCCCTTACCTTAGGTGCTGAGCCCCCCAACCCCCCCAAACCCCACTACCCACAACTGTACAACAGTACCATAGCCCTTAAAGGCTAAAGGGGCGCACCTACATGTGGGTACAGTGGGTTTTTTGTGGGGTTTGGAGGGCTCCCATTTACCACCACAAGTATAACAGGTGGGAGGGATGGGCCTGGGTCTGCCTGCCTGAAGTGCACTGCAGTACCCACTAAAAACTGCTCCGGAGGCCTGCATAGTGCAGTGATGGAGCTGGGTATGATATTTGAGGCTGGCATAGAGGCTGGAAAAAAAGGTTAAAAAAAATGTTTTTTTGGGTGGGAGGGGGTTGGTGACCATTGGGGGAGTAAGGGGAGGTGATCCCCGATTCCCTCCAGTGGTCATCCGGTCAGTTTGGGCACCTTTTCAAGGTGTGGTCGTGAACAAAAAGGGACCAAGTAAAGTCGGCCAAATGCTTGTCAGGGCCACCTTTCTTTTTTCCATTATTGGCCGAGGATGGCCATCTCTTAACCATGCCCCCGACCGGTACACTGCCGACATGCCCCCTTGAACTTTGGCCATCCCTGCGACGGAAAACAGTTGAGGCTGGCCAAAATCGGCTTTCGATTATACCGATTTGGCCGTCCTTAGGAGAAGGGCGCCCATCTCCCGATTTGTGTCGGAAGATGGGCGCCCTTCTCCTTCGAAAATAAGCTGGATTACTACCTAGTAATTTTTACATGCTAAAATGTTTGAGCTAAAACATAGTGAAATAACCTCATTCAAATGATACAATTAACAATGTGTCAGAATTTCGCAGTCATTGTGAATGCTCAAACTGTTCACCCCCAGCTTTAACACAGGCCTTCAGTCACTTTGGGAAGTTCTTAACAGCCTTGTCAATCTGTCTTTGTAACAGGCTGTCCCTGGGACATCAATGTTTGCTTGATCTTTTAGAATCCTATATACCATTGAGGCCATTAGTCTCATCTCAGGAATTTTCATTGACTGTTCTTTTAGTAAGGAATATTAAATATTCATAAACCCTCAAAAAGTAATCTCCATGTGGAGGGCCTTCCCTATGGAACTCTCCTCCTTGGAAACTGAGAGACACAAAGAATTATTTAACCTTTGGAAAACTTGTTAAACCTGTTTATTTATTGCAGTTTTCAAAAATCTATGAGATTTAGAACTATCTGATGCTATCTGATTTACCCATTGCTAGGTGACTTCTTATATGGTAAAATATTATGCAGAATGCTTTGCCTTTTGCAAAATATCTACAAGGACACCAACAAACTTACGGACAAAGTGATTGTCCTGATCTTACAAATTTGGGTGTGTGCAGTTGAGAAAATTGTGGGTTCCTGGCAGAAACAGCCTCAGATAGTGGACTCCAAATCAGGCCTGCTGTTAAAGAGGCTGTGGGGGAAACAAACTAGCCAGAATCCCACCTCCTGACTCCCAGACACTACTATTATTACTCAGGGCTTTTTTTGAGGGGGTACTTGGGGGTACTGAGTGCCGGCACCTTTTTCATTGTCTGCTAAAACTGACCCATGGATTGCAAGTTTTAATGAACGAGCTCAGGCTCTACACACCAATTCTGCCTTGTCATAGATTCTGTGACTGGTGGCAGGGGCCCTGGCTATTGTGGGGTGGGTCCTTCAGTGATTACCCCACCCCTGAAGGGTGGCCTAGCATTTGAGTACTAGCACCTTTTTTGCTAGATAAAATGCACTGCTATTACTACTACTAATCATTTCTATAGCGCTACTTGACATACGCAGTTCTGTAGACACACATTTTAACTATGCTCTCTATCCCACTTGCACACCTCTTAACCCCCCTACACTCTTTGAACCCTTCTGAAGATGCTATTTAACAAATACTGTTACTAAATTGAGGTCAATTTTTGCATTTAGCATATATTAGATGCCCAAATTAGCACATGGTAAGTACAATGCCTGGCACTACCTGTTGAGGATGTTCTCTGCATGTTCTCATACAGTTTCTGCATAGAAAACTACTCTACCAAACCTTAAGGGAGTAATTCTATAAATACGATGCTAATATTTAGTCAAATTTGCATGTAAATGATTAGAATACCATCATAATCAAGCATACGTATTCCCGTACGTGTACATATAGGTGGTAACTGAGTAGGCCTCACACATACACACATAGGACTGAAATCAGCAGTGAAAATAATTATGTGTCAAGTGCTATTCTATATGTATAAAGGATATCTGCACTTTATAAAATAGCAACTAAGTGCCTAAACTGCGCCTAACAAAAGGCACCTGCATTTTTATGCCTGCTGAAACCAGTTATAAATGCCGGCAGCTAAATTAGGCATAGATCGGGCATATTCTAGAAAAATTTGTGTAACTCATAGGAATGCCCCGGAAACACCCCCTAAACATGCACTGAGATTTCCATGCAAAATCAAAGCGCATTCCATAACAATATGCATAACGTAATTAGTTAACAAGCTAATCAGTGCTGTTAATTTAATCAGTGCTGTTAATTGGATGTCAACAAGCAATTATCAGCACTAATTGGCATTAATTGAGATTTACGTGCACAACTCGCTAAGTGTATTCTGTAACATGGTGTGCATAAATTCCAAGGTGCACAATTGAAAAGTGAATGCGACTATGGGTATGAAATGGGCAGGTCATGAGCGTTTCTAAAATCTATGCGCATTATTATAGAATACACCATTTCTGTGCCTAATTTAGGCATCGGGATTCACACAGAGTAAAACATGGCCTAAATGGGAGCAACCAAATTTGGTTGTGTGCAGAGGCGCTTGGTGTATTCTATATACCACGTGGAAATTTAAGCCTATGCTATAAAATGTAGGCGTACTTTAGAGAATACGCCTGGGCGGAATTATTTACTGCATGGATTTTTAGGCACCATATATAGAATCTAGCCCTAAATGCTAAGAAGTCTATTTTACTACCTATGGTTTTTCTTAGCATTTATCGCGTGCTAATTCTGTTACTGCATGCTAGGCTTTAGTAAAAGGGCCCCTTAGTGTACTGACATCTCATATGCACTTACCACCTCCTATTTAGGAGATAATTATTACATTTGCACTATCTGCACCAGCACTACTACTACTACTATTTATCATTTCTATAGCGCTACAAGGCATAAGCAGCGCTGTACACCATACACACATAGTAAAGACCAAATTTGCCATCCATGATTATTCCCCACCCACAATTTACCCATTTTCACCCATAACATGGTATACAGTTAGAGCATGAAGTAGTGCACCTTAACTGTCATGCCAACTTGGTAATGGTTACTGCAGCCATATACTAATGGCTATCATAAGCTAATTCATATGCTAACTGCTTAGTGTACTTTAATAAAAGGCCACTGTATGTTCTGTAGCGGAGACTGCATGGGGTTTGTACCAGTTCTCAAAGCATAACTATGGGCCTAGGTTTCCTTTGAGCCATACCTTCAGGTACTTTTAGGGTAGGTATTGGTGGAAAGGTTTGTCACCTGAGAGGAAAATGTTATACATGTCTTTGTTTAGGGAATAGAGAGTACTAATTTCTCAAAATCAGAAAAGATTTTATACGACATCATGACAATTTTAAAAGCATGAAATAAACTGCTGGGCTTGGAGGATAAAGCTTTGATTAATATCACTTGATGTGTTCTTGGCATTTGATATTATCAGTCATCCTATTTTAATAAAGTAGATGTCCCACCATGGGCTTAGGTAGTGAGGTTTTGCAATTATATTTTAATTAGTTGATTGCACCCAGAGTGTTGTAATTGATGGCTAGTTTTCCACACAGAAGCCTTTTCATGCCAACATTCCTCAAGGTTCAGTTCTAGCAGCCATCTTATTCAATATCCCTTTGCAGTCTTTATGTGCTGTTTTGCATAGGTTAGAGATTAATTATCAAACATAGGAAGATGAAATCCAATTTTTTAGACAGGTTGGGCTGGGGATATTAAACATTTGATGGAGTTTGCTGTGAATTGTGTGAGTGATCAAGGATTGGATGGCTTCCAACCAATTGGTTCTTAATTTGTGGAAGACAGAGGGGATTTGGTTTTTGGATTTAGTTCATACCTTTCTCAGTAGTTCAAGGTGAGTTACATTCAGATACTGTAGGTAAGTATTTTGCTATCCCTAGAGAACTTATGATTTAAGGGCTCCCTTAACTAAGCGGCGGTAAGCCCAATGCGGGCTTACCGCTCACTATACAGGAAGTACAGCTGGGCTACCGCAGCAGCCCGGCAGTACTTCCCACCCCTAGTGCACTATCATTTCTGGTACTACAATAATTTATTTATTTTTGTAGCGCCAGAGTGTACCCGGCGGTAATCAGGCAGTGCCCAGTTACGCAGGAGCCCTTACCGCCACCTCAATGGATGGCGGTAAGGGCTCCCCCCCCCCTCCGAAATGGCCTCGTGGAAGGGCCTTACTTGCCGCCCGGACATTTCCTGTAGGAAAGCAAGACTTCCCTTTTACCAGCTGCGGTAAAAGGGGGACTCGGTACGCATGTAAAACACATGCTGATGCCAGCACCGGCCCCCTTTTGCCACAGCTTGGTAAAAGAGGCCCTAAGATTTGTAGCACAGGTACCATTTTATGCAATGAGACTTAGAGGCCCTTTTATAAAGCTGTGGTAAGCACACTTGCAAACCATACACTAAAATGTATTCAATTTCTTTTGCAGAGGGGACATGTCTGAGGCAGAGAGTGGGTGCATCTATGCAAATCAGTTAGCATGGCTGCACGCTAACCGATTAGCGCAGGTTTAGTGCATTAGTCCCTACCCCCTACAAAATAGGTGGTAGTGGGGGCTCATGCACTAATGGGCATGTGCTAATGGGAAAATTACCATGTGACCATTAAAGGAAAAATTTGCTGATGACACAAAGTTATTCAAAGTCGTTAAATTGCGGGTGGATTGTGAAAAATTACAATAGGACCTTACGAGACTGGGAGACTGGGTGTCTAAATGGCAGATGACGTTTAATGTGAGCAAGTGCAAAGTGATGCATGTGGGAAAGAGGAACCCGAATTAAAGCTATGTCATGCAAGGTTCCACGTTAGGAGTCACGGACCAAGAAAGGGATCTAGGTGTCGTCGTTGCTGATACGTTGAAACCTTCTGCTCAGTGTGCAGCTGCGGCTAAGAAAGCAAATAGAATGTTAGGTATTATTAGGAAAGGAATGGAAAACAAAAATGAGGATGTTATAATGCCTTTGTATCGTTCCATGGTGTGACCGCACTTCGAATATTGTGTTCAATTCTGGTCACCGCATCTCAAAAAAGATATAGTGGAATTAGAAAAGGTGCAGAGAAGGGCGACGAAAATGATAAAGGGGATGGGACGACTTCCCTATGAGGAAAGGCTAAAGCAGCTAGGGCTCTTCAGCTTGGAGAAAAGGCGGCTGAGGGGAGATATGATAGAGATCTATAAAATAATGAGTGGAGTTGAATGGGTAGATGTGAAGCGTCGGTTAAAGCTTTCCAAAATTACTAGGACTAGGGGTCATGCGATGAAGCTACAATGTAGTAAATTTAAAACGAATCGGAGAAAAAAGTTTTCTTCACTCAACGTGTAATTAAACTCTGGAATTCGTTGCCAGAGAATGTGGTAAAGGCGGTTAGCTTAGTGGAGTTTTAAAAAGGTTTGGGCGGCTTCCTAAAGGAAAAGTCCATAGACTTATTAAATGAACTTGGGGTAAATCCACTATTTTTGGGATAAGCAGTATAAAATGTTTTGTACATTTTTGGGATCTTGCCGAGTATTTGTGACCTGGATTGGCCACTGTTGGAAACAGGATGCTGGGCTCGATGGACTTTTGGTCTTTCCCAGTATGGCAATACTTATGTACTTATCTGAAATTCGGCCATTTTACCAAAGCTGGAAAAAACTGCGTAAGGGTGCGCTAGGGTCACTTTTTGCCACATCTTTGTAAAAAGGTCCCTTAGGGGTCCTTTTACTAAGCTGCGATAAAAAGTGGCCTGCAGTAGTGTAGACACGGGTTTTGGGCTCGCACAAAATTATTTTTTAGCGCGCCTGTAAAAAAGACCTCTTTTTTTTCTGAAAATGGACGTGTGGCAAAATCAAAATTGCCATACATTCATTTTAGGTCTCAGACCTTACCGCCAGCCATAGACCTAGTGGTAAAGAATTTGGGTGGTAATGACCTACGCGCATCATATACTACTTGGCGCATGTCTGCTACACATGCCAGAAAAAAAATATTTTACAGACGTGCGTAGCGGACGCACGCAAAAAATGAAATTACTGCAAGAACCGCACGGTAGTCGGGCGGTAAGTCCATTTTGGCTTACGCAGCTTAGTAAAAGGGGCCCTTAGTTTCTAATAACAGGGATTACTAGTAAAATAACACATCTTAATGGCAGCCCATGCCGATAACTTCCTCCCTAAGGTTTGCCTCAGTGCTGAAAGTCGTACATTAGAGCACTGTGCTAAGCTCCAGCACACAGCTTTCTAGTGCACAAACAAACAATATTTTCACTCTGGATGCAGTAAATGATACCCCTCATGGATGTAGTCTGCCAAATATTGCCTTACAAGCCGTAAAGCCCGTTACAACGGGTGACATTTCTGTTGTGCGTAATGTAATGAAATAGCCAAATGGGCAATATGTTTTATTTCTGAAATGTAAAGAGAGAGAGAGAGAGAGTGTGTATGTGTGTGTGTGTGAGAGTGAGTGTGTGTGAGAGTGAGTGTGTGAGAGAGACAGAGAAAGTGTGTGTGTGTGTGTGTCTTTGTGAAAGAGAGTGTGAGAGTGAGTTAAGAGAGAGAGAGAGATTGAGAGAGTGAGAGTGTGTATATGTGTGTGAGAGAGAGACATAGAAAGTGTGTGTGTGTGTGTGTGCATCTGTGTGCAAGAGAGAGTGTGACTGAGTTGAGAGAGAGACAGAGAGTGTGTATATATGTGAGTGTGTGAGAGAGACAGAGAAAGTGTGTGTGTGTGTGTCTGTGTGTCTGTGTGAAAGTGAGTGTGAGAGTGAGTTGCGAGAAAGACAGAGAGTGTGTGCCCCCCCTGTAGCCACCCAGCGATTCTCCTCTCTCCCCTGCCCCCCTCTCCAGTCACCCCGTGATTCTCCTCTCTCCCCTGCCCCCCTCCAGCCACCCAGTGATTCTCCTCTCTCCCCTGCCCCCCTCTCCAGCTACCCCGTGATTCTCCTCTCTCCCCTGCCCCCCCTGTCCAGCCACCCACCGAGTCTCCTCTCTCCCCTGCCCCCCTCCAGCCACCCAGCGATTCTCCTCTCTTCCCTGCCCCCCCTCCAGCCACCCAGCGATTCTCCTCTCTCCCCTGCCTCCCCTGCAGGCACCCAGTGATTCTCCTCTCTCCCCTGCCCCCCCCTCCAGGCACCCACCAATTCCCCGTCACTCCTTTGAAAGCCCTGCCCGTCTGTAGCCTTACCTTTGGGTTCATTCCCTCTGAGTCCTGTCTTCTGATGTCATTTCCTCTTTCCGTGAGGGCAGGACTCTGAGGGAACGACCTGGAAGGGAAGGCTACAGATGGGCAGGGCTTTCAAAGAAGTGAGGGAGACTCGGTGGGTGCCTGGAGGGGGGGCATGGGAGAGAGGAGAATCGCTGGGTGGCAATGACGGACCGGGAAGGCGGGTTGGGCGTTTGTTACAGACCGCTGTTGATCCGCTGGTCCTGCCTCTACGTGCCGCTGTTACTGCCTGTAACAACGACGGGACTCGGGACAGATCTGTGATGTGCCGCGCATGCGCAGAACAGCTGCACTGTTCTGCACATGCGCGGCACGTCGGTCACTCTTCATTTATATAGTAGGATTTGTAAGACTGACTGTGAAGGATCAGGTGCTACAATTTTTGAAGATGGCAATGTAGAAGTGTGTGGACATCATTCCTGCCTCCCAAGTTAAAGGTGCATGGGGGGTCCAATTGATCCACCTCAGTCAGTCGTATGGTGTGTTTGTGTGTTGGGGGGGGAGGGGGGGGTGAGAATCTATGAGGCCTGTTTGTGTGGGAGGTGAAAGGCCCAGGGGGCCACCAGGTCACCAGACAGGACTTAATAAAGATTTGGGCTTTCTATCCCATTGTAATCCATAACATTATACTGCCTTGTCACTCTCTTATCAGCCATCCATCTCTCTCTGTCTCTCACCCACCAAGCTCTTGCTGTTTTTCACCTAACCTATCCCACCCTCTTCCTGTGAGACTGTCATTGGAATGCTTTTGTGTTTCACTTATATACTCTGTTATTGGTCAACATTTGCTTATTTCCTTATTCACCTTCAAAAGCTAATCAAAAAATGTATTAAGTTAGTCCAATAAAAAAGATATCATCTTATTTTCTTTTCTATCTTTTGATTTATTTCTATTTATAACCTGCCAGGAGGATGAATTACTGAAAGAGATATTCCCATCCCCACCAGTGCTGGCCTTCCGACAGCCACCCAACTTAAAACACAAGCTAATCAGAAGTAAACTCCCAACACAGACTGAAAAGGAAGAGAAGGGCACATTTCCCTGTAATATATCCAGCTGCAAGCTAGGCCAAAACATTTCACAGGACCCCACAGTCATTCACAAAGGAAAATATTCAACATAAAGGAATCTTTCATATGCTCATCTTCCAATGTGGTATATATCATTCAGTGTAAAAAATGTAACGAAGGATGCTATATTGGAGAAATAGGCCAGATGCTTAAGACAAGATTTAATTTACATAGACATAACATGAAGAAAGCTGGTGCCAGTCAGGTTCCCACCCCTGTGGGCTAGCACTTTACAAGACCAGAACACTGCACCAGTGATTTCACAGTAAGAATTCTGAAAGGTAACTTTAAAACAATACAGGAACGTAAGACCTTTGAAGTCAGAATGATTGAATATTTTGACACCCAACAGACAGGACTTAACAAGGATCTGGGTTTTCTAGCCCATTATAAACCATAAAGTTGTATTTCTCTGTTTATCACCCTCCTCTCACCTACCCACACCCATCCTATTCGACTATCAATGAAATGCTTTGATGTTCCCATGCATACCTCCTCATGCATACCTCCTACCCACCCTCACCCTGCTAGACTGTCAATGAAATGCTTAGATGTCTCACTTATATATACTATCAGCTACCACATTTGCTTATTTCCGATCTGACGAAGAAGGGCAACCTTCAAAAGCTAATCAAGAAATGTATTAAGTTATGCCCAATAAAAAAAAGTATCATCTTATTTTCTTTTCCATGTTTTATTTTGTTTGATTTCTATTGATAACCTGCCATTAAAATCATTCATAGTATCTGAAGATTGGAGGGTGGCCAATGTAATGCCAATTTTTAAAAAGGGGTCCAAATTACAGACCAGTGAGCCTGACTTCAGTGCCGGCCAAAATAGTGTAGACAATTAGAAAGAATAAAATTATGAAAGACATAAACAAACATAGTTTAGTGGAACAGAGTCTACATGGGTTCAGCCAAGGGAAGTCGTGTCTTGACAATTTGCTTCATTACCAATTTGCTTTATTTCTTTGAAGGCATGAATAAACATGTGGATAAAGGAGAGCCAGTTGATGTACTATATCTAGATTATCAGAAAGCTTTAAACAATGTTCCTGAGATTCCTGAGAAAATTAAGAAGTCATGGGATATCAGGCAATATCCTTCTGTGGATTAGGAATTGGTTATTGGACAGAAAACAGAGGGTAGGGTTAAATGGTCATTTTTCTGAATGAAGGAGGGTGAATAGTGGAGTGTCATAGGGATCTGTACTGGGACCAGTGCTATTTAACATTTATAAATGATCTGGAAATCGGAACAACGAGTGAGGTGATTAAATTTACAGATGACACAAAACTATTCAAATTTGTCAAAACATAAGAACAAAAGTATTGCCATACTGGGACAGACTGAAGGTCCATTGAGCCCGGCATCCTGTTTCCAACGTAGCCAATCCAGTACCTAGCAAAATCCCAAAATAGTATAATACATTTTATGCTGCTTACCCTAGAGATAAGCAGTGGATTTTCCCCAAGTCCATTTCATAATGGCTAACTGCTTTTACCACATTCTCTGGCAATGAATTACAGATTTTAATTACAAGTTGAGTGAAGAAATATTTTCTCTGGTTTTAAATGTATTACTTTGTAGCTTCATTGTATGTCCCCTAGTCCTAGTATTTTTTGGAAAGAGTAAACAAGCGATTTATTTCTACCCGTTCCACTCCACTCATTATTTTATAGACCTCTATCATATCTCCGCTCAGCCATCTTTTCTCCAAGCTGAAGAGCTCTAGCTGCTTTAGCCTTTCCTCATAGGGAAGTCACCCCATCCCCTTTATCATTTTCGTTGCTCTCCTTTGTGACCAGAATTGCACACAATATTCAAGGTGTGGTCGCACCATGGAGTGATATAAAGGTATTATAACGTCCTCATTGTTGTTTTCCATTTCTTTTCTAATAATAGCTAATCTATTTGCTTTCTTAGCTGCCGCTGCACACTGAGCACAGGGTTTCAACGTATCATCAGCGATGACACCTAGATCCTTTTCCTGTTCAGTGACTCCTAATGTGGAACCTTGCATCACGTAGCTATAGTTCGGGTTCCTCATTCTCACATACATCACTTTACACTTGCTTACATTAAATGTCATCTGCCATTTGGATGCCGAGTCTACCAGTCTTGTAAGGTTCTCTTGTAATTTTTCACAATCCTCTTGTAATTTAAGAACTTTGAATAACTTTGTGTTGTCAGCAAATTTAATTACCTCACTAGTTACTCCCAACTCTAGATCATTTATAAATATGTTAAAAAGCAGCGGTTCCAGCATAAACCCCTGGGGAACTCCACTATCTACCCTTCTCCATTGAGAATCCTGATCATTTAACCCTACTTTCTGTTTTCTATCGTTTGACCAGTTTATAATCCAGAATAGAATACTATCTCCTATCCAATGACTCTCCAACTTCATCTGGAGTCTTTCATGTGGTACTTTGTCAAATGCCTTTTGAAAATCCAGATACACAATATTGACCAGCCCACCTTTATTCACATGTTTGTTCACCCCTTCAAAGAAATAGATTGGTGAAGCAAGGTTTCCCTTCACTGAATCCATGTTGGCTTTGTCTCATTAATCCATGCTTTTGAATATACACTGTAATTTTGTTCTTTATAATAGTCTCTACCATTTTGCCGAACACCGCTGTTAGGCTCACTGGTCTATAATTTCCTGAATCCCCTCTGGAACCTTTTTTAAAAAAAAAATCAGCGTTATATTTCCTACCCTCTATCCAGTACCACATTTGATTTTAAAGATAAATTTCATTTAATTCTGGAAGTTCATTTTTCAATTCTGGGATGAATACCATCCAGTCCAGGAGATTTGCTACTCTTCAATTTGTCAGCTTGCGCCATTCCAGGTTTATAGAAATTTCATTCAGTTTCTCTGACTTGTCAGCTTTGAATACCATTTCTGACACTGATATCTCTCCCAAATCTTCCTCAGTGAAGACCGAAGCAAGGAATTAATTTAATCTCTTTGCTATGGCTTTGTCTTCCCTGAGTGCCCCTTTTACTCCTTGGTCATCTAGCAGTCCACCCGATTCTTTTGCTGGCTTCTAGCTTTTAATATACCTAAAAAAAAGTTTTACTATGTGTTTTTGCCTCCAATGCAATCTTTTTTTCAAAGTCCCTCTTTGCCTTCTTTATCTGCATTTTACATTTGACTTGCCATTCCTTATTGCTGTCTCTTATTATTTTCAGTTGGATCCTCCTTCTATTTTCTGAAGGATTTTCTTTTAGCTCTAATAGCTTCCTTTGTCTCACTTTTTAACCATGCCAGCTGTCATTTGGTCTTCCTTCCTCCTTTTTTAATACATGGAATATATTTGGCCTGGGCTTCCAAGATGGTATTTTTGAACAGCATTGACATTCGAACATCTACTCTAAGGTTTTTTTTTACCGTTCTCATTTTATAATAGACTCCTTTTTGAAAATTAAATGGTAACGTATTGGATTTCCTGTGTGTACTTACTCTAAAGCTAATACCAAATCTGATCATATTATGATCACTATTATCAAGCAGCCCCAGCACCATTACCTCCTGCACCAAATCATATGATCTAAGGACTAGGTCTAGAATTTTTCCTCCTCTTGTTGGCTCCTGTACCAGCTGCTCCATAAAGCAGTCCTTGATTTTGTCAAGGAATTTTACCTCCCTAGCATGCCTTGATGTTACATTTACCCAGTTTATTTTGGGGTAATTGAAATCACCCACATGCAGATTGTGAAAAATTGCAGGAAGATCTTAGGAAACTGGAAGAAAGGGCAGGTGAAATTTAACATGGTCAAATGCAAAGTGATGTACATTGGGAAGAATAATCTGAATCATAGTTACCTGATGTTAGGGTCCACCTTAGGAGTCAGCACTCAAGAAAAAGATCTAGGTGTCATTGTAAACAATACACTGAAATCTTCTGTGGTGGCCAAAAAAGCAAACTTGATGCTAGGAATTATTAGGAAAGGGATGCAAAATAAGACCAAGAATATTATAATGACTCTGAATTGCTCCTTGGTGTAACCTCACCTTTTGTATGGCATTCAATTCCGGTCACCGTATCTCAAAAAAGATATGCCGGAATTAGAAAAAGTTCAAAGAAGAGCGACCAAAATAATAAAGGGGCTGGAGCTCCTCCCATATGAGGAAAGACTAAAGAGGTTAGGGCTCTTCGGCTTGGAAAAGAGACGGCTGAGAGGGGATATGATAGAGGTCTATAAAATCCTGGGTGGTATAGAATGACTAGAATTGAATCGATTTTTCATTCTTTCAAAAAGTAGACACAATGAAATTACATGGAAATACTTTTAAAATAAATAGAGGAAACATTTTTTCCAAGCAAAGAATAGTTAAGCTCCAGAATTTGCTGCCGGAGGATGTGGTAACAGTGGTTAGCGTATCTGGGTTTAAAAAAAGATTTGGATAAGTTTTTGGAGGAATAGTCCATCGTCTGATGGACATGGGGAGGATCCACTGCTTGCCCTGGGATTGGTAGCTTGGAAAGTTGCTACTAAATGGGTTTGTGCCAGGTACTTGTGACCTGAATTAGCCACTGTTGGAAGCAGGATAGTGGGCTAGATGGACCACTGGTTTGACCCAGTATGGCTATTCTTATGTTCTTAACACATCTAATATGCTTAGATGTGTTAAGAACATAAGAATAGCCATACTGGGTCAAACTAATATGCTTGGGGCATTGTGAACATTCTAATTATGCTCTTACCTGTCCACCCTTAGGGCGTCTTTTATTAAGGCGCTCTGACGTTTTTAGTGCACACTAAAATTATGGGCATGCTAAATGTTAGAGACGCCCATAGGAATGCATTGGGGTCTCTAATGTTTTGTGCTCGCAATTTTATCGCACGCCAAAAACATGAGCGCGCCTTAGTAAAAGTCCCTCTAAATTATTTGTTTGTCCTTGAGATAGTCTAAATCCCTGGTTACTTACTGCACATGTATTAATTTGCTTCTTGAAGTTATTGTAATTTGTGTTACATTCTGTACATTATTATTTTTTATTCAGTTTATTGTTTGTAAGCCACATTGAGTCTATTTCAGACTAATGTGGGGTATATGCATCATGAATAAATAAACAAACATCCTGACCTGGACATTCCAATTCTTTATTTTAGCTTATCCTATCTATCTATCTATCTATCTATCTATCTATCTATCTATCTATCTATCTATCTATCTATCTATCTATCTATCTATCTATCTATCTATCTATCTATCTATCTATCTATCTATCTATCTATCTATCTATCTATTTGGATTTATTTACTGCCTTTTTGAAGGAATTCACTCAAGGTGGTATACAGTAAGAACAAATCAAACATAAGCAATAGACAATTACAGCAGTAAAAATATTCAAATAACAATACCAACATCTACTATGTTACCTTGACATCCTGTGGAAAATGGGACTTTACACCTCCAAAATGTGTCTTTTATATTAGGACAAAGGTTTTTTTGCACTGCCAGGTATCATACAGAATAGCCTGCATACTATCCTATAACATAACTGAATATAAGGGGTGGCCAAGCGAGGGGCAAGTCATTCCAAAACGTTGCATGCTGGGTTATAGAATAGCCCCATTTCTGTGCCAAAATTTCAGGAGTTGGGCACTGGCATTTATATCAAGTTTCAACTGGACAGAAGAAAGTTTTTTTGCACTGCCATGTATTGTATCATGTAGAGGTAATGTGTATTTATATTAGCATGCTATCCATTGTAAAGTCCTTCTACTTGGTATTCACCTAACAAGATGAATCTATTTACTTATCAGGGGCACTGAGTCTCAAATCCACCATGTCTTACCTTTGTGTGATAAATGATCAGAAGTCTATAGAGACTAGGTTGTTTCATGACATGGTGAGTGAGTTGATTAAAGTTAAAACTAATTCAAACTAATTATATCTAATTATTATCCTTCAATAAGAAATAATAAATGTGGGCAAAGTATGTAGGCACTGAAAACATGAAGGAAATATGTTTGCAAGATATTTGTAGGCAGAGCACAGCCTTGCAAAAAATTGTTTCAAAGATTGCTCTTCAATTAATATGCAGAAAATAGAACTAGATGTAACTTAGAAAATAAAATTGACAATGGTGAGCAAATATGCATACATTCTGCATAAAGCAGATTTATATTAGGGAGAGAAGATATTTCAGCATTTCTTGCAGACATCTGATTTATTTATGAGATGTTTGCATTAACTCAACATATTTTTTAAAAAATCTATCCTTGAACTTTTGAACTGAAATCAGCACCTTTTCTGTGAAACAATACTCTGTGATTGATAAAATGCTATCATTGGAGTAATATTTAAAGATGGAAAATATATAAAAAGATGTCTAATGAAAAAACAATCTACCTATAATGCAAAACTATAAAAACAGTTATAACACTGTTCTCAATCTATTTAGTAATAAATTACAATTTATTCAAAAATTAGCCTGAATATCTTTACATTTTATTTCAAATCACAGATTTATAAACTTTCAACTGATGTTTAAACAGCATGGTCAGTGCTGACTTCAGTTTCCCTGAGACATTATATTTATACCTGTATATTCATTACAGGTTATACCCAGATACTGGTGCTGAATTTCTGGGTGTAGGATGATCAGAAGGATAAATTTGGATACCAGCAATATTCAGCGCTGGTACCTGGATAACTGTCCAGATAGCACAGGATAGCTATTTTGCTATCAGAATATTGGTGCTATCTGGATAACTTCAGGGTCTGCCTTGGCTCTGCTTCTGGAACTCTCTGAATATTAGTTAGTGAAGATTTTCAGTGGCATTATCTGGATAGTGCTGATGAAAATCAGTAGCTGATTTTTTACAGAGGAAAGGGTTGCTTCAGCCTGGATAAGTGCTGCCAAATATCGCCCCCTTCATTGATAAGGCTGAATATTAAGCTGCTTTATATGACAGGGGACCAAAATTATTATTCTCCTTCCCTCCTAGCCCAAAATATTGGTCTACCTAGAGAAAATTCAAATTTGGATCACTGATGCTATAGTTCTGACTTGATTTTGTTTTGTTTAATAGAGCAATGGAGATTATAGCAATTCAAGCGTTGAAGGTCAGGCATAGCAGTCCAAGTATGGCAGAGTAATTATAAGGCATTACATTTGTCAGCTAGGTGTAAAATACCCTTGTGCTGCTGAGTGAAGCCTTCATTTTATAAGTAAATTAACTGTAATAAATATCAGCCTGTAGTTGGTAGGTCAGCCATCTGTGAACAGGGAACACGTAGGCTATAAAATCCCTGTTAGATATTTTTCAGGCAAAATGTGGATAAGCTTTCCTTCTGTTTGGATCCCAAAGCTATCACAAAACCCAATATCCCTAGCAAGTTTCAAATTTGGATGGTGGTTGTGGTGGTGGTGGGGGCAGTGGCGTTCCTAGCCAAGATGGCACCCGGGGCGGATCGCTGATGCACCCCCCCCCCCCGGGTGCAGCGCCTCCCCGGCGAAATGACACCTCCCCCCCCCCCCCGGCGAAATGACACCTCCACCCCCAGCGAAATGACACCATCCCTGGGTGCACGCCGCTGGGGGGGGGGGGTGCCGCGGCGCGCGCCTGTCGGCTCCGAAAAGTTCGCTAACTTCGCTCGTTCGCTGCAGCTCCCTCTGCCCTGGAACAGGAAGTAACCTGTTCCAGGGCAGAGGGAGCTGCAGCGAACGAGCGAAGATAGTGAACTCGGAGCCAGGCACGCGCCGCGGCAGCCCCCAGCGGCGTGCACCCGGGGCGGACCGCCCCCACTGCCCCCCCTTGGTATGCCACTGGTGGGGGGGGGGGGGCAGCAACCACTGGGGAGTTAATGGGGTGACTTTCCTTAATCTCTCCAGTGGAGAGCTGCATAATTTGATCACCTTTCTGTAACCTGGACACCAGGTACCAGGTCTAATTACCAACATCCTTCTTTTTGGACATAGACAGTCCTTCCCCTTGATATAAGGATGTACTGCAGTTTCAGATGTTTGTATCCCAGTTTTAGAAAATTGGGATTGGATATCTATGCAATATGGATGTCTTAATTCTGGTTTTCAGATGTCCAAAACATGAATAGAACTTCTAAATTAAAGGCCATATTGTTCTAGTTTTCTTATTTGAACTCCATGTTGAATCAAATTGTTTTGGTAACTGTGGTTTTAAGAACTAGTGATGTATTGTGCTGTTTGGCTAGTGGATCAGGCAGAAGACAGATATCTGATCATTTCCTCCTGGGTCTTTTCTCTTATCCTTCACTTAGGGCCTACATGTGCTGTCAGACTACAGTGACTGCATATGGGAACTTGTGTTTGGGCAAATGTGTGATGTGCCCTTGTGAGTGCTGATGGGTCATAGTGCCCTGTCTGCATGTGATGTCCTCTCTGTATCTCTTTTCCAGCCCAATCCCATTCTGTTCTGAGCAGGGGCATAGCCAGACACCCAATTTTAGGTGGGCCTGGGTCCAAGATGGGTGAGCAGAAGAATTCCGCCTTGTCCACAAGTGATTTGGTCTCTCTCTCTCTCTCTCTCTCACCTACATGCCATATTGTCTCTCAAACATCCTCCCTCCCCGGCATACCTTTTAAATATCAGATTTTCACCGGCAGCGAGCAGCAACTAATATATACTGCTCATGTTGGCCCCACAGCCTTCCCTCTGATGCAATTTCCTGTTTCCGCATAGGCGGGAATACATCAGAGGAAAGGCTGTGGGGCTGGTGTGAGCAGTATGTATCAGTTGCTGCTCACTGCAGGCGAAGATCTGCTATTTACAAGGTATGCAGGAGGGATGGTTGTTTTCAGCTGGTGGGGCTTCGAGATCCCTTCCAACCACATCACAGGTGTGCTGCTACTGGGTGGGCCTGGGCCCACCTAGGCTCATCCTTGGCTACACCACTGGTTCTGAGTATGTGCTGGTGATATGTCTGTGGCAAATCTGTTGGTGGCGTGGCATGGGTGGAGAGTGGGTATAGAAGGTATTTGGCAGTTAACACACTGCACTTACTGTGCACTATCCCTCTAATTCTATAAAAGTCACCAAAAATTGCATGCGCAAATTTGGGTGTGCACCCAATTTGCATGCACAATTTAACTGGGTAATAAGCTAATTATCCCCAATAATTGGCTTTTGAACAGGCAATTATTGACACTAATTATAATTAATTGGCATTTACATGCGTAGCTTTAGGAACAGGATCTGCGCCTAAAATTTACCCATAATCTTAAAAAGGGGGCAAAGAAATGTGAAGGTCATGGGCAGAATGGGGGTGTTCCTAAAATTAACGCACATTATTACTGAATAGCAGGGATACACACCTAATGCAGGTGCATACATTTGTACTACCTTTCAGTTGGGACAAATGGCCGTGCCTAAAGTTAAGTGCAGTTCCCAGGCGGAAGTGCTACTATATAAACCATGCCTAAATTTAAGCACAGCTTATAGAACAGTGCTTTATTTGGCACCAATATCTTTGGCACCATATATATAACCCTGTTTATTAAGGCACGTTAGCATTTTTAACGCGTCTACAATTAGTGCACATGCTAACCGTGTAGGCGCCTATAGGGATATTGTAGGTGCATGCATGGTCAACGCGTGTACATGGTTAACACGCATTAAACATGTTAATGCACCTATAACACGGCCTAGTAAACAGGGCCTATACAATCTAGCCCCAATTGCCTAATGCAGAGTTAAAACAGGACCGTTTACCACATCCTAAACAGGAGGCGCCGCATGCTTATATGCTAACTGGGCACAGGTACCATATGTTCAACTGGATATTAATGCACTACCTGCAATACAAAATAGTGGGAATGCCCCTAATGGTTGGCATGTTACAATTTGCAGATAATGCTGGCTGAAGTCCCATGTTAAGCTGCAGCACCTGCAAATTTTACCACAGTGTAGTAAAAGGTGTAGTAAAAGGGCCACGTGGATTATAAAAACATAAATAAAACTACAACAAAGTCATATAAATATAGTTAAGCTAAAAGAGTACAGAATAAAAGGATAATTCAGCTAGAAAGATTAGTATCATAAAGAGACTTATTTTAGAAATACTATTTGTGTTTTAGATGTGCATAAACCGGCATTTAGGTTATTTTTGTGCCCTGCGCTTTCCCACTCATGTCAGGCTCAATGCGGCTTACATGGGGTAATGGACTTGCCCAGAGTCACAAGGAGCTGCCTGTGCCTGAAGTGGGAATTGAACTCACTTTCTCAGGACCAAAGTCCACCACCCTAGCCACTAGGCCACTCCTCCATGCTGCATATTTATTGCTTATTCATCTAAATTCTGATTTTAAAAAACTGGGATATACACGTCTAATACGCTAACATGTACATCTTACAAGGTAGATCACAATTTTAAATAATTTCAATAAATTACTTAAAATAAATGAATACCAGAAACATAACATTATAATCATATATACAATGTATTGCCCCAATACAGTTGAGACATTTATCTTGACTGCCCAAACAAAAGATACTTTTGATTAATAAGTAATTGCCTGATATCACGTAATGCTCTAAAAGTTAATGAGAGATTTTTTAAAAATTAATCTTAGCATAGATTGTCAGCCAGTAGAGGCCTGAGGGTGAATCCTCCAAGATAATAAACATTCTCCAACTTATTCAACTTGCCCTTGAAGATGGGAAAGATTCCAAGTGACTGGAGGAGAGCAGATTTAATTTAATTTAGATTAATTGAACATAACATTTGTTAATCTCATAACCATTAGGCTCCAAGCAATGTACAGAGTTCATTATTTTTATGAAAATATTTAAATGTTATACATTTACCAGGTCCATACATACCCATTTCTATTAAAACCTATCACAGTTCTGAACTATTTATACATACCCCGAACAACCCAAACAGAAGCATGGGTTCAGATGGACAATAGACTCTAGAGCAAGTAGTTCCAAATCTGGTTCTTGAGGCAGCCCAGCCAGTCAAGTTTTCAGGATACCCACAATGAATACTAATGAGAGAGATTTACACTCCACTGCATGAAAATCTCTCTCATGAATATTTATTGTAGATATCCTGAAAATCTGACTGGCTAGGGTGCCTCCAGGACCAGGTTTGGCAACCACTGCTGTAGAGAAAAGACTTTTTAAAGCCATGACTTTATTAGTTTGAAAAAAATGCAGGGCTCCTTTTACTAAGCAGGCTTACCATTCGCGATACAGGAAGTACCATAGCAGCCCAGCGGTACTTCCCACCCCTAGCGTGCCGTCATTTCCAGCGCTACAAACATTTATTAAATTTTGTAGCACCGGAGTGTACCTGGTGGTAATCAGGTAGTGGTTACCGCCTGGTGAGTGCAGGAGCCCTTACCGCCACCTCAATGGGTGGTGGTAAGGGCTTCCCCCTGAAATGGCCACGTGGGAAGTGCTTTACTTGCCGCATGGCCTTTTCCTGTAGGAAAGCGAGACTTCCCTTTTATCATGCCTTATAGACATCCTACATCTGATGGGATCATTGTGTTTGGGTGAAAAATTGAAATGTTATACTCTCTTTCATCTCCTGTGCTTTCTGTAGGATGATCTCTTGTATGCGAGGAGTTACGTTCCTACCCTTTGGAATGAATTGCAGATAGAAATTTGCCTGGAGAAGAATTTAATGAAGGCCCCTTTTACCAGCTGCAGTTAAAAAGCAGCGGTCTCAGCACAGACCCCTGGGGAACCCCACTATATACTCTTCTCTATCGAGAATACTGACCATTTACCCTACTCTCTGTTTTTTTTTTTTTTTTTACCAGTTTTTAATCCACAATAGGACATTACCTCCTATCCCCTGAATTTCTAAGTTTCTCAGAAGTCTTTCATGAGGTACTTTATCAAGTGCCTTTTGAAAATCCAGATACACAATATTGACCGGCTTACCTTTATCGACATGTTTATTCACCCCATCAAAGAAAGGTAGTAGATTGGTGAGGCAAGATTTCCCTTGACACTTGACTAAATCCATGTTGGCTATCGTCTCATTAATCCATGCTTATGTATGTGCTCTGTAGTTTTGTTCTTTATAATAGTCTCTACCATTTTGCCAGGCACCGATGTCAGGCTCACTGGTCTATAATTTCCTGGATCACCTAAAGAACCCTTTTTAAAAATTAGCGTTAGATTGGCCACTCTCCAATCTTCCGGTACCATGCTTGATTTTAAAGACAAAATAACATATCCTATATAATAATTCTCACCTCCAACGTTCTGAGGCTGCCTGGAACCATTGTTTCCGCTGGAGGTGGTGTCCCTCATATAGTAGATAATAGTGACGTCACACAACCCACACCAGATTGGCCAGTAGAAGGGAGAGGGGCGGAGCCACGATATAGGGCGCAGCGAATCAGCACAACACTGGGAATGCACAGCAGCAGGAATAGAAGCCTCTCTCACACAGTTACTCTCACATACACTCTCTCAAACATACACACTCAGAGGAAAACCTTGCTAGCGCCCGTTTCCTTTCAAACAGAAACGGGCCTTTTTTACTAGTTACTAATAATAGCTCTACAAGTTCATTTTTTAATTCTGTCAGTACTCTGAGATGTATATCATCTGGGCCAGGCAATTTGCTACTCTTCAATTTGTCAAATCACCCCATTAAATCTTCCAGGTTTACAGAGATTTGTTTCAGTTTCTTTGACTCATCAGCACTGAATACCATTTTTGGCACTAGTATCTCCCATCTCTTCTTTGGTGAACACCAAAGCAAAGAATTAATTTAATCTCTCCGCTATGGCCTTATCTTACCTGAGTGCCCCTTTTACCCCTCTGTCATCTAGCAACTGCTTTGCTTGTTTTTGCCAAGGATATCCAAGGTGCAACTGGAATTGCATTCAGTTATAGCATCATTAAAGGTGAGGAGGACATTTATCAAAATTTCATGGGTCATTGAGGGTTTCTTCTATCTTTCAGGACCAGAGATATTTGTAATCTTGCACCTTTTTATTGCATTTTCATGCACTGTATTTTTATAATTTTTAATTGCAATTTTAAAAACTTGGTCTGGGTAGGTATTAAATGCATGTACCATGATTCAAGGCATACCAACAATAAGCATATTCTCTGTTGTAAATCAAATGGCTGCTCCATATTTCAATAACCTTTCAACAGAGTGAAAATTTTCAGCGGTATTCTGTGCAGCGCCACAAAGATAGAACTACAATAACTTAAGTATAGTTGCTTGTATCACTGCCTTAAAATTTGACAAGATACAATAGAGACTGGATGCTTAACCATTCTTGTCATTAAAAAATCCCTCTTCACTATTCGTTCAACTTGGGTCTTTAATGATAACATATGAGCCACTATTCAACCCTTTGCAAATACTCACTTAACTTACATAGCACAAATTTGCAAGTGGACATACATGAGTCACAGCATGGGCAGGACACAGGTATGGCTTCCACTTACACATGTAACTTACAGAGTGGTCCTTTTACTAAGCTGTGGTAAAACGTGGCCTGCAGTAGTCTGAATGTGTGAATTTGCTGTGCACTGGGCCATTTTTTTTAACTGCAGCTGGGAAAAAGGTTTTTTTTTTTTAAGTGGGGCAGTAGATGGCCGTGTGCTAAAATTAAAAGTGCAGTGTGGTGATTTACTGCCTGAGCACTTACCACCAACTATTGACTAGCGGTAAGGGCTAATGTGCTACTCGTGCGGTAATCATTTAGCGCATGATAATGTGGCCGTGCTGTCAATTTCTGCTGGGAATGTGCCTCGTGGTAGAAAATACAAAAATATTTTCTACTGCGGGAAATAGCACGTGCCAACTTTAAAATTACTGCCATGTGCCCAAGCTAGCCCAGCGGTAATGTTTATTTGGTGTGTGCTACCTGCACACCCTCTATAAAATGTGGGATACAAATGTAACAAATAAATAAATTAGCCCTGCCACAGCTTAGTAAAAGGACCCCAGATTGCTATAAGCAGGGCTTTTTTGAGGGGGTACTTGGGGGTACTGAGTACCGGCACCTTTTCCATTGTCTGCTAAAATTGACCCATGGTCCCCAAGTTTTAATGAAAGAGCTCAGGCTCTACACACAAATTCTGCCTTGTTGTAGATTCTGTGACTGGTTGCAGGGGGCCTGGCTATTGTGGAGTTGGGGTCCTTCAGTGATCAGCCCTGGCCTGGCATTTGAGTACTGGCACCTTTTTTGCTAGAAAAAAACGCACTGGCTGTATGTCACTTATGTCCCTGCTGCATTTCGATGTCTGCACTTGTACCAGCTCGATGGCTAATACAGGTGCCTACATGTTAGGTGCTCCAATACCGGGTTACACTAGTATTTTATAATGGAACCTAGGCACCAATTTTTTTGTTATGGAATAGACTCCTTTGCATGGCCTGGAGGCATGCAAATGGAAGCACCAAGTTTTTGAATTGCCCCCAGTGAAACCAATATTTGAAGAACTTATGCTCCTAACTTTGAAAGTCATTCTTCTAATTTGGCCCCTTTGAAAATTTACTAGGGCTGAATGCCTAAATTTATATTGAAAATATCTCTGAGCTCCCAAATTTAGGAAACCAAAAAGTGGGTGACTACTGGGATGGATTTAGGGTGGGTAAATGGGTAGCAGCTTATATGTCTTGAAGGCAGCCCAAGGGCATGAATGAAGCCAAATGTGGTTGTACAGAGGAAACTAAGCATCTACTTCCTTCCAAAGTCATCCAGTTGAGGTTCAAGACCCACCTCAAGAGAAGAGTATTGAGTTGGAGGAAGCCTGCATTGTGGAACTGAGAGAGGAATTGCTGCATGCAACTTCATGTGTGCGCAGCTTACCAGAGGAGAAAAAATCCCTCCAAACTCAGCTGGTAGAGGTTAAGGATCAGATTCAAGATCAGAGCACTTTATTTATAAACACAAGGGAAATATCTAGCCCTGTTTTCTCACAGGCTTGGTACCTCTAATTCAGTCTCTTCAAGTGCAGTCCCAGTTTCAGTAGCCTGTCCCTGACATGGCTTCATACTTCAATACACAATAACTTTCTCTAACATAATCACAGCTCCAATAGCCTGTCCCAGACATGGTTCCATAGTTTAAATACCCAAGGGATAATTGGCCTACCTTGGCAGTATTCAGTTACCTCTCACACAATGCCTAGAATCCCTGGAGGCATAGACTTGAGGCTTTTTATAAAGCAGGGTGCAAGCGTCTGAGCTAGGGCCATTCCTCTTCCCTGGATCTCCTTTGAAGTACTGCAACTAAGCCTGCCCTGGGAGGATCCTTGCGTGGGGGCCTCCCCATTCTGTTCTACAGGAGGGTTTTTAACTTTCTGCTCTTTCTTTGAGACCCACATTTCTGGCCAGATAGGTTAACCAAGTTATTCCCTGCCTTAACACAACCCAGTTCCAGCCTCAGTAAAGATGCAAATGTTCTAAAAATATATTAGTACATCCCCATTTATGAAAAGAGCAAAGGCTGGACTGCTACACCAAACCTGCATCTTAACAGAATCCTTATCTTAGTTACACCTAAAAGCACAGCCCATTGCCTAGTAAAATATAAGAGACTACTCAAGGTAGAAACACAAATAGAAAACCCAAGAAACTAGACTCGGTGAACAATGGAACTCTGAAGAAAAGAAAGATAAATACATTTACTTCTGTACAGAATAAAATACAATGCTGATGTATTTCATCCTCTACAAAATGAAAATATTTTTTGTACTTCTGTTGTCTGATCATTTTTTATTTTCCTAGTCTCTTTTTGCCACTTTCTATTGTTTGTTGTTGTTGTTGTTGTTGCTTTCTCCTAAGTCCTTGTCTATGATTTTATTTCCATTTTCTTTCTTCACAGTGCTTGTCTCCATCGCATTACTTTCCTAGCTTCCCATCTCCTTTTTGTCTTTCACTCACTTTCTAGCCCCCCATTTGTACCCTCATACTCTTTCCTTTCCCACTCTCATTTACCAGTTTCTGTCTCTAATTCCTGGCACCTTCCCTGTCTTTTACATCCTTCCCAACTTTAGTTCCATCTTATATCTTTCCCCTTATCCAGGCTTCAAGTTCTTCATTTACTTCCTCTGTTTCTATCCTCTGTAACTTCTTTCAAAGACATATGCCCTTCCTTTATCTCTTACCTTCTCCATGTCCTGCCGTCCCTTTTAACTGTCTCCCAGCTCCTCCCTAAACCCTCCACATCATTCAAACTATCTTCCTTCTCCATATTCCTGCATTTATCCTAACAGCCATATTTATATCACTCACTAAATATCTTCATAAGTACGTACATAAGTATTGCCATACAAGGACAGATCAAATGTCCATTAAGCCCAGCATCCTCTTTCCAACAGTGGCCAATCCAGGTCACAAGTACCTGGCAAGATCCCAAAACAGTACAATACATTGTATGCTGCTCATTCTTGAAATGAGCAGTGGATTTTCTCCAAGTCCATTTTAATAATGGTCTATGAAATTTTCCTTTAGGAAGCCATCCAAACCTTTTTAAAACCCTGCTAATCTAACTGCTTTTACTACATTCTCTGGCAATGAATTCCAGAGTTTAATTACATGTTGAGTGAAGAAATATTTTCTCCAATTCATTTTAAATTTACTACTTTGTAGCTTTATTGCGTGCCCCCTAGTCCTAGTATTTTTGGAAAGAGTAAACAAGCGATTCACGTCTACCTGTTCCAGTCCACTTATTATTTTAAAGACCTCTATCATATCTCCCCTCAGTCGTCTTCTCCAAGCTGAAGAGCCCTAGCCACTTTAGCCTTTCCTCTTAGGGAAGTCGTCCCATCCATTTTATCATTTTCATCGCCCTTCTTTGTACCTTTTTTAATTCCACTATATCTTTTTTGAGATGCGGTGACTAGAATTGAAAATAATATTTGAGGTGTGGTTGCACCTTGGAGTGATACAAAGGCATTATAATATCCTCATTTTTGTTTTCCATTCCTTTCCTAATAATACCTAACATTGTATTTGCTTACTTAATTTCTTAGTCCTCCCTATCCCCCAGCTAATCCCCAAGTTCCCATTCTCCCATGCTACCCAAATTCTGAGTCAATTACTATCTCAACCAAGCCTTCAGTTCCCACTTAAATCCCTAATATTCAGTCAATTTTAGAATATGCCTTATTCTGGTTTCCCATGCAGTCCTAGATTCTCTCTGCTTTCTCACGTCCCATGTTTCCACTATTGGCCACTTTACCCTCCTTCCCCAGCATCCATTACTCCTACTGCCTCCCCATACCACCTTCACCCCTTTCCTAGCATTCATTCGTCTACTTCCTTCTCCAAACAGTATTTGCCTTCCTTTCTATGTTCACAAAGAGGGGCATTTTCGAATGGGGATGACCATCTCTAAGGGTGCCCAACTCTAAGGACGGTGCCACAAAGGGGTGGGGAAACGCATATTATCGAAACAAGATGGACGTTCATCTTTCGTTTCGATAATACGGTCGGGAACGCCCAAATCTTGACATTTAGGTCATCCTCGGTTTTCGGTGATAATGGAAACCAAAGACGTCTATCTCAAAAACATCGAAATCCAAGCCCTTTGGTTGTGGGAGGAAATCCAAGCCCTTTGGTTGTGGGAGGAGCCAACATTTGTATTGCACTGGTCCCCCTCACATGCCAGGACACCAACCGGGCACCCTAGGGGGCACTGCAGTGGACTTCATAAATAGCTCCCAGGTGAATGGCTCCCTTACCTTAGGTGCTGAGCCCCACAACCCCCCCACCCCCAGGGCCGCCAGTCTGAAGTACACTGCACCCACTACAACTGCTCCAGGGACCTGTATACTGCTGCGATGGACCTGAGTATGGCATCTGAGGCTGGCAAAAAAGTATTTTTAAACTTGTTTTTTATGGTGGGAGGGGGTTAGTGACCACTGGAAGAGTAAGGAGAGGTCATCCCTGATTCCCTCTGGTGGTCATCTGGTCAGTTGGGGTACCTTTTTGAGGCTTGGTCATGAAAAACAATGGACCAAGTAAAGTCAGCCAAGTGCTCGTCAGGGACACCCTTCTTTTTTCTATTATCGACTGAGGACGACCATCTCCTAATCACGCCCCAGTCCTGCCTTTGCTACCCTGCCAACCCGTCCCCGTGAACTTTGGTCGTCCCCGCGATGGAAAGCAGTTGGGAGTATCAAAAAATCGGCTTTCGATTATGCCGATTTGGATGACCTTGTGAGAAGGACGCTCATCTCCCGATTTATGTCGAAAGATGGGCGTTTTTCTCTTTCGAAAAAAAGCATGAAAGTATCTTTAACTGCCAGCCCCTGCATCAGTCTCCTTGTCCAAGCCCCAGTACCTATATAAACATCAACCCCTTTTTCTAGCCCTAGAACCCTTCTCTATCCCCGTCTCTTGTCTGCCTCCTATATCAGCATCAGCCCCTTTCTCTTAGCCCCAACCCCAGCATCTGCAACTTTGTTCCAGCCTCAGCACTCTTCTCTCACCTGACCCCAACATCTGAAGTCTCTGCACAGCAGCAAGAGTTTGTTCCATTGTGTGGCTGAGAGAGAGAGAGAGAGAGAGAGAGAGAGTTTAAAATGTGAGAACAGGCAATGATAGAATAGTGGGAGCAAAGGAGCTCCTGCTGCTAGAATGGTAGGCCAGTGAGACAAAGCTTGTGATGCCCTCAGGCATCCTGGGCCAGTGTCTCATTGGCTCACCTAATTTCTGTCTGCCTGCATATAATAAATGTATTGGTACCATTTGGTTGGTATCACAGAGAGATGGTATATAAAATCCATGACCCTTTAAACCCCTTTATCCTTTACCTCTTTAGCCAGTCCTGACTTTGTGCTGGCATATCGCCGCATCTCAAGAAAGATATAGTAGAATTGGAAAAGGTGCAGCGAAGGGCGACTAAAATGATAGCGGGGATGGGACGACTTCCCTATGAAGAAAGACTAAGGAGGCTAGGGCTATACAGCTTGGAGAAGAGACGGCTGAGGGGAGACATGATAGAGGTATATAAATAATGAGTGGAGTGGAACAGGTGGATGTGAAGCGTCTGTTCACGCTTTCCAAAAATACTAGGACTAGGGGGCATGCGATGAAACTACAGTGTAGTAAATTTAAAACAAATCGGAGAAACATTTTCTTCACTCAACGCATAATTAAACTCTGGAATTCCTTGCCGGAGAACGTGGTGAAGGCGGTTAGCTTAGCAGAGTTTAAAAAGGGGTTAGACGGTTTCCTAAAGAACAAGTCCATAAACCACTACTAAATGGACTTGGGAAAAATCCACAGTTCCAGAAATAACATGTATAGAATGTTTGTACGTTTGGGAAGCTCGCCAGGTGCCCTTGGCCTGGATTGGCCGCTGTCGTGGACAGGATGCTGGGCTCGATGGACCCTTGGTCTTTTCCCAGTGTGGCATTACTTATGTATTTATGTACTTATTTAGCTAAAAGTAAGCATGCACACTTACGTCACCTAAAACAGTATAAAAATGTATGTATAGTTTTGAAACTTTATATATGAACACAGTTTTCTTCCCTGATGAAGTTATGTCAGTGCAAATGCTACTTTTTCCTTGCAGCAATAAAAGAAGCATATGCGTTTTGAAATCATGCACAGGCTTTCAGCAGGATGGTAATCCACTTTGCCAAAGCCAGGTACTCTACTCACAAAAAGCCCTGCTTTTATCCACGGCTCCCAGCAAAACCTTTGAAAATGTGTCCCCAAATATAAGGAGTTCTTTTTAAAATATATAAACTAACATAATTAACACCTTCCCTAATAATTTAACAAGGCGGAAACAAATATTACATAAAATAGCTTATAGCCCCCATTACATATGGCAAATAGTTTTGGAAGGCATCCACTTCTGCTTTTTCCGCAATATTTATCACACCTGAATCAGTATTGCACCATTATGTGTGAGAGATGATCCTATAGGGACAATATTCTATTACTGCAAGCACATTCTTCCCAGTTTTCTGTAATTAAAGTAGTGATTTATCATTCCATGGAATTGTTTTCCTTCTAGTTTCTTCTAAAAGAAACCTTTGCTCAGCGGGCATTCAACTTCATTAAAGTACAGAAATCTCACACTGCAACATGGTATTTGAAAACAAAATTGCAATAGAAAGTAGAGAATATTTAAAAAAAAAATCTCCCAGAGTGTTGTCTAATTAATGGAAAAACACAGCCCAAATAGATTAGATCATGAATCATAGTATATTGAACACCATGCAAGAAAACGAAAAAGTCTGCTATACTCTAGATTTAAACTTTGTAAAGGAAGCAAAGGAAGAAGAGGAACGAATGGCAGAAGCATAAGAACATTGTCCTCCTGACGGTTTTTATCTATTTTTGAATTAATCAGTCTCTCTATTTGATTTGTTTGTTTTCTGGTTTTGTTACCTAGGATTGTGATTTTACCCCTGCCTGAAACTGAGGAATGCCAATAGATGTCTGTTATATTTTTGTGTGTGTGTGTTTCCCCCTTTCTTTTGTTTTATTCTTTTTGCTTTGATATTTCTTGATTCTGTTTTATTCTCATGATTTTCTTGTAAAATGGAAAATGTACAAATAAAAAGTAAAAAACAAACAAACATTAAAATAGAAACATAAGAAAATGTTGGCAGATAATAACTACGGCTTATCCAAACTGCTTTATTTTACCATATATACCTTAGATATTACATGGTATCTGGCTTTATTCTTGCTTCCTTAGATCTAAAGATCCTCTATCCTCCTCCTATGCTTCGGTAACATTTAATACTGCTTTTGTCTCCACCATCAATATTAGGTGACTATTTCATGCATCTACAACCCTTTCTCCGGAGGTTTTCTTTATGTTGCTCCTGAGCCTGCTGTCTTTGTATCTCATATTGTGACCCCTTTTGAATGTCCTTTTCACCAAATAAATGTGAAAGCTGTTTTCCTACTAAGAGTATACAATCATATGAAAGCTATATTCCCACTAAGGCACTCATTTAGTAGAAGACGGATGTCTCAAAATGGCCAAAGACAGAATTTATACTGCAGTTTCTCCAAATAGCAAGTGAGCCTGTTGGAAGTGTATTTTGGGCAGGACTAGGGTATGGCCAAAATTAGGACATCATTCAGAAATAATGGAATAGGAAGAGACGTCCAAGGTGAAAAAGAAGGATGTTTCTATCTAGACCTGTTTCAGTCATGTCAAGGGTACAAAACAGTTCCTTGATTGAGCAGCTGACCACTGGAAGGATGAAGGCATGACCCCTCATTCATCTCCCAGTGGTTACTGACACCCTTCCACCCCCCTAAGAAGTGAAAATGACAGTGAACACCAGGCTGCATGACAGTTTCAGGTATTATAGCCATTCTTAATAGAGCAGCTAGCAAGTGTAAGGAGTAGCCTACTGTCAGTGCAGGGGAATTTAAACAACAGGACCCATGTGTAACTCCCATTTTAACTCTTTTATTTCTATACAACTATATGATTCCTCCTGGAACACAGGAGGAATTGCTGTGGAGGAGTGGCCTAGTGGTTAGGTTGGTGGATTCTGGCACTGGGGAACTGAGTTCAATTCCCACTTCAGACACAGGCAGCTCCTTGTGACTATGGGCAAGTCACTTAACCCTCCATTGCCCCATGTAAGCCACATTGAGCCTGCCATGAGTGGGAAAGCACGGGGTACAAATATAACAAAAAAAAATTCCTACTCTACCTGAATTTATAAGACAGCTATAAGCATGATGACAGTTGTAGTGGTGTACCTCTAGGTATAATAGGTTTTTTTTAAATCTGTTCTGGAGATCTCACAATAACATGTAAAGGAATTAAGGTGGGACTTGTACTTGAGTCCCAATGTTTAAGGCCCATTGTACTGACTACTAGGCTGCCCCTCTGCTTTGTACGGACCTCTGTATGGCCATTTTTGTACAAATGATGAGACAGATGTTTTTGTGTCTGGTTTTTTTTTGGCATGCATATTTTGGAAAATGGCTGTTCATTTTGGATATTTTCAGTACAAGAATGTCCTTCTCGTGAATTTTTGAACAGTAAATCCCAATGTTTTTCCAGTTCAAAAATGGCTGTGGGATGGACTTTTTGGGGGATGTTATGAGCAGGACATCCCCAATTCTGACTTGGAAGTTCTTTTGAAAATGCCCCTCCATGAGTATACAGTTGTGTTGGATTATTTGTAGTAAATAATTAGCAGATTTTAATACACACAGCTTCAGCTTTAGAAATGTTAATTTCTTTCTTCATCTCTCTCTCATTCACCCCTGAATAATTCACTGCTGAGTCACTTTAAAGTTGAAGTAACAAAACATCTGTTTACTCACAGTTTGTAGTTAGATTATAATCAGACAGGCTTATATATACATATTACTATACATTTGTATTATCAGCTCCTTCCATGTGCTTAGATGGTAATGGATGCTCACACCACCATAGATCCTCTCAGGTTAGGAGAGATCATGAGCTCCATGTGCTCCATGTGCTGCATCTGCTGCATCTATCCCCCACAGGAAGTTGCATAGCTGTGTGACCTCTCTAAGTAATTCACATCAGAGGTCACAGAGTAATCACAGAGAAATAATAGGTGACAGGCAATGCATGTAAAATACAATTACATTCCAACAAACCCCTTCTCATGCATAACTGTCATGCAATTATTTATTCATACAAAGTCCAAGCTTTATACGCAGATTCACAAAATGTTCTCTGGGTAACGGTTTGGTCATGATGTCAGCTGTCATCTCACTGGTGTGACAATAGTGTAGACTGATGACCCCTTCTTTTGCCAACTCTCGCACGTTGTGGTATTTCGTTGCGATGTGCTTGGTGCGTGACTGAACCTTGTCATTCTGTGACAGTCGGATGCAGCTCTGATTATCTTCCATTATCTGGATTGGTCTCTGTTCAGCTATACCAAAATCCAGCAAAAGTTTTTCAATCCACATCAGTTCTCTGCACGCTTCCGATACAGCCACGTATTCAGCTTCTGTAGAAGACAAACTCACAATACTTTGTTTATGACTGGCCCATGAAATTTGTACATTTCCATACATAAACACATATCCACTTGTGGATTTATAATCAGAATGATCCCCTGCCCAATCTGAATCACAGTAACATATTAGTTTTGGATTACTATTGGCTGAAATCTTTAATTTACAATCAATGGTACCCTTTAAATACCTTACCATCCTTTTAACTGCAGTCCAATCTGATTTGGTAGGTGAGCTGACCCTTCTGCTCAAAATTCCTACTGCATTTGCTATATCAGCCCTGTATGTGGTAGCTAGATATAAAAGCTTACCTATGGCTGATCTATATTGGATGTTATCTGGTAAAGGTTCTCTTACTGTTTCATCCTTCAGAAAATCAGTGATCATGGGAGTGCTTACAACTTGGGCATCTTGCATACCTAAACTTTCAATAAGCTCATTTATTTTCTGCTTCTGGCTTAGAAGATAAGAACCATCATTTTGTTTCTCAATTTCTATACCAAGATAGTATGACACATTACCAAGTTCTTTTATCTCAACATTCTGGTTTAAATATTTTACAATGCCCTTGTACTCTTGCTCACTTTTGCTTGCAATGAGCAGATCATCAACAAAAGCTAAAATGTATGCATATTGTCCATTTGTGCACCTAGTGTACAAACATTTATCTGCTTCACCTTGCTTAAAACCTAAATTTGTCAATATTTCATGCAATTTGTCATTCCAACATTTTGCACTTTGCTTTAATCCATAAAGACCTTTGTTTAATTTACACACTAGCTGTCTTTGTTTTGTATTTATGAAACCTGTTGGCTGTTCCATGTACAAGTCTTCAGTTATATCTCCGTGAAGAAATGCTGTTTTCACATCAATGTGGTTGACTTGCATGCCTTTTGAGACTGCAATGCTCAGAAGTGTTCTGATTGTCGTGTGTTTCACTACAGGTGCAAACACTTCATCAAAATCTTCTCCATATTTTTGAAGATATCCCTTTGCCACTAATCTGGCTTTATACCTTTCCACTTTTCCTTGTGCATTCCTTTTTAACTTGAATACCCATTTGCATCCTATAGCTTTCTTGCCAGGAGGTAATTTTGTAAGAATCCAAGTATTATTTTTATCCAATGCATCAATTTCTTCTTGTGCAGCTTTATGCCATTCAGCAGCTTCTTCTGCTGACATTTTCTCAATCTCATCCCATGTTAAGGGCTCTTGAGCTTCTGCTGACTTTGTTAGGTAAGACAGTCTTGGGGGTGGAACACCTTTGTTTTCCCTGGATGAGCGTCTGACAACAGGTTGGTCTGACCTTTCCGCATCCTCTAAATCTGAGAGTTCTTCTCCAATTGATTCCCCTTCTCCAACTGTACTGTCTTCTTCAATGATCCTTTCTGTGTCTGCTTCCTCTGCCTGTTCCTCGTTAGATACAGATGAGTTGCTTTCAGACATCTGCCTTGGTATGGCATTTATATACACTGGCATGTCTATTATGGTTCTAGTTTCATATTCTGGATGATAAGGCTCATCTGGGATAATCCAGCCTTTATCAACCCTTTTGTTTTCATCAAAATATGTAACATGTCTTATGCTAACAATGCCAGTTTTCAGATTCAAAATTCTATATCCTTTGTGTCCTGGAGCATAGCCAACTAAAATGCCCCTTTCTGTTGTGGAATCCAGCTTATGCCTTCTTTGCTTTGGTACATGAGCATATGCTGTACTTCCAAATGTTCTTATGTGTGACAGGTTTGGCTTCCTACCATGCCATGTCTCATGTGGTGTGCGCTCAGCGCCTTTAGTTGGCATTCTGTTTTGTAGGTACACTGCTGTGAGAATGGCTTCCCCCCATAGTCTTTTAGGGAGATTGCTATCTGACAGCATACATCTGGTCATTTCCACAAGTGACCTAAATTTTCTCTCTGCAACAGAATTTTGCTCTGGTGTATAAGCTACTGTTGTGATATGCTGAATGCCTTCTTGTTCTAGAAATGTGCGCATGCTTTGTGAAGTGAACTCACCACCATTGTCGGTCTGAAGAACCTTTGGTTTTCTTTCAAATTTATTGCTCACCATGGCTACGTATTTCTTCAGCATGTCTGTGACTTGACTTTTTTCTTTCAGCAAATAGGCCACACAATATCTAGAGAAATCATCCAAGAATATTAGCACAAATCTGTTATTTCCCAATGATGGGATATTAAACGGTCCACATAAGTCACTGTGTATTAAGTCCAGCACTTTATTACTCCTATTTCCTGTGTATGCAGGAAATGAGGGTCTCACACCTTTTTGAGTAACACAGTCTATGCATTTCTCAATTTTACCAGCATCTGCACTTATCTGAATGCCGGTGGCCAGTTGCTTACTGTAAAGATCCTGGATCACCTTAGAATCACGATGTCCCAGGTGGCGATGCCAGATTTCCAGACTACATTTACCATCATTCTTCCTTACTTGCGCCATATGTGAGGCTTCACCTGAAATGCTCAGTTTATAAACATCATTATGCATAAAAGCTTCAGCATACACTTCATCATTTTTAGAGATTGTGCACTTACTGTTTTCAAAATGAATCGCAAATCCCTTCTTATCTAATGTAGATACACTAAGCATATTACAAACTGCTTGGGGAATATACAAGACATCACTTACAGGAATTTCTTTAACTTCATTAGACACTTTGCATTTTAAGAATCCAATACCTTTTGCTTGGATCTTAGCAGTCCCTGCGTTTGCAGTTTTAAGAATACCTTCTTCTGGACACATTTCCTGAAAGAAATCTTTACAATTGGTTAAATGGCATGTGCTCCCTGAATCCAAAATCCAAGTACTTTCATTTGAATTATTATTTACCATAGTCAAAGATTTTTCTGCCATTAGAAAGCCCTTGTGTTTATCTTTGTCCTTCATACATTTCCTGGTTTGAAAATTCTTTAGTTCCATTGGCTTAGGTGAGCTAGAGGGAGTGTTTTGTGTTTCCTTACACCATTTAGATACATGTCCCTCCTTTCCACATGAGTAGCAAATCAGCTTGCCCTTGGGTGGAGTTTTCCCATAGCTCCGCCTTCCTCTGTTCTTTGCCAAGAAATTTGTTTCATTTCTCTCTGACTTGCTTTGAGAACACATCTCCTCAGAATCATTTATTATGCATTCCTGCCTTAGTTTTGATGTTGCCTGTTCAAAAGATTGCCCTTCAATGGCCTCATTTACAGACCTAAAAACATCAAACTTCTTTGATAGTGAGGTAAAAAGAAATGCTCTTTTCAATGCATCACACATGGGAATTCCAGAAAGTTCTAGCTTTTGAAATGAAGACATAAGATGCATAATGTGATCATTACATTTACTTTTATCCCTTAATTTGGTTTCATTCAACTCTGCCAACCAAATTGGTTGCTGCTTTGCATATGTAGTTGCATACATAGTTCTCAGTTTATATAAAATGTCCTTTGGTGTATCTTTTCCCTCCACTAATATGGCTTGTTTCTCTGAGAGAGCTTCCAAAAGCATGCACTTCACATAATAGTTTGCATTGTCCCATTCAGCCATATTTTCATCTGTTCTGTCTTGGTCTAAGCATATATCTAATCTTTTTGCTCGAAGGAGACATATGAATCTTAGTTCCCACTGCTGATAATTAAACTCAGTTAATCTAGGCACCTTGAGAGAATAGAAAAATGGTGAATTTCTTCCCTCAGCCATTTTCTTAGCCTTCTGTCTGCTGTGTGGGGGGAGAGAGAGACAGACTGAATTTTTCCTTTAAAACTTAAGAGAAAAATGTGGCCTTTTTTTCTGCCTGGTAATATTTCTCTTCTTTTTCAATTCCTGGACCCTGGGGCCCATAACCCTTTTGTTGGATTATTTGTAGTAAATAATTAGCAGATTTTAATACACACAGCTTCAGCTTTAGAAATGTTAATTTCTTTCTTCATCTCTCTCTCATTCACCCCTGAATAATTCACTGCTGAGTCACTTTAAAGTTGAAGTAACAAAACATCTGTTTACTCACAGTTTGTAGTTAGATTATAATCAGACAGGCTTATATATACATATTACTATACATTTGTATTATCAGCTCCTTCCATGTGCTTAGATGGTAATGGATGCTCACACCACCATAGATCCTCTCAGGTTAGGAGAGATCATGAGCTCCATGTGCTCCATGTGCTGCATCTGCTGCATCTATCCCCCACAGGAAGTTGCATAGCTGTGTGACCTCTCTAAGTAATTCACATCAGAGGTCACAGAGTAATCACAGAGAAATAATAGGTGACAGGCAATGCATGTAAAATACAATTACATTCCAACAAGTTGTAGGAGTGGTGTCCTTGGACTTTTGAGTTTCCAACTTGACCTGTATGGAACTCGGTATTAGAAACAAGCATGCTATTCTTAAATCACCAAAACCCACAAGCTTCTTGCTCTCATAATTTTGCCTATGACATGAGATCGTAGACATACTGATTATACTTGATTCAAGAACGTTAAAAATGTTTTCTGCTTGTGTATTATTTATATTATCAAGGTTTGCGAATATGTCTCCCTCTTTCCCTTCTCTCTTTTATGGTATGCACATGTAGGCCATGTAGAGGTAATGTTATAATAGATCTTTTAAAAATGTGCAAAACCAGCCTTATTTTATGACTATTCTAAGATAACATAATTGTATGTGGCTTTATAAATATACTTCCTGAATTATCACCACGGGCATATATATCATCTTGCATACAATTGTACATTCTCCTAGGCTGTTGCAGCTATGTACCCTGTGCATGTACCTCACAACTCTACCCAAGCTCCACCTAAAGTTTGCAGGAACATCTGTGTTGATCATGTAAAAGTATGTATGTTTCTATGTACATATATACACAGTTTAATAGTAGTCAGTTTAAAACATGCTTTATGCACAGTAACACCCTCCCCCCCCCCCCCCCCCCAAGTGATCACTTTCAATAGATCAGACGGGTCAATTTTCAAAAAATCATTCAGAAGGTAATTTTATAACAGGGTGCTTAGGTTAAAAGGGCAGGAAGAAACCTACTTTTAGCCTATTTTATAAAGACATTTATATATAGATTTTATACATATATTTTTTTTATATGTCCTTGTGTTGTAGACCCCTGAGGAGGACTCTCCAACTGAAACTTGGCCCGTGTTGTTTTTTTTTATTGGGTCAGATTAACTACTGGGAAATAAACTTTTGGGCACGTTTTACCCGTGGTTTGCCTTGGTTACTTGGTACTGTTCCACTTCCACCTTTGCTGTGGTTTTTGCTCTTTCCTTGTGGAAGGTGTGTGGACCCCTTTTTTTTGGGAGGGGGTTCTCGATAGTATGCTACTTTCCAATGTCAATAATTGATCTATATATATAGATATAGATTCTAAAACAGAACATTACTAGATAAGTATTGGTACCCTGGAAGATTTTTCAGTGAATTATGGATTATTGATGCCACATATAAAACTGGAGTCCTAGAATAAACAACATTCAAAAATCTATATTCTGTTGCAGTTAAAAAAAGTGTTTTTTTTTAAATTCTGATCTATGACTTATTTTAATTTTCACCTATAAAAATGCTATAAGATTAGATGTCAATCTTCTATAACAAACCCTATCAGATGGTTAACAATTTACCTTAGGTACACAGTTGTCTTGATTCATAATCATGATAACCCCATCCTTATCTGCCCTTCTGATAACTATCTCTTTATCTTGTGATGAATGTTACAGAGCCACCAGTTCCTGCTTCGAGTAATTGGAGCTATAAGCTTTCTTCTTTGATTCTGTTACTTCTACGCCTTTCAAAATTGAATTCTTGAAGGATAATATTGCCAGATACAATGACCCTGATGGAACCCATTCTGAGTTACTTCTAACAATCAACTGATTTTTTCATAGAATGTTATTACATTTTTTGATCAACTGATCAAAAAATGTAATAACATTCTATAAAAAAATATAATTTTAATTGCAACCTCCATATAAATTTCTCATTATCAGTTCTTAACTAACAATCATGCCAAGTGGTCAGTACAAAGGAGAGATCCCAGGATAAAATAGATGTTACATCCTTTGTCAGAATCCTTTTGGATAAATGCACAATTGCTGATTCTGAGATTTGAGATCTCTGCAATATTGACATTGTAAGTAGTATATTATGCCATGCTTTGGAGTCCTTTTACAAAGGCATGCTGAAAAATAGCTTGCGGTAGTGTAGACGGGTGTTTTGGGCGTGTGCAGAATTAATTTTTCAGCCTTTTTTTTTTTTGCCAAAAATGGACGTGCAACAAAATCTAAATTGCTGTGTGGCCATTTTGGGTCTGAGACCTTACCACCAGCCATAGACCTAGCGGTAAAGAATTTGGGCGGTAATGACCTATGTGCATCAGATGCCATTTGGCACATGTCCGCTATGTGCGCCAGAAAAAAACATAAATTTTCAGACATGCGTATCGGACGCATGCTAAAAATGAAATTACTGCAGGAGCCATGCGGTAGTCGGGCAGTAATTCCAGTTTGGCGCACATTGAGCACACGTAGGTGCCTTCGCGGCTTAGTAAAAGGAGCCCTTTGTATTGATATTTAAATATTTTTACTGCTGTAATTGGTGCTTATGTTTCATTTATTCTTACTGTACACTGCCTAGAGGTATATAAAATAATGAGTGGAGTGGAACAGGTGGATGTGAAGCGTCTGTTCACACTTTCCAAAAATAGTAGGACTAGGGAGCATGCGATGAAACTACAGTGTAGTACATTTAAAACAAATAGGAGAAAAAGTTTCTTCATCCAACGCATAATTAAACTCTGGAATTCATTGCCGGAGAATGTGGTGAAGGCGGTTAGCTTGGCAGAGTTTAAAAAGGGGTTGGATGGTTTCCTAAAGGACAAGTCCATAGACCGCTACTAAATGGACTTGGAAAAATCCACAATTTCGGGAATAACATGTATAGAATGTTTGTACATTTGGGAAGCCGCCAGGTGCCCTTGATCTGGATTGGCCGCTGTCGGGGACAGGATGCTGGGCTTGATGGGCCTTTGGTCTTTTCCCAGTATGGCATTACTTATGTACTTCAAAAAGGCAGTAAATAAATCCTACTAAGTAAATAATAAATGAAATGAAATATTGTCCATGGATGATTCTGACAAGTTACTGGCTCCCACATAAATCTTCTCCATCTCTCTCTCTTGCAAATAATCTTCAGAACCGAATATCACTTCACTTATGGAGTCCAGCAGTTTATCAGTAGTAATCTTCTTAGTCATTACCATCACAAGGAATTAAGCAGCCAAAAAAGTACACATATCCTAACATTGACATTCGCACCTCAGCCAGCCTTAATAAATTCTTAATTATATAAATAATACCAAACAACATTTTCTTTGGAATAAAATTTGGCCGCAGCTTTATTTCCAAATAATCATAAATAACTCAATTCACTTAACAACCACTTAGTAACATATCAATCAATATCTTGGTTAAATTCATATAGCGGTTTAATACTGTTAAGCCATTCGGTCACGAAACTGGCTTACCTTCCCCACCTTACCCCCCATCCCCCCATGTGACTTACGGTGCCGTCAAGCCACATCTTACTCATGGCGGTTCCGCCCATGAGTTCTTTTCCATTTCATAACTTTCACAATATTCATTTTAACCGCTTCTGGTGCCTGTAGCCCCCTTCATCCAGGCACCCCCTTTCTTATTAAAAGCTGCTACCGATCCTCCCCAAAACTACCCCCCCACTCCCCTATTCCGCTCCCAAACTTCTCTAAAATTTGACCCCCCCCAAAATTCCAACTCCCACCAAAAAACAGGGTGGGCTGGGACGGGTCCTTCAACTACCTTCCAACCACCCTCCCCCTCTCCTACCTAACTAACTATCCTTTTCAGCGCCAATTTCCTCCTATCCTGCCCTTTCTTTACTAACCAATCCTATTCCTTTTCCTTCATCCAATCCCCTTTTCCTTCCCTTTGTTGCTGCCCTACCAGCCTCCAATTAATTCACCCTTACCCTCTCTTCCCCTCCCCCCACCTCTCATCACTCTAACTTGGCTGCTTCTCTCTCAGCCAATGTTATCACCCTCACTAATTAACAGTGAGGGTTTCCTTATTTGGTAGCTTGGTCCCTAGCTGAGGCACCTTCAGACTACTGCTAAGGGTCCACTGGCACCATTTTGAAATCTGACTACTGAAGGAACAGGAATGTTTAAGGATCACTGCTACCCTCTAGCTAGCTGGGGAGGATGGGTATTGGCGGTGTTAGGGATGGGGTGAATTTGACTGTAGAGGGATTTCACATAGTATTGGGGGTGGGGGATGGGGATTTAAATATCAAGGGTTACTGGGATGGTTGATAGAGAGGTCTGGTGTTGGAGGTGCAGATTAATACATTCCATCACTCGTGCCATTAAAAGACAGCAGGTCCAACTAAGTCTTTGCATTACTGTAGCCAGGAGCACATAATGTTCCTTGCTGCAGCAAAGCAAATTTGTATTTATTGCAGGAGTTACTAACCTGTGGTACTGAGGTACCACAGGTTAATGACTTGTACCATAAATAGCACTAAAGTAAAATGAGCTTTTTTACTGGAGCATAGTAACTACCCCTCTTGATTTTTATTTTCATGTACAGCGCCTTGAGTGAATTCCTTCAAAAAAGCGGTAAATAAATTCTAATAAATAAAATACCTTGTAACTGTCCTGTTTATAGTCTTTGCTGACACATTTAAAATGACATACCACAGAAAATCAAACTCTTCAAAGGAAAAAGTATTTCATTAGGTGTTTCAACTGCAATCTGTAATCAAAAGGTGTTTGTTCATCAGCCAGCATACTAATTTACAGTTTATCAAAACTTGAAAAGCAGTAATCTTCATCCATTTTATGAAAGAACTTGTGCAAGAGCAGGACTGCACGTCTGAGAAAGATAAACTTATACTGTAAATACAAGGCATATTCTCCAACAGGTTTCTTTTATTCAGTGAGAAAAGTTTGCAATTATTTTTCTTTCAAATCAAGCAGGAGACAGAAATTTCCAGCTGATTGCACACAGTTTTAGAAAGTGAAGGAGGGAAAGGAGGCGAGAAGTGGAATTTTGAACGTGCTCAATAGGGATTATTGCACTTGCCAAAGCCATTTCAGCAAATATGTAACCTGTTTGGACAAAATAGCCCTTATAATTACTTTCTCTATACCATTTTTTAAATTCTCTGTCATGAAGCAATTAATTAATGAGAGCAGGAAAAAACTTTTTCCTGTTTCTGCTAAATTGGTTACTTAAACCACATAGAATTACTATGCAAGCCGCATTGAGCCTGCATTGTGTGGGAAAGCGCGGGGTACAAATGTAATAAATAAATAGAAGACACAGAGGTCAATATGCAGCTGTGTGGTCAATGTATAATTTGAAAGACAGCATTTTGAAACTATAAATATACTCAGGGGTCCTTTTACAAAAAGCGCTGAAAAATGGCTTGCGGTAGTGTAGGCGTGGGTTTTGGGCACACGCTGATCCATTTTTTTGCACGCTTGTAAAACAGGCCTTTTTAAAATTTTTGCTGAAAATGGATGTGTGGCAAAATGAAAATTGCTACGCGTCCATTTTGGGCCTGAGACCTTACCGCCAGCCATTGACCTAGTGGTACAGCGCTGCGTTAATTTGTACAGCGCTGCGTAACCCTAGTAGCGCTCTAGAAATGTTAAGTAGTAGTAGTAGTAGTACATGGTAAGCTGGCGGTAATGACCTATGCGTGCCAAATGCCACTTGGCGTGCGTCCGTTATGCGTGCCCAAAAATAAAAAACATTTTTCAGACACGCGTATCGGACACGTTACCACAAGAGCCATGCGGAAGTCTTGTGGTAACTCCATTTTGGCACACGTTGGGTGCACGTTGACGCTTATGCGGCTTAGTAAAAGGATCCCTCAGTGATGCTATTCAAATGATATCCAACTGATGGCAGGCTGTAGATAATTGCAATTTGTAAGGCCATACAAAGACAGCATAAATTTGTACAAAGACTATTACTCATCAATCACTATTTTAGACGACTAGTTGCTAATTACTCCATATGGCTGGAGTTCACTTTGTTGTAGAGTTAACACTAGCTGCTTGCAGGATGCTTATGTCCAAGTCCTCCTTTCTTCTCCTCGTTACACCTTTTTTTGGCAGAACATTTTCTAGCCTAGCGGTTAGAGTTGTGGAATGAAAACAGTGTTCAAATCCCACTGGTACTCTATCAGGCTTATTTTCGAAAAAGAAGGGCACCCATCTTCCGACACAAATCAGCAGATGGGTATCCTTCTCTCAGGGCCGCCCAAATTAGCATAATTGAAAGCCGAGTTTGGGCGTCCTCAACTCCTTCCCATCATGGGACTGCGGCGTGATTAGGATATGGACATCCTCGACTGATAATGGGAAAAAGAAGGGCATCCCTGACGAGCACTTGGCTGACTTTACTTGATCCATTTTTTCTTTCGACCAAGCCATGAAAAGGTGCCCGAACTGACCAGATGACCACCGGAGGGAATCGGGGATGACCTCCCCTTACTCCCCCAGTGGTCACCAACCCCCTCTCACCCTAAAAAAAACTTATTTTTTTTTTTTGCCAGCCTCTATGCCAGCCTCAAATGTCATACCCAGCTCCACGACAGCAGTATGCAGGTCCCTGGAGCAGTTTTAGTGGGTGCAGTGCACTTCAGCCAAGCAGATCCAGGCCCATCCCCCCCACTGTACCCATATGTAGCTGCCCCCCTTCACCCCTTAGGGCTATGGTAGTGGTGTACAGTTGTGGGGAGTGGGTTTTGGGGGGGGGGGTTGGGGGGCTCAGCACCCAAGGTAAGGGAGCTATGCACCTGGGAGCAATTTGTGAAGTCCACTGCAGTGCCCCCTAGGGTGCCCTGGCATGTGAAGGGGACTAGTGCACTATGAATGCTGGCTCCTTCCACGACCAAATGGCTTGGATTTGGTCGTTTCTGAGATAGGCGTCCTCGGTTTCCATTATCACCGAATACCGGGGACGACCATCTCTAAGGTCGACCATCTAAACATTTAGGTTGACCATCCCTAAGGTCGAACTAAATGTTGGGATTTGGGCATCCCGACCGTATTATTGAAACGAAAGATGGATGCCCATCTTGTTTCGATAATAAGGGTTTCCCCGCCCCTTCGCCGGGACATCCTTAGAGATGGTCGTCCCCGTTCGATTATGCCCCTCCATGTGATCTCAGGCAAGTCACTTAATACTCTATAACTAGGAGCTCTTTACCTCTCATGGTAGCAGCTAACAAAAACAGAATGGAAAGCTATTATAATGAGCTAATTACTATACAAATGTGCATGCAAGGTGATGAACAACTGTTTTCCAATCCAGCCCAATGCATAGAAGCAGTTCCTAGCTTTACCGTGGAAATGTTAGCGGGAGATCCAGACCTCCCATTAAATTTGAGTGAGCTTCACACAACAAAATATCAGGGCAGAGGGACTGCAGAACACAAAAAAGTATAACAAAAATCCAACCTGGAAGGCTGTAGGGAGCTGGTGAGTCCCTGCTTCAGCTGTCCAGGGCCAGGCAGAGAAGAGGGAGGGCTGCAGAAGTTCTTTATTGCCTCTGCCCTGTCCTGCCCCTGGCAAGGAAGCGGGGGTGGCAGAAGAGAGAAGAGAACTCCAGAGCATACGGTAGGTAATGCCAGAATCCCGGAATCAGTGGAGCTAACTCCAGGCTCTCAGCATCAGCAGAGTCCCCTGGCTCCCGGCATCAGCGGACTGCCCCCCCCCCCCCCCAAGCAAGAGAGTGCAGGCTGTCGGCTTGTTTTTGAAGAAAAAAAAGCTACACTGGCTCTCATACATGCAAGCACCATACATAGACAGGGTCACATGCAGTGCGGTCCCTTTGTTGTTGCTAGACATGTACATGTTTGAGAGAAGAAAGTAAAGAAAACCCATAGCAGTGCTGAAATCTCAATGTACAGAATATGACCTGACAAGTCAGTCTGGGGCCTCCTTCCACAATGCATGCTATGCGACAATGAGAGGCACCAAGGCCACCTCAGCTCGTATGACATCTGTGCTCATGTAATGGATACCCATCTCCTCAGTCTCCCCCCTTAATCTGTCTGGTGCTATGCGTCCCAGCCTATGTGAGGAGCAGTGCACAACATGGTAATCAAATCAATAATGTATGTAATGTCAAGGAGGCCCAGCCCCTCAACTCTGTCTCCACCAACTTGTGCTTTGCAGGCATTTTGGACTCCACTGTGGCCTTGAGTCGCGCCGGCGCCAGTACCGAAATGATCGCCGAGAGAACCTGGGCCTGATCCAGCTCAAGTGGGAGCAATGTAAGTACTACACAGATTAGCCCCCTTTAATGTCTCTCTCCCCCCATCAGGACTCTGGATGCAGCTATCCTCATTACATTGTAGCCCAAATCCCCATATCTCTGGTAATGTGTGGCAGCCTGACCCCAAGCTATGAGATGACATGGAAAGGAATGGTGGGGGGGGGGAGTGGCGTTCCTAGGGTGGCTGACACCTGGGGCGGATCGCCGATGCGCCCCCCCGGGTGCAGCGCCCCCCCAGGTGCAGCGCGACCCCCCCCCACGAAAGGACACCCCCCCAGGTGCATTTTTACCTGCTTGGGGGGGTGCTCTCCCTCCCTCGAAGGGTGGCTGCTCACCTTTTGTGTAAAAAAGAAGCGTGGGGATTAATTAGACAACAGCCCCCCATCCCTGGGGTGCCCCGCCTGCCCCGATTCTAGCCCTGCAGCTCCCGCTGGAGAGGCGGTACTCGCTCGCTAGGTCAATGAGGGGAGTTCGGCTCCGCCTCTCTGCTCACGTATCTCCCGCCTCCCCAGCCGCTCACACAACAACGCGCCGGCAGTGGGCCTGGAAGATGGCGGAGCGGCAGCCGGAGCATGGCGCAGGTGTCCCGGCCTGAGACAAGCGGCGTAGGAGGAAGAGGTGACGTGGCTGTGCAGAAGGTTGGCAGTTGGCTGGCGGGAGGGGGGACTCGGAGCCGTCGCGTGCCTTTTCTCTCTGCTCTGCTCGTTCCCTGCTCCCTCTGCCCTGGAACAGGAAGTAACCTGCTCCCTCTGCCCTGGAACAGGAAGTAACCCCGGGGGGGGGGGGGGGGGGGGGCGCTGCACAAGGGGGGCGGGGCGCCGCCCCGGGTGTCCGCCCCCCTAGGAACGCCACTGCACCTCAGACGTATCCCTCAAGTACCCACTACTGCCCACATCTGTCTCTGTCCCTGCCTCCTGACAGCCAGCTGCACCACTATGTAAGGCATGTAGAATGTGTTGAGCTAAAGTGCAAATCTTTTACACACACAGGGCACCAGGCAGAAGCCCAGGAAAACGAAGCAACCCTGGAGCCAGGCCAGGACCAGCATGGGTCTGAGAGGTCATAGGAGGAGGTGGAGGTGGACTCGAACCCAGGCCACTGGGAGGTGCCACTCCACTCTCTCCACATGGAGGTTGATAGGGTAGACCCATGGAGGGACATTTGATTCCCCCCCCCCCCTGGAGGCTGAAGAGGAGTAGAAAGAGGAACATCCTCCAACCCCAATGACACTGGTCAGCCGACCTGCTGTAGCTGATGCTGCACAGACCCAATGCCTACTGCTAATAGTCCACAGTATCACAGTCTACTGCTGTCCCTTGTGTTTCTGCTGACCAGTTCTAGTGCTCTATTCTGTCCTTCATCTAGGCACTGCAAAAAGCAAGGGTTCCTTGGTTAGCAGATATATAAGGCAGAGCATGTCTCAGGTCTGGTTCTTAGAGAAGAGGAAGGGATGGATAAGAGATCTGTGCTTACCTGTAGACTATGGCAAAAGTGGAGTCCATCTGGCTTAAGGCTTTCTAGGTGCAGCTGGCTGATCCTGGGGGGAAGAGAATGGTGAGCCAAAGAGTCAGGTATGGCGAGCTCAGGGAAGAGGGAAAGCCACTTCCCATCTTGGTACCATTATAGGAGGATGGACATTCCAAAGGAGATTCTAAATAATAGCTGCATCAACTTCCCCAAAACATTTACACAAGGGGGTCATAATTGAATGAAAACATCTAAGTCACCAACAATTTCATTGAGACGTTTTCAAATGCGGGCCATAATAAAAAAAAAGTCCATCTCCAAAATGTTTAGCGGTCTCCACCCAAACCTTTCCCAAAAGCTTATTTAAATGTTCATCTCACCATTTTCAAACCTCCTACTGCTGTTTTCACAATGGCACCCCAAAAAGCTGCACCTAGCAGAAAAGGCAATTTTTTCTGACAATGAGATCGAGCTGCAGGTCAGAGAGATCTCTGAAAGGCATACCAACCTGTTTGCCCCCAAGGGACAGAGGCTCTTAGCCTTCACCAAGGGGAAATAGTGTGTGGAGGGGGGGGGGGCATCTGTTCACAACTTAATGCAGTCCACCATGGGAACAGTGGGGGTTGAGGAATGCAAAAGGAAATGGTGACAGCTTAAGTGGGAGGTCCGGTGCAAGGTTGGCACCAACTGTTCAGGAGATGACACCAGCAACCTCAGCCCCTTGGAACAGATGGTACATGCTCTCCTCCCCAAAGAGGGGAAACACGGGGTCAGGAGCCAGGACACATCAGCCCAGCCTGAGTCAGCTACGTTTGGGACATGAAAGCAATCCTGTCTCTCCTCTCTGTTTCATTCTCCTTTCCACAAGGAGGGACATTTGAGAGGAGGAGGATCCCGACTCCCATGTTTGGCCCAAGTTCCTAGGTAGGTGGGGGAGGGGATAAGAAGGCATGGTGAAAGGCTGGTTATCAGGGGCCATGAGCCAACAATTCAACAGGAAGGAGCTGTTAGTGGGCAGGGTGGGGAGTGGCCTAGTGGTTAGGGTGGTGGACTCTGGTCCTGAGGAACTGAGTTCGATTCCCACTTCAGGCACAGGCTGTGATGATTCACTTAACCCTCCATTGCCCAATATGTAAGCCGCATTGAGCCTGCCATGAGTGGGAAAGCGCGGGGTACAAATGTAACAAAAATAAATTATCTGTGTGCTGGAGGTGCCCATGGAGGGGTCTGTAAAGGATGGGTGCAGGCACAGTGCCAGGTTAGATCATGCACCAAACATGAAATGCAGGTGATGACAGAGAGGCAGAGGCAGGACCCAGCGGCCAGCAGCCCAGCCAGCTACATGAGGAGGAGAAGGAGGCAGTGGCAATGGTGGCACCAACAGTGGCAGCTGTAGTGGCACATGTGGCCACAGTTTGCGAAGAGATGGCACAGGATAAAGCTGAAGAGGGACATTCAGAGGAGCCCTCAGATGTGGACCTCCCCCCCCCCCAGAAGCATTTGCAGATGGGGGACAGGTAGACTGACAAACCACTCAGTCTCCTCCCTCCTACCAACAAACAGTCTTCACACACATAAGTACATAAGTAATGCCATACTGGGAAAAGACCAAGGGTCCATCGAGCCCAGCATCCTGTCCACGACAGCGGCCAATCCAGGCCAAGGGCACCTGGCAAGCTTCCCAAACGTACAAACATTCTATACATGTTATTCCTGGAATTTTGGAGTTTTCCAAGTCCGTTTAGTAGCGGTTTATGGACTTGTCCTTTAGGAAACTGTCCAACCCCTTTTTAAACTCTGCTAAGCTAACCGCCTTCACCACTTTCTCCGGCAACGAATTCCAGAGTTTAATTACACGTTGGGTGAAGAAAAATTTTCTCCGATTTGTTTTAAATTTACTACACTGTAGTTTCATCGCATGCCCCCTAGTCCTAGTATTTTTGGAAAGCGTGAACAGACGCTTCACATCCACCTGTTCCACTCCACTCATTATTTTATATACCTCTATAATGTCTCCCCTCAGCCGTCTCTTCTCCAAGCTGTATAGCCCTAGCCTCCTTAGTCTTTCTTCATAGGGAAGTCGTCCCATCCCCGCTATCATTTTAGTCGCCCTTCGCTGCACCTTTTCCAATTCTACTATATCTTTCTTGAGATGCGGCGACCAGAATTGAACACAATACTCAAGGTGCGGTCGCACCATGGAGCGATACAATGGCATTATAACATCCTCACACCTGTTTTCCATACCTTTCCTGATAATACCCAACATTCTATTCGCTTTCTTAGCCGCAGCAGCACACTGAGCAGAAGGTTTCAGTGTGTTATCGACGACGACACCCAGATCCCTTTCTTGGTCCGTAACTCCTAACGTGGAACCTTGCATGACGTAGCTTAATTTGGGTTCTTTTTTCCCACATGCATCACCTTGCACTTGCTCACATTAAACATCATCTGCCATTTAGCCGCCCAGTCTCCCAGTCTCGTAAGGTCCTCTTGTAATTTTTCACAATCCTGTCGCGATTTAACGACTTTGAATAACTTTGTGTCATCAGCAAATTTAATTACCTCGCTAGTTACTCCCATCTCTAAATCATTTATAAATATATTAAAAAGCAGCGGTCCTAGCACGGACCCCTGAGGAACCCCACTAACTACCCTTCTCCATTGTGAATACTGCCCAATTAACCCCACTCTCTGTTTCCTATCCTTCAACCAGTTTTTAATCCACAATAGGACATTTCCTCCTATCCCATGACCCTCCAATTTCTTCTGTAGCCTTTCATGAGGTACCTTGTCAAACGCCTTTTGAAAATCCAGATACACAATATCAACCGACTCCCCTTTGTCCACATGTTTGTTCACTCCTTCAAAGAATTGAAGTAAATTGGTCAGGCAAGATTTCCCCACACAAAAGCCATGCTGACTTGGTCTCAGTAATCCATGTCCTCGGATGTGCTCTGTAATTTTGTTTTTAATAATAGCCTCTACCATTTTCCCAGGCACTGACGTCAGACTCACCGGTCTATAATTTCCCGGATCTCCCCTGGAGCCTTTTTTAAAAATGGGCGTTACATTGGCCACCCTCCAATCTTCCGGTACCACGCTCGATTTTAAGGATAAGTTGCATATCACTAGCAGTAGCTCCGCAAGCTCGTTTTTCAGTTCTATCAGTACTCTAGGATGAATACCATCCGGTCCAGGAGATTTGCTACTCTTCAGTTTGCCGAACTGCCCCATTACGTCCTCCAGGTTTACCGTGAAGTCAGTAAGTTTCTCCGACTCGTCCGCTTGAAATACCATTTCCGACACCGGTATCCCACCCAAATCTTCCTCGGTGAAGACCGAAGCAAAGAATTCATTCAGTCTCTCCGCTACATCTTTGTCTTCCTTGATCGCCCCTTTTACCCCTCGGTCATCCAGCGGCCCAACCGATTCTTTTGCCAGTTTCCTGCTTTTAATATACCGAAAAAATTTTTTTACTATGTTTTTTTGCCTCTAATGCTATCTTTTTTTCATACTCCCTCTTGGCCTTCTTAATCTGCGCCTTGCATTTGCTTTGACACTCCTTATGCTGTTTCTTGTTATTTTCAGACGGTTCCTTCTTCCATTTTCTGAAGGCGTTTCTTTTAGCCCTAATAGCTTCCTTCACCTCACTTTTCAACCAGGCCGGGTGTCTTTTGGACTTCCGTCTTTCTTTTCTAATTCGCGGAATATGTATGGCCTGGGCCTCCAGGATGGTATTTTTGAACAGCGTCCACGCCTGTTGTACAGTTTTTACTCTCTCAGTTGCCCCCCTAAGTTTTTTTTTTACCGTTCTTCTCATTTTATCATAGTCTCCTTTTTTAAAGTTAAACGCTAACGTATTTGACTTTCTGTGTACAGTTACTTCAAGGTTGATGTCAAAACTGATCATATTATGGTCACTGTTATCAAGCGGCCCCAGTACCATAACGTCCCTCACCAGATCATGCGCTCCACTAAGGACCAAGTCTAGAATTTTTCCTTCTCTCGTCGGCTCCTGCACCAGTTGCTCCATAAAGCTGTCCTTGATTTCATCAAGGAATTGTATCTCTGTAGCGTGTCCCGATGTTACATTTACCCAGTCTATATTTGGATAATTGAAGTCACCCATTATTATCACATTGCCCATTTTGTTTGCGTCTCTGATTTCTTTTATCATTTCTGTGTCTACCTGCTCATCCTGGCGAGGTGGACGGTAGTACACTCCTATCACCATTTATTTCCTTTTTATACATGGAATTTCAACCCACAGTGATTCAAAGGTGTGATTTGTGTCCTGCTGAATTTGTAATCTATCTGAGTCAAGGCTCTCTTTAATATACAATGCTACCCCTCCACCAGTCCGGTCTACCCTATCATTACGATATAGTTTTTACCCCGGTATGACAGTGTCCCACTGGTTATCCTCCTTCCACCAGGTCTCAGTAATGCCTATTATATCCAATTTTTCATTTAGTGCAATATATTCCAACTCTCCCATCTTATTTCTTAGACTCCTAGCATTTGCATATAGACATTTCAGAGTATGTTTGTTGTTCTTATTTGCATGATGCTTACTACCTGACACTATTGATTTGACATCTTTTGTCTGATATTTAGTTGTATTTAAGGGCACCTGGCCTACCATGGTCTGTTGTGCAACCTCACTATCCAGAAACCCTATCTTCCCTGTTTGTGAGGTATCTTTGCAAGATACCCTTTCCCGAACCATGCGCTTTTGAGCGACTGTCGGCCTTCCCCCCCCATTTCTAGTTTAAAAGCTGCTCTATCTCCTTTTTAAATGCCGACGCCAGCAGCCTGGTCCCACCCTGGTTAAGGTGGAGCCCATCCTTTCGGAATAGGCTCCCCCTTCCCCAGAATGTTGCCTAGTTCCTAACAAATCTAAAACCCTCCTCCCTGCACCATCGTCTCATCCACGCATTGAGACTCTGGAGCTCTGCCTGTCTCTTGGGCCCTGCACGTGGAACAGGTAGCATTTCAGAAAATGCTACCCTAGAGGATCTGGATTTGAGCTTTCTACCTAAGAGCCTAAATTTGGCTTCCAGAACCTCTCTCCCACATTTTCCTATGTCATTGGTACCCACATGTACCAAGACAGCTGACTCCTCCCCAGCACTATCTAAAATCCTATCTAGGTGACGCGTGAGGTCCGCCACCTTCGCACCAGGCAGGCAAGTCACCAGGCGATCCTCACGTCCACCAGCCACCCAGCTATCTATATGCCTAATGATCGAATCACCAACTACAACAGCTGTCCTAACCTTTCCCTCCCGGGCAGCACTTGGAGACATATCCTCAGTGCGAGAGGATAGTACATCCCCTGGTGGGCAGGTCCTGGCTAAAGGAGTACTTCCTACTTCACCAGGGTGATGCTCTCCTTCTAGGAGACCTCCCTCCTCCAAGGTAGCACAAGGGCTACTAGACTGGAGGTGGGACCTCTCTACAACATCCCTGTAGGTCTCTTCTATGTACCTCTCTGTCTCCCTCAGCTCCACCAAGTCTGCTACTCTAGCCTCAAGAGAACGGACATGTTCTCTAAGAGCTAGGAGCTCTTTGCATCGGGCGCAAACATATGACATCTCACCAACTGGGAGATAATCATACACACACAGCAGAAGGGGTCCAAAGTATGTAATTACATCTGTTCCTAAGACAAGTTGTACTGGTTTAACGTTATATGATGTATTTTACTTTCTGTTAATATATTTTGAACATGTTTATTATGCTTTTCTAATTGTTATGTGAGCCACATTGAACTGGAGTTCTACTCGGGCTAATGTGGGATATAAATGTCATAAATAAATAAATAAAAATACAGAGGAAGTGATGGGTGTGGCTGGTGGGGGTTGGGGGCTAGCAGGTATGGGCAAGGCCCTGGGGATGTGAAGGAAGGCCCTAGGCAAGGAAGGAAATGTAAAGGGAACAAGGTTGAGACTGGGCCAGACAGACTCTTTGCCAATAACTAACGGTCCTAGCTCTCCACTCTAACTCTACAAAATCACAAATCGATCAAAAGACAAGTTGATTTTTACCCTAAATTCTTTTAAAGCAGTTCTAATTGCGGGCATTTTTCTTCCTGCCAGTAGGAAATCATTTTGCTATTTGTTATGGGCTGGAGACGTCTAGTCTGTAAGACCACTCAAGTCACAACCACATCACGCCTACGAAATGCCCCCTCTGGGAATGTTCCATTTTAGAAATACTAGTGTTTTGGAATGTTTTTTTCTTGTTGTTTAATTATACACTTTTGGATGTTATTCTGTGAGAAAAATGTATAGCTGCCTTTTATGTTTGGTGTTTGGTTATGTTAGGCTGGTGTTTGGGTGGTGGGGCTAGTTCTGGGCAAGACTTCTACGGTCTGTGTACTGAAAATGGCAGATACAAATCAAGGTAAGGTATACACAAGAAGTAGCACATATGAGTTTATCTTGTTGGGCAGACTAGATGGACCGTGCAGGTCTTTTTCTGCCATCATCTACTATGTTACTATCCAGCTTATTTTCGAAAGAGAAAAACGCCTATAGTGCGACCTAAATTGGGAGATAGACGTTTGTCTCGCAAAGGCGCCCAAATCGGTATAATCGAAAGCCGATTTTGGGCGTTTCCAACTGCAGTCCATTGCGGACACAAATAAAGTTGACGAGGGCATGTCGGAGGCGTGGTGGAGGCGGAACTGGGGCGTGGTTATCAGCCGAGGAGAGATGGGCGTCCCAAAAAAGTGCTCCAACTGCCCAGATGACCACTGGAGGGAATCGGGGATGACCTCCTCGGACTCCCCCAGTGGTCACTAACCCCCTCCCACCAAAAAAAACCCCCACTTTACAAACTTTTTTTCCAGCCTCTATGCCAGCCTCAAATGCCGTACCCACCTCCATGACAACAGAATGTGTTCGATCCTGTCACAGCCTTTCCCTGGGTCAGATGTGGCTTTTGGGTACAGTACAGGGTCACATCAGCATTGCATTGTGGTGGGTGTAGGGTATTGGGCTCCTTGATTTCATTAGCTTGTGTTACAGTCTCACGATGTTGATAGTTGGTAGGCTCTTCTCCCATGGTGCTTTTCCCCCTGCCTACTGGGTCAGAGTGTGCCCGGTTGTATTTCCTGTTGTAGTCCATGCGGTAGTGGCCATTTTTGTAAGCCAGTTTTAGTTCCCTTTCCTGTGGTAGCCACGTTAGACAACTTAGTTCTTACCTTGAATGTGGCTGAAAGAGGGCATTGTACAGCATTCTGCCAGCTCTGACCTACTGCTCATCTCAGTACCAGGGAGACTCGTTGCCAGTGGGGCACAACCTCTGCTCTGCAGTTAACTGTGAGTAAAGGCGGTTATTCCAATAAAGGACGTTTTTGGAGAGATTAGTCTTCAGGTGTCAACTGGTGTACCAATGTTATATAGCAGCAACCAGTCCTAGAGGCCTGCGTGTATGCAGGTCCCTGGAGAACTTTTAGTGGGTACCGCAGTGCACTTCAGTCAGGTGGACCTAGGCCCATCCCCCCCCCCCACCTGTAACACTTGTGCTGGTAAATGGGAGGGCTCCAAAACCCACTGTACCCACATGTAGGTGCCCCCTTCACCCCTAAGAGCTATGGTAGTGTTGTACATTTGTGGGTAGTGGATTTTGGGGGATGGGGGTTGGGAGCTCAGCACCTGTGGTAAGGGAGCTATGCATGTGGGAGCTTTTTTTGAAGTCCACCGCATTGACCTAGGGTGCCCAGTTGGTGTCCTGGCATATTAGGGGGGCCAGTGTACTATGAATCCTGGCCCCTCCCACGACCAAATGGCTCGGATTAGGACGTTTTTGAGCTGGGCGTTTTTAGTTTCCATTATCACTAAAAAACACAAACGCCCAGCTCAAAAGACGTCCATTTATTCGAAAATTTGGTTCGGCCCACCCCTTCACGGACCCGTTCTTGGAGATAAAAGCCCATGGAGATAGGCGTTTCCGTTCGATTATGCCCCTCCAAGTCACTTTTTGGATGGTTTTCTATTTCGAAAATGAGCCCCAAAGATATGTATTTATATTTACGTCACATCTTTTCAATAGTAGTTGTAGACAAGTTATATTCAAGTACAGTAGCTATTTTCCTGTTTCCAGAGGAAAATGACAATTTATTTTTTATACTTGAGACAATGGGAGTTTGTGACCTGTCCAAGCTTATGAGGAGTGTCAGCTGAATCTGAACCATGACTTCAGTGATTCTTAGTCCACTTCTCTAACCAGTAGGCTACTCCTCCATGTGCTGCAGCATTTACATAAACATGCCTGACACTAGCCACCACATGTCCCCTCTCCAACATCTTCCCCCATCCATACAGGTGCTGCAAATGTAGTGAGACACCCTTCACAATGTGATCATCTGGCAAGACTATGCTCTGTGGCTCTTTAATCAATGAGCTACACCTCTCATTACAGGTCTTTCTGATCAATGGACTCAAAATAATGGAATATACTGCCTTTAGGGCTCTGTTGGGAAATTGACATTCTGCATTTTAGTAAAAGGTAAAAATGTTCTATTTTACTGAGACTCTTGACAGCATTTGTCCCTGTAGTTTACAATACTATTATATCAGATTGCTTTTCTTTTTATATTTTTAAATGTTTCATTGCATTGTCATACTTTCTTATTTTTAATATAATTAAACCTGTCTCCTATGTTTTCTTATGAAAGCTGCTAAGGGCATTCACTATGAAATAAATAAGTAAATTGATGTCTCTTCTTCCCAAGTCCTCCATACAGACATAACTAAGTTTGCTAATGCAAGAAGAGAAAAGGCACCTTCTTGTCACACTATAAGTGTATATTTTTCAACTTATTCAAAGCTGAGATTTTGGTGTCCTTTTACTAAGCCACGGTAAAAAGTGGCCTGCAGTAGCGTGGGCGCATATTTTGGGCATGTGCTGGGCTATTGTTTACTGCGGCTGGGAAAAGGGCTTTTTAAAAATGGGCGTGCACTGAAATTAAAACTAGCGCATGCCTACTTACGGCCTGAGCCCTTACCACCACCCACTTAGCGATAAGGGCTCACTCGCCAGCCGACCGGTAACCATGCAGCGCGAGCTAACTGCTGATTACCACCAGGAACGTCACCAGTGGTAGAAAATAGAAAATTATTTTCTATTGCGGGATTCGGCATGCACCAAACTCGGAATTACGGCCGAGCACTAGTGCCGATTTGGCACGCCAGCCACGTGTTAGCCCTCCCATGCCTTAATAAAAGTGCCCATTTGTGTCTACAGCAGTGGTTCCCAAACCTAGTCCTGGAGGCACCCCAGACAGTCAGGTTTTTAGGATATCCAAAATGAATATTGTGACAAGGCAAGCCCCAGAGATTCCCCAGTGAAGCAGTTGAGCCCAGAACTACGGGTCCCAGAAGTCCTTGCAAGACTGAGAGAAGAGAGTAGTCCTAAAAAATGGAATGGATTCCCAGTCCCAGCAGGGGGAGCAATGGCTCGAGGCAGGGTGAGCCTGTTACTCCCTTCCCCACTAGAGGGAGAGGGAAGGATGAAGCTCAGTTTCCCTGGCTTCGCCATCAGTATATAATTCCCCCCAGCTGTGAGAAGGGGAGAGCAGATTTCCTGGAGGCTCTCAGTCACCAGAAGGGAGAGAGAGATTCCATGGAGTATGTGGAAAAAGGAAGTAGCCTGCCACTAGAGCTGCCTAAGGGAGAGGAGCTAGCTACCCTGGAGTGGGAGAATTCAAAGGTTGCCCTGCCCAGCACTTGAAGGCAGTGGAGGAGGCCACCCCAGGCGTGGTGCTGAGAGGTGGGAGAAACTGCCAACCCTGCTCCTTACAGGGTTCCCTCTGTGCTATGAAGGGCAGGTGATTTGTGGTATTGATTTGATGTGCAAAGACTGTCCATGAAGATTTGTTCATGAAGATTGTGCTATATTGGAAGTGTGCTGAACTCTTACTAAACCCTTCTGAAGGAGGGGGAAGGGAAAGCTAATGCCCTAATAGAAGACTTGAGGTCTTGAGGAGCTGAGCGTTTGCTGAGGGATTTTGGGACCTGGACTGTACCTTTTTTTCTTTTTGAAGATTATCTTATGAGGACTGTACCTTTTTCTTTTGAAGACTATATTAAGAGGGCTGTACCTTTTGTTTTGAAGAATATATTATGATTTTTGGTATGAAATTGCCTTGACAATAAAATATTTTGGCCCTGAGTCCCAGTATCAGCAGTATTCTGTCCTGGAACCCTGGGAGCCCCGCAGGCTTGCTGGCTCCACCCAAGAGGAGGAAGCGGCCCCCCCTTTACAATATTCATGAGAGAGATTTGCATTCACTGCCTCCACTGTATGCAAATCTCTCTATGAATATTCATTGTGGGTGTCTTGAAAACCTGACTGGCTGGGGTTTAAGTACTAAAATGTTCAAGTGTACAGCGCTGCATACGTCTAGTAGTGCTATAGAAATAAGTAGTAGTAGTACTACTATATACTGCTCTTCTTAAATAAGCTGAATAATATAAAAAGACACTGTTTAGCTCCAATCCAAGTTTGAACACACTTTGCTAGCAGGTAAATACTCACCGGTGCAGTTTTCCTCCCCACAGCGGCAGGTCCTGTCTCAGAACTTCTTCAGGACTGAGAGTTACTGAGCTCTGGTTTACTTATATATGTCTCTGCTTCTAAGGTAATATCTAAAAACAATTATTTGATGATACACAGTACAGTTAGTTTGCCAGAAGGATCCTTTCAATTTTATCTCTTTGATACGACATTATTAATTAAGCAATAATACAGGATTTTTTTTTTAAACTTTCTCACAGGAAGACCCATTACAAAAATAATCTCTTTAAAGGCAAACTTCTCTAGCCTAGCAATCAATGTATTTACCTAGGGTTACCATAATTTGTCCCCCAAAAAGGAGGACACACGCCCTCGCTCTGCCCCCTGTCACATTTTCCCCTCCTCCCTGTCACACACCCCGTCACCCCCCTCCCCTTACCTTACTACTGCCCTGGTGGTCTATTCAACGTACAGGATGTCAGGATGACTCACACAGAAAAAACAGAATCCTAGGCTTCCACATCAGCTGCAGCAATGCGCTGGCCCGGAGACCGGCTGAAGAGGACTTCGGCTGGTAGGGGTTGGGGACACCCGCCAGCACAGGTACCCGATTGCGGCGGTGGGGGAGGGTTAGTGGTGGTGGGAAGGGGGGTCAAAAGAGTCAGCGGGGGCTAGGGTCAAATCTGGGGGGCCAGGCCCCTTTGGCCCCACGTAGCTACGCCCCTGCTTCCCACCCCTAGCGCACTGCCATTTCTGGTGCTACAATAAAATTATTTATTTTTGTAGCGCCGGAGTGTACCTAGCAGTAACCCGGTTACCTCTGGGTTAACACAGAAGCCCTTACCGCCACCTGAATGGGTGGCAGTAAGGGCTCCTCCCTGAATTATGTCTAAATGTATTCTAAATACCATGCGTAAATCTACACACGGTATTTAGAATACAAAAAGCTTTTTGTTGGCGTAAATGGACGTGCATAGATTTATGCACATGAACTATGCCTAAGTGTATTCTAAATACCGTGTGTAAATTTACACACGGTATTTAGAATACATTTAGGCATAATTGTCTAACGCGCACTAATTTTAGGCGCCATGTATAGAATCGTGCCTTAAGTGCCTAAAATGTCTTTAAAGAAAATTTTTTAGTACAGAACATCCAACCTAGAATAGTCTGTCTTACGGATTGAGAGGAGTGTGGGTGATGAAACTGCCTATAGCCTTCTGATTCTGACAGTCCTGGTCCAGGTCGAAAACCAATACATTTTTATGTGTGTGGACTTCATACAGTTTCTGGGCATACATAGAGAACCCGCCTTACATTTTCTTCATTGATAAAGTTATATCTTTTGTTTTGATTTCCAGGATTGTTACTCTGGTGTCATGGACTTTTAAGTCGGATGAACTGGAGTAGTGATGTATTGTTTTGGACATAATGGTGGTTACTTTAGAAGCTCTATTCCTCTTTTGAACCTCTGAAAACCATCATTTAGATGTTCATATTGCATGAACATACAAATCCTGATTTTATAAAACCAGGATATGGATGTTTAAAAGTGAAGTACATCCATATGGCAATGGGATATGGTCTAGGCATGTTTTGGGTGGGACTTGAAAAGGGTCAAAATATGGACATCCAAAATTGATTGATTGAAGGAAGGAGGGGAAGGGATGTCCATGTCCAAAAAGATGGACATCCGTATCCATATTTAGACCTGATATTTGGCACATGCAGATTATAGAAATTGCTCTGATTGAGCAGTTCTCCTCTGGAGGCATTAAGGGAAGTCTCAGTAAGTATATTTAGTCCCTGGAGGGTTCATAATAAAAAAAAAAAAGATGAAAATGATAATAGACCAGAAACTATGAATAATAAAATGAATATTATTATAGATGATTAATATCGAGATTATTGTTTTTCCCAGAGTTCCGGGTATGACTCCTAAAGCTTTCCTCAGAAATAATTCCTCAAATTATTACTTTAAAAGGAGTGAAGCCTGTGAAAACTGAGATTACTTTAATCAGTGGGATTTGAATTAGAGACTAAAGTATATGTATTGTTAAATAACGTCTGGTTTTTAAAAGAGAGAGAATGTAATCAGATGTACTATTTCTAACAAATATTGGACAATAAGTATGTTTTTAATGAAATGATTTGACTATACACCGTATTGGCCTTGAAGAAGCCAACCAGATGATCAATGTGGAATAATGAATTAGATGAGTAATATCTGGGGATAATCAGGTTAATACCACTTTTTTTTCTGTTTACTGTTTAATTGATCTTGTCTTGTTTCACTCTCCCTATTTAGTGGTCTAAGGAAGAGAATAGAATTACCTGACTGAAATAATTCTTATATATTACTTTCTCTGTATTTCCGGCAAGTTGTTTTATCACTTGTAAAAATTTAAATGGTTATAAATAAGAAAAAGAAAAAAAAAAGAAGGGTTCTCAGCTGATTGCGCTAACCATTAGGCAACTCCTCCCCATGGAGAGCTGTGTGGCCATTTTATAATATGAATGTTCCTATGCTGCTATGTTTCTTGTTTTGCCCCGTTCACTTGTATTCCTATTTCTTATATATTTTAGAACAGGCTATATGTTAGCAGATCCTGTTCTAAAATACATGAGAAATGGACGTCCATATCTGACATATAAACTTGGAGGTCCATATTCTAAGCTGGGCAATTCTACTCTAAGCTATTATATTTCTGTATCTTTATTTTGATGAGTTACTGTGAATTATAATAAATAGATAATTTTAAAAAATGAACTGACACATACTTGTTTAAAAGCTTAGTGGTCTAATCCTTCCGGAACATTTCAAGATTATTTACATAGGACCCTCTTCATCCTAAACGATGTTCAGATTAAAATGAAAAATGAAAAATAAATTTACATGCATCTCTGATATGTAGACAGCTGAGGTGGAAAAGTAACAAATAAAATAAGGAGAGAGAGAGAGAGAGAGAGAGAGAGAGAGAGAGAGAGAGAGAGAGAGAGAGAAAGCAGCTTAATTTTGTTAAAAGCTTCTGACATGTTGACAGGTTAAATAAAATGATATATTTTTAAAATAAAAGAGAGATAAAATGCACTAACCCGGTAAAGCTGGTTAATGCCAGCACATTTTTCTTTGAAAGGTCTCAAACAATTTAGCAGGTTAAAGCACTGATATTGCTTTATTTTGTCAAACTGGTAATCTTTCTCTTTAGTTGACATCCTTGCAAGTAGAGATATGCAAATTTTTCTGTATTAAGTATTAAAAAAATCAAGACTTGCCAGTTTCAGTTTTGTGAATTTTATAAAAAAAAAATAAAGATATGGTTCTATATTTTGTCATTTCTTCTGCCCCCTTGCCTCATTATCATTCATCGCTCATATAACACTGTCAAAATCAACAAGGCTAGAAAAAGAGTGAAGCAAAAGTCAATCGTGCTATCAAATTCATCAGTTTCCTTCTAAGAGGCTGACTTCTAACTTCTCCTTCCTTTGTCTTTTTCTTGTGCTCTCACGTTTTACCTTTATTTAATGTACAGCAAATAAAAACGTCTAGGTACTTTACAAAATAAGAATAATAGGTGTGATAAGGAGAGGGCGGACATGAAAAAAGTAGACCTAGGATACAATATCAGTCAAGTTATTTCAAAAAAGAGGTAATCCATTTAAGTTGAAGAAACTAACATATATGTATAAAATAGTTTAAGGCACACAAAGCAGAGAAGTAGTGATAAAAGTAGACACAGATACTGTAGGAGAGTCTGCAATTAGGGATCTCAAAAGCAGGGGAATCTTAATGTGTACTTTCAGTCCTTAGAGGGAAATGCCTTAGTGAAAAGTTAGGTCTTAAATGTGGACTATTATTTTTTTTATAAATGATGAATTTAATCGCCTTGTGATGCCAAGGCTGGACTACAGGACAATTTCTAATTTTGGTTCTTTATTCGGTAATTAATGAGGGTTGGTTTGTGTTTTGCATGTGACCAAGTAGGTGAGAGATTCTGCTGACATGTGGTTTATATGGGGATCTATGACTCTGACTTGTCTGGCTTTTCCAAAGGGATGCGTATTGTCATTGTGTTTATTCACTGCTGCCTTTGTAAAGGTTCTATTATTGGAACTGGTTTTAAGGCTTGCAACTTAGGCTCTAAGAAGCTTCTTTGCAGGATTTAGTGTACCTGGCAGTGAGAGGATTTTGTGTTGCTATTATTGAGGTGCTCCCAGAATTTGAATACATTTTTCCTATGGAAAGCTGTGAAAAGAAATGTTGTAGCTATGATCTGTATGCTATAGACTCCACAGTATGTGGGGAAATAAATCTTGATGTTGACAATATTTACCTGTTTTATGAATACAGCTTAATCAAGCATTTACATTTGTTATAAAGCAAAGTATGAAAGACATATGCCATTGCTGTAATTATATTACAGGATCCTGTGTGTTGAGATGTTTGCCATTATAGTAGACTTATGTCTGATCAGGTTTTAGATATGGGATAATGCAACTATATTTAAGAATATCTGTTTTTCCATTAAATATATCTGTGGTTTATGTTGATGTAGAGCAGCTGTTGGGCAGATTACTTAGAAACCCATCATCAAGTTCATTCTAAGGCATTATTTTCTGGTATCCCAAGAAACACTACTCATACCTACATATATATATATAGTGTCCACCCATATTAGCTTTAGGCCCACACAAAATGTGAGGTCTGGCTATGCCACTGCCCCTAGGGGTCCTTTTACTAATGTACGCTGAAAAATTGCCTGTGGTAGTGTAGACGTGTGTTTTGGGTGCGCGCAGAATTATATTTCAGTGCACCTACAAAAAAATGCTTTTTAAAAATTTTTTACCGACCATGGACGTGCAGCAAAATGAAAATTGCTGCACGTCCATTTAGGGTATGAGACCTTACCGCAAGCCATTGACCTAGCGGTAAGGTCTCACGCGGTAACTGGGCGATAATGGTCTAAGTGTGTCAAATGCCACTTGACGCCTGTAGCTGCCATGCGTCAGAAAATAAAAAATAGTTCTCGGATGCGCACCAAAATTGAAATTACTGCAAGGGCCATGCGGTAACTGGGTGGTAACTCCAATTATGCACCTTCGCGGCTTAGTAAAAAGCAGGAACGTAGGTTCGGGTGGGCCTGGATGGGCCCAGGCCCAGCCACTTTCCCTCCAGGCCTGCCCATCCACATCCTTGCTCGCTGACGCTGTCGCTGCCTTTTCTCCCATGGCTCTGCCAGGTACGGCCATCCGGGAGGCAGCTTTCAGCGTAGCCTGCCTGCCTGTCCTTAATTCTTCTCCCAGGCTCCGCTTTGCTGCATCGCTCCATCGCATCCTGCATTCTTCTTGCCTGTCATGCAGCACTGCCATTCACACAGGCAGCTGCGTTCTCCCCTACCGCGTCCATCCGGTCCTAACAGGAAGTGCATCAGAGAGGAGCGGATGGATGTGGCAAAGGGGAGCGCAGCTGCCTATGTGAATGGCAACGCTGTGTGACAGGCGAGTAGAAGAATGTAGGGAGTGATGCAGTGAAGCAGCGCCTGGGGAGAATAATTACGGACAGGCAGGATTTGCACATGTGCAAAAATTGAGCACGCGCAGGATAGAGCCAGTGGCTGACAGCTGTGGCTCGCGGACACTGCCACTGGCCACCCAAGAGAAAAGGTTTTTCGGCAGGGAGGAAGTCTTAAGCTGGCGGGGCTTGAGGATCCCTGCCAGCACAGGTATTTTGTTTACTTTGGAGGGGGGCACAGGTAGGGGGAGGAATGGAGATGAAAGTTTTGGCCCACCTACTTTGGCCTTGGGCCCACCCTAAATGGGCTGTCTGGCTATGCCACTGTTAAAAAGGCACCTAAATGACATATGTGCACCAGTTACAGAATAGCATCTCACACTTATACGCATAACTTTCAATTAGTGGCACCAATCACACATGTGAGAACTAGAGTGCTGTAACTTGTGTTATTTGCGCCTAAATTTAGGTGTTAACTTTTAGAATTGACTTTTGCATGGGTATTTTTTTTTTCTTTTGTGAATGTCGGTCTTTACTGTTATCAAGGCAGGTTTGTCTTCAAAAACACGGAAACGTGAAATTAGAAGAAATGTCAAAGTAATTTACCTGCTTTCATTGGGAGTTGAAAATTGTTCTTCAACACACATGTTTAGCCACAGGGAATAGGAAGTGCTCCTGGGGGGGCATCTTTAGTGGAAGCAAAAAGTGTTTTCAAATCTATGTGCAGCAAATGAGAAGCCCATTCAATTTCTATGGGCTTCCTCTCATTTGCCATGACGGGAATCACAAGCGCGGTTTAGTAAAAGAGTCCCTTTATGTTGGTAGCAAGTTTCACAGCAAAAATACTTTCACTTTAAAAATTCATGCAAAGCCTGTTGGTGAAAAAATATGTACTATCTTTTTCCCAGGGCAGAAAGTATTTTTTGTAAAATTGCTTTTTTGAAAGAACAGCTTTGCCTGTCTTGAACCATTCTTTCAAGCTATAGTTTTTTTTTGCCTTTATTCTCTGGAACACAGAAATTAAAGAGATATATGCCTGTTCCTTTATCTGATTCTGTATCCTTAATATCTAAAGATTGCAACATCTGTGCTGATGTTCAAGATCATCCTCTTCATTCTAAACTCCTTTTTTTTCTTTGCTGTCTCTCAGTCTTCGAAGGCTTTAATTTTTGATTTAAACTCACTGCTTAATTAATACTCTTATAGTTTTATCTGTCTTACCAGCAAGAGATATCTGGATGAATACGTGAAGGGGCATAATCGAACGGAAACGTCTATCTCCATGGGCGTTTATCTCCGAGAACGGGTCTGTGAAGGGGCGGACCGAAGCGTATTTTCGAAAAACATGGACGTTTATCTTTTTTTGAGCTGGGCGTTTTTGTTTTTCAGCGATAATGGAAACCGAAAGCGCCCAGCTCAAAAACAAATAACTCCAAGACATTTATTCGTGGGAGGGGCCAGGATTCGTAGTGCACTGGTCCCCCTCACATGCCAGGACACCAACCGGGCACCCTAGGGGGCACATTTACAAAAACAAAAAAAAGGTAAAAGAGCTCCCAGGTGCATAGCACCCTTCCCTTGGGTGTTGAACCCCCCAAATCCCTCTCAAAACCCACTGCCCACAAGTCTACACCATTACTATAGCCCTAAGGGGTGAAGGGGGGCACCTACATGTGGGTACAGTGGGTTTGGGGGGCGGTTTGGAGGGCTCCCATTTACCAGCACAAGTGTAACAGGTGGGGGGGATGGGCCTGGGTCCACCTGCCTGAAGTCCACTGCACCCCCTAATAACTGCTCCAGTGACCTGCATACTGCTGCCAGGGAGGTGGGTATGACATTTGAGGGTGAAAATAAAAAGTTGTGAAACGGCATATTTTGTGGTGGGAGGGGGTTTGTGACCACTGGGGGAGTCAGGGGAGGTCATCCCCGATTCCCTCCAGTGGTCATCTGGTCATTTAGGGCACTTTTTGGGGCCTTATTCATGGAAAAACAGGGTCCAGGAAAAGTGCCCTAAATTCTCGCTAAAAACGCATATTTTTTTTCCATTATCGACGAAAGGCGCCCATCTCTGATCGCCCGATAACCACGCCCCAGTTCCGCCTTCACCACGACTTTGACACGCTCCCATCAACTTTGTCGGCATCTGCGACGGAGTGCAGTTGAAAACGTCCAAATTCGGCTTTCGATTATACCACTTTATTCGTTTTTGTGAGATAAACGTCTATCTCCCGATTTGGGTCACAATATAGGCGTTTTTCTATTTCGATTATAAGCAGGATAGTGGATCTCAAATTTGTATCACTTCAATGAGCACCTCTATTCCTGAATTTCCAGCCAATGGTACTTTTCACATCATACAGCACTGTAGGAATTCTGTGAAATATAGCTATTACAGAGGAATAGATTGACTTTGATTCCATATATTCAGTTGTATTCCACCAAGGAAGAGTTAAACAATTATCACAGTTTCTGTTAGTTGGTGCCACAAAACCAGTTTTATTTAATTTTTTTTATTTTTGTTACATTTGTATCCCACACTTTTTCCCACTCATGGCAGGCTCAATGCGGCAGGCAATGGAGGGTTAAGTGACTTGCCCAGAGTCACAAGGAGCTGCCTGTGCGGGGAATCGAACTCAGTTCCTCAGGACCAAAGTCCACCACCCTAACCACTAGGCCACTCCAAAAAGAAAAGGGGAAAAAAAGGAAAATGCACACATTTTTCGAGAAAACACCATTACTCAGAAGTTTGAGTTTGTAGCTTATTTGCAACAATCTTCTGTCTCACTATTTTTCAAACTTTCTCTACTCTGGATTTCAATGTCTTTTCATCTTTATGTCTGTTCCATTTTTAAGACCAAAACTATATTACTGATTTCTTGCTATACACTCAGCTTGCTCTCATTTTCCATTCTAATATTTACTATATTTATGCTCTGTCAAGCTTTGAGTTGGAACAAGCTTAAGCTTTTATGTTTTCAGTCTCGTAATTTGCTAATGGCAGTTAATACTGGTTTTGTCTGCTAAGGGCACCCCATAAATCTCATAAAACAATTGCAATCATTAATCTAATTTCTTCACCAGCCTGGGGAACATATTATTCATGCACTTTTACAGCATTTTTCCATTCCTCCTCTCTATATAGCATATTCCATAGTCTACAATGCTTTCTCGTGACAAACCGATTTGCTCTACTTCTCCTGCTTAATGTGATATATGTACTATAGTCTCTCCAGCCAACTTCTAAGTGCAACTGCTGAAGCACAATTCCCCACATCTGTCAATCTCCCTGGAGGCTCTTGGTGTTATTTATCTTGACATGGAAGATCCTTGGTGTCACCTTGCTGTAGGCACAATACAGATAACACACTTTTTGGGTGTTATTGGGGTTCCTGATACTTATAAATTCTAAAAAATGGGTCCCAGACAATACTAACATTAGTGAGTGAAGTGTCAGGTTCAAATGTGTTCCCCTTTATCCTTAGATCCAAGCCCACTACACCAAAATAATGAAAAGAACTAAGTCCACACCCAAGTATTATAAAAATAGGGTAATTTATTTTCTTTTCAATAGCAGCAAATCTATATAAATAATTCTTACCTCCAACATTCTGAAGCTCAGTCTGTGGCAGAGAAACACTGAAGCCCTGCACTGTTGGTAGGCTAGGCTGTCAGCACCACTCACTCTCACTCATAGACCTGCCCTCAGCCACGTCCCATCCGCACATAATTCACAAACCCAACGTTCTAATGAAGCCTCCACAAGTCCTAAGTGCATGGTGGTGAAACCCAAATTCACCTATGAGTGTTTGCCCCACCCTCACGTCAAAACGTTATAACGCCCAGGGCGGTGCAATGACACTCAACAAATAGCATCACTCACCTGCCCCGCCCTCGCGTCTAAATGTCATCCCCTCCCACCGACTTCCACACATTTCGCCCTCCCCCCTTACCGCCGAAAACCGACCACCACCGCCATTCACTACCTGTGCTGACGGGGGACCCCAACCCCCAACAGCCGAACTCCTCTTCTACCCTTCACCGCTTTACTTCCTGAATGCTCTTCTGTTCAAGTTCCTCTGCGTGCGTCTGACGTCAGACGCACGCACAGAAACTTGAACACAACTTCATTCAGGAAGCAACACCAGCACAGACGAGAACAGAACTTTGGCTGATGGGGGTTGGGCTCCCCCATCAGCACAGGTACTCGACGGCGGTGGGGGATGGTTTTCACCGGGAAGGAGGGGTTGATAGGGTCACGGAAGGGGGGTTTAATTGAACTGCGTGGGTGGGAGGGAGGGAGGAAAACCTTGCAAGCGCCCGTTTCATTTGCCTCTGAAACAGGCCTTATTTACTAGTATATTATAAGAAAGGCAGGAATGAAGACAAGGCCAAGCTGATCACAGAAATAGCTCAGAGTAAAAGCACATAAATCCCTAGATGGAGTTCTAATCCAGTCAGGCTACCCTATCCCTACAGAGCACTAATACAAAAAGTACATGGCACATGTAGAGGCGTGGCCTAATATTTAGAGCACTGGTCTTGACATCTAGAGGTTCCCTGTTCAAATCCCACTGCTGCTCCTTGTGATCTTGGGCAAGTCACTTAACCCTCCATTGCCTCAGGTACAAACTTAGATTGTGAGCCCTCTAGGGACGGGAAAATATCCAGTGTACCTGAATGTAATTCACCATCAGCTACTACTGAAAAAGGTGTGAGCAAAAATCCAAATAAATAAAAATAAACATATAAGACCTGACGCAGATCTTTAGATAGCAGTCTGGTCCAACAAAGGTGTTTCTCCTCAAACTGAATGTAAACACAGCAGCCCTCGTCTCTGATAACAGCCACTTTTTATAAAGAAATCAAAGACAGTAATTGTATCAATGACACACATTTTAGCCTTGTAGATGACATACATAGAACTTTGTTTACCCCAAATATTGTGACTTCAGGGGCCATATGATTGTCTCACTGGCACCGCATTCAGGGGCACCTTCACTAAGACTAACAAAAGTATGGCAAAAGCAAACTTATGCACCTTGACTAAGAGCCAGGGTTAGATAAACAATGTGTAGTTTTGCCAGCCACAGTGTCTCTCTAGCTGCAAGGATAAGTCCAAGAGCCCTTGGCTGTCATAATCATTACTTCAGTTCTGATAACAACCTTTTTGTCTTAGTGCATTGAGAATCTTGGGTTAGCAATCTTTGTCTGTATGCAAGGTCATGGTTTCATGAAGCAATAGGCTCTAAAGATGAAACGTCTCAGTTTGCGTATTGTAATAATCAGGTTGTTAATGCTGAATAGTGCCATGCATTTATGAATCCATAAATTTTGTCATACAGGTACATACAAGGCTGTAAGTGGCGCTTCATAGTGTTTATATTGCTCCTACATTGTTGGTTGCTTCTAATCGCATGGACTATAGATTTTCAGACTGTTTCTGTATACACCTCTCTTGTTTCACTGCAGGAAGTATGCTTCTCTCAACCTGCTTCTTCCTTAAACACCTAAATACTTTGACAACATGGTCAATGCATTTCTTTTTCTATATCTTGTAGGAGCTGTGATGGTGTCTCTCCGAGAACATGTAGACAGTACTATTATGTGGTCTGTCGACCTTACCATGTGGCTGCTCATTTGGACCACAATCTCTGATCCACTTCCAAAGACACTTTTGGTCAGGTGACTCTTTAGTCTAAATTTCTCTCAACTTATGTCGTTGTGCATTGGGTTGACCGATAGAGTCTTCTGCTATAGTAAGTAGGAGAGAGATAAGAAACTTCTCCTGTGGCTATCAAGTGCCACCCAAAATGACAACTTTCTAATCACATTAGCATTTCTTTCTGAAGGAAATAGTTCTAGAAATACTGGTACTTAATGTTGTAATAGGATTTTAGGGCTCCTTTTACCAAGCTGCTGTATAAGGGGCCCTGTGGTAACACCAGCGCATGGATTTGCCTCATGCCAAGGCCCCTTTTACGGCAGTGGGTGAAAGGCAAAAAAAAAAAAGTGAAATGGCTGTGTGGTATAAGTCCCAGTGTCAAAATAAAAGTCATTGTGCTGGATATCGCATGCAGTGGGGTGGCACTACCGCCAGCAGTAGTGCCGAAATGACACACAGCAAAGCAGCAGTACAGATACCATTGCTTTATAAAAGGGGGCCTTTAATTTGTAAGTAGTATTGTTCTACAGGTAAAAAAGTTAAGAGGGAGTCAAAGGTTATGTGTATGTTATGTCTTAATGTAAATATATTAAACCATGATGATTTAGAACAAGTGAAGGAGCATTTTTGATATGAGGTCTAAGTCCTACTTTGGATGTTTTTGCACAAAATGTTCAAAATTCAAATAGGAAAGAAGGACATTTTCAAAAAAAGGAAAACGTCCAAATGAAAAACAGAGAAAATCAAGCCATTGGGATGTAGGCGGGGCCAGCATATTTACTAGACTGGTCCCTCAGACATCCCAGGAGAGCAATGAGGAACCCTAGGGGGCACTGTTCTCAGGTACACATCTCACCATTGCTCCCATATCTTGTCTGCTGAGCCCCCTAAAACCCACCCAAAACTCACTAGCCTCAACTGTACACCACTACAATAGCACTTAAGGGTAAAGAGGGCACCTATTTGTGGGTACAGTGGGTTTCGGGTGAGTTTTGGAGGGCTCACAGCTTCTACCACAAGTTTAAGGCAGGGGGAGGTATGGGCATGGGTCCATCTGTCTGCAGTGCACTGCACCCATCTCTAGACTACTCCAGAGACCTGCTTGCTGCTTTAATGGACCTATCATCTGAGTCTGGCATAGAGGCTGGTAAGTAATGTTTTTAATCACATTTTTTGGGCGTGGTAATCCCTGATTCCCTCAAGTGGTCTTCTGGCAATTTAGGGCACTTTTTTGCCTTATTCATTCTAAAAAAAACAGATCTAGTTCAAAACATCATAGTTGTAGTCCTGGGCGGTTTTGTTTTGTTCCATTATGGCCAGGACTTTTAGGCACTTTTTTTTCCCTTGCCCACTCATTCCATCTCCAGTGGCCTGAAGAGCAGCAGCAGAGGCAGGCAAAGCAAGCAGTAGTAGTCCTGCAGCTGGCCCACTCCCTTTCTCTTGCTCCCTTCTTCCCTGCAACCCTCCATACTTTTTTTTTAGCTACTCAGCAGCACAGCAGCAGCAGTTCCTCTGTGAATGCTGCCTATGTGGAAAAAGGAAGTTGAAACAAGTCTGGAGGGTCTTGGGGAAGGAGGGAGCAAGAGGAAAAGAGCAGGCCAACTGCAGGACTCGCTAGGAAGCGAGGGAAGAAAGACAGAGCAAGGGACCAGAGCAGAGGAAAAAATGCCAGACCGGGGGGGGGGACATAGAGGAGGGAAAGTTGCCATACAGGGGGGGGGGGGCACAGAGGAGGGAAAGATGCCATACTTGGGGGGGGGGAGGGTCACAGAGGAGGAAAGTCAAACTTGGAGGGGTCAAACAGGAGGGAAAGGTCTTACTGGGGGGGGGGGGGGGACAGAGAAGGGAAAGATTCCATACCAGGAAGGAGCATGTCTTGTTTATTTTCCTTTACACTACCAGCAGCATTCCCCCCTCTCACTCCCCCCCCATCTACACCCATGATACCTAGTATTAGTCACACCACTTCTCAAAAAACCATCACTTGACCCCACCTGTCCCTCCAACTACCGCCCCATCTCTCTTCTACCCTTCCTCTCCAAATTACTTGAACGTGCTGTCCACAGCCGCTGCCTTGACTTCCTCTCCTCTCAGGCCGTCCTCGACCCACTTCAATCCGGTTTTCGCCCACTACACTCAACAGAAACAGCACTCTCTAAAGTCTGCAATGACCTGTTCCTTGCCAAATCCAAAGGTCACTATTCCATCCTCATCCTCCTCGACCTATCTGCCGCCTTTGACACCGTCAATCATAATTTACTTCTTGACACACTGTCCTCATTTGGGTTCCAGGGCTCCGTCCTCTCCTGTTCTCCTCGTATCTTTCCCAATGCACCTTCAGAGTATTTTCTAATGGCTCTTCTTCCACCCCCGTCCCGCTCTCTGTTGGGGTCCCTCAAGGATCTGTCCTTGGACCGCTTCTTTTCTCGATATACACCTCTTCCCTGGGCTCGTTGATCTCATCACATGGTTTCCAGTACCTTCTCTATGCTGATGATACCCAGCTTTACCTCTCCACTCCCGACATCACAGTTGAAACCCAGGTCAAAGTTTCGGCCTGCCTTTCAGACATCGCTGCCTGGATGTCCAACCGGCATCTGAAACTGAACATGGCAAAGACTGAGCTCCTTGTCTTTCCACCCAAACTCTCTTCTCCTCTTCCCCCACTTTCTGTCTCTGTTGACAATGCCCTCATCCTCCCCGTCTCTTCAGCCCGCAATCTCGGAGTCATTTTTGACTCCTCCCTCTCCTTCTCTGCCCATATCCAGCAGACAGCTAAGACCTGTCGCTTCTTCCTCTATAATATTAGCAAAATTCGCCCATTCCTCTCTGAACAAACCTCCCGAACCCTCGTCCACTCACTCGTTACCTCTCATCTTGACTATTGCAACCTTCTCCTCGCTGGCCTCCCGCTTAGCCACCTATCCCCCCTTCAATCTGTCCAAAATTCTGCCGCACGTCTTATCTACCGCGTGAACCGATACTCTCATACCACCCCTCTCCTCAAGTCGCTTCACTGGCTCCCAATCCGCTACCGTATACAGTTCAAGCTTCTCCTATTGACCTTCAAGTGCACTCAATCTGCAGCCCCCCATTACCTCTCTACCCTCCTCTCCCCATATGTTCCCACCCGTAACCTCCGCTTTCAGGACAAATCACTCCTTTCTGTACCCTTCTCCACCACCGCTAACTCCAGACTCCGCCCCTTCTGCCTCGCATCACCTTATGCCTGGAACAGACTTCCTGAGCCCATACGCCATGCGCCCTCCCTGCCCATTTTCAAGTCCTTACTCAAGGCCCATCTCTTCTCCCTTGCTTTTGGTGCCTAACCACCTTCCCATTCCTGATACCTACACTGACTACATAGTTTTTACCTTTAGATTGTAAGCTCTCTTGAGCAGGGACTGTCCTTCCCCATGTTTAAACTTGTACAGCGCTGCGTAACCCTGGCAGCGCTATAGAAATGCTAAGTAGTAGTAGTAGTAGTATTAGGAAACCAGTGAAGACACCATGTTGTCTTATACTATATATTAAAATATATATAAATTAGGTTTCTCAATTCTGTGTTGCTTGCATAGAATAAGCTCTAGTCTGACATAACTGCTTAGGAACAGGTATAATTCAAGCTCTGATCTATGTGCATCATGCATGAAGGAAACAAGAACAACAAAAAATATCTATCTGAGTATCAATCTAAAGAAACCTGTACACTCTACAATACAACAGAACTAATCATTCAATGTACTCTTTATATGTAACAGAAGCTATATATTTTAGAATATATTAGGGCGATCTCGAACAATACTTAATTAAGAGTAAAGTAAGACTTCATTAAAATGCTTCACAGTAAATCAGGGGGGAGTGTGCACCACTGATCTAGCACCACTATTTCACTGTCATCACTTTCATCTGTCCTAGGGAAGAAATGAAAGATTTAGGAAATGCATCTTTGAAGTGCAATCTAATTTTCAAATCTGCCAATTATTAATATGTCCCCACATAACCTTTTACATACAGTCCTTAATAACCATCTTACCATAGAAACAGAGAAGTAGCTGTCTGAATGCTTGAGAGTTATTATAATAATAATGCCTTGGGTATGGCCTTTTACAAATTAATAATACCAGTATTCAGCCCATGGTGGTAAGCGTCTTATAAGCTGCTTCTAGTCGCGTCCTGGATATTCAATGCCAGGACATGGTGGCTCCTGGCATTGAATATCTGGGTATGTGCGCTGACCCCAAATTTAACTGGGCATTGACTGATATTCAGATTGGTGCCAGTATGGAGTGGAGGAGTGGCCTAGTGGTTAGGGTGGTGGACTTTGGTCCTGGGGAAGTGAGGAACTGAGTTCAATTCCCACTTCAGGCAGAAAGCAGCTCCTTGTGACTCTGGGCAAGTCACTTAACCCTCCATTGCCCCATATAAGCACCATTGAGCCTGCTATGAGTGGGAAAGCACAGGGTACAAATGTGATAAAATAAACTGGAGGCATACAGTTAGGACAGCTTTTTCCTGCCCTAACATTATGTACTTACTTAGCTGGTTAGCAGACTGAATATGGCTAAGCTGCCACTCTGCCCTAACTTTGCCCTTGGCCTAATCAAGGGGCCCTTTTACTAAGGTGCATAAGCACCTGTGTACATCAAATTGGAACTACTGCCCGGCTGCCACGTGCCCCGGGTGGTAATTCCATTTTTGACGCATGTCCAAAACACGCGGTAGAAATTTTCTACTGCGTGTTGCTTACCCGGCAGTAATTGGCAGTGCATGCACGCTGATGATTATCGCCTGGTTAATGCATGAGACCTTAATGCTAAGTCAATGGGTAGTGGTAAGGTCTCATGCCGAAAACAGATGCATGCTGGTTTAAATTTTGCTGCACGCCCATTTACGACCACAAAAAAAGGCCTTTTTTTTGTAGGCGTGCTGAAAAATGGACCTGCACGCATCCAAAACATGCACCTACACCAGCACAGGCCATTTTTCAGTGCGCCTTAGTAAAAGGGCCCCCTAGCTGTTAGGGAATGGCCAGTTGATGGTGATATTGAGTGGCTCTACCCAGTTAAGTGGCACAGAATATTGGCGGCCAGATATCTCAGTGGGGTTTAACTAGTCAATTAAATTGTGCATGCAGTTTTTGGTGACTTTAATAGAATTAGGGGAAAAGCGCCCCCTCCCCCCCCCCCCCCCCCACATACAGGTGTAAATTCTCAAATCTGACATATTTCAATTACTAAACTGAAAATAATAATAATAATAATAATAACCATTTCTTATCTTTGACGTCTAGTGATTTTATTTTTCTAATCCCTTGTTCCCTCTCTCTGGTTCTGCTTCCCTTTGTCTGTGCTCTAACTTTGTTTCCAGTGCCTCCTGTCCACTTTTTCTTCTCTCCTCCTGCCTTCTTCAATTGGTGCCCTATATCCATCTTTCATGTTCATCTTCCTTCCATTTTTCTGACTCCTTCTCAAATGTAATCTAGTTTCCACCACTTCCCTTCCCTTACTGTAGGACAATTAGGGTAATTAGCTGATAAGCTAATAATTACTCTGGTTAGAGTTTGTGGCTTGTCTAGTCTGTTTGGAGTAGGATTTTGCCCTTCTCTGGTCCCACAACAAAGATAAGATTCTTACAAAAATCTCAATCAATCTCAATCTGTGTGTGTGTATGTATATATATATATATATATATATATATATATATATGTGTGTGTGTGTGTGTGTGTATATATATATATATATATATATATATACTGTATATATATATATATATATATATTGGTAATTTAAAAAATGCATGTATATTTTTGGCAAAGCAGTTGATAATATTTAGCAGCATTATATTATCATAGTACTAATTACAGTGAGGTAGCAATGGCAGTATACTAATAATTATTCCTGGTACAATCTTAATATTTCCTTAAAGAAAACAAATAATAACCTAAGGAATCACAAGTCAAAGGTCTTGAATCACACTTGGAATTTAGCAATACGTTCTATCTAACTCTTGTCCATAGGAAGGAAACTACTGCCCTCACCTGAATTGTTGGATAGTAACGTGGAGGGGCATTTTTAAATGGGGATGCCCATCTCTAAGGGCGCCCATCTCTGAGGACGTCCCAGCGACGGGGCGTGGCATCTCGTATTATCAAAACAAGATGGGCGTCCATCTTTCGTTTCGATAATACGGTCGGGGACACCCAAATCTCAACATTTAGGTCAACCTAAGAGATGGTCGACCTAAATGTTGAGATGGTCGACCTTAGAGATGGATGACCTTGGTTTTCGCCGATAATGGAAACCGAGGACGCCCATCTCAAAAATGACCAAATGCAAGCCCTTTGGTCATGGGAGGAGCCAGCATTCGTAGTGCACTGATCCCCCTCACATGCCAGGACACCTACCGGGCACCCTAGGGGGCACTGCAGTGGACTTCACAAATTGCTTCCAGGTGCATAGCTCCCCTACCTTTGATGCTGAGCCCCCTAACCCCCACAAAACCCACTCCCCACAACTGTACACCACTACCATAGCCCTAATGGGTGAAGGGGGGGGCACCTTCGTGTGGGTACAGTGGGTTTGTGGTGGGTTTTAGAGGGCTCACATTTACCACCACAAGGTGTAACAGGTAGGGAGGGGGATGGGCCTGGGTCCACCTGCCTGAAGTGCACTGCACTCACTAAAAACTACTCCAAGGACCTGCATACTGCTGTGATGGAGCTGGATATGACAATTGAGGCTGGTATAGAAGCTGGAAAAAAATGTTTTTTTTAATTTTTTTTCTTGGTTGGGAGGGGGTTGGTGACCACTGGGGGAGTAAGGGGAGGTCATCCCCATTCCCTCTAGTGGTCATCTGGTCAGTTCGGGCACCTTTTTGAGGCTTGGTAGCAAGAAAAATTGGACCAAGTAAAGTCGACTTTTTTCCATTATCGGCCGGGGATGCCCATCTCTTAACCACGCCCCCGTCCCACCTTTGGTACACTGCCGACACGCCTCCGTGAACTTTGGTTGTCCCCAAGACGGAAAGCAGTTGAGGACACCCAAAATCGGTTTTCGATTATGCCGATTTGGGCGACCCTGAGAGAAGGACGCCCATCTCCCGATTTGTGTCAGAAGATGGGCGTCCTTCTCTTTCGATTATTCCGCTGATAGTAACATAGTAAATGTCAGCAGATAAAGACCTGAACGGTCCATCCAATCTGCCCAAAAAGATAAACTCATTTTAAATGGTATGTAATACTTTATATGTATACCCAAGTTTGATTTGTCCTTGCCTTTCTCAGGGCACATACCGTAAAAGTCTGCCCAGCACTGTTCCTGTACTAAAAGTTCTGATGTATACGGACGAGTCTTTGGCTCCCTTGATATGGTAGGACTCATCTCTCCTTCCTGGATTCCAAGACAATCTCACAGTTGACTCCTGGAACAGCAGTAGCTGACTTCACAAGGTAATGTAGTGTTTCTTAGTCTGGGTACAAGGCATTACAGTAGTCTAGTCATGATGTTATCATGGTATGGACCACTGTGGTCAGACTCATCTTTTTAATATATAAAGAGAGATTTCGTAGCTGTCATAGGTGATAGAGACAATTTTTGAAGGTTGTTTGAATTTGTAGGAGTGAGTGATATGTCTAACAGTATCCCAAGATTCCTGACCTGTGATTATTAAAGGTATTTTGAAGTTGGGTATTTGTCCACTTGTGTTTGGTACCCAAAGATTCTCTGTTTTACTTGGGTTCAGGTAGAGTTTGTTGTTGTTTGTCCATTCCTGAGTTGAGGTTAGGCAGGCAGTCAGTTTGCTCAGAGCAGTGGGTAGATCTGGTTCAATGGGTATGAGTAGTTGCACATCTTCAGTATAAATGTAGAATTCTGTGTCCAGAGGCTTGAGGTAGATATGAAATAAAATGGGAGATCTCATGGATCCCTGTGGCACCCCACAGTTCAGTGCCCAAGGTAATGATGTGCTGAACAGAACTGATTGCTGTCTAGCTGACAAATATGATTTGAACAAAATTAATACTGTGCCTTTGATACCTGTTTCTGCCAGTCTTGTAAGCATGATATTATGATCCACAGTGTCGAAGGCTGCTGAGAAATCTAGCAACATTAGTATCGAGGCAGATCCCCTGTCACAGTTTCTGTGCAGATCATCAAGAAGGGACACAAGAACTGTCTTTGTTCCATATCCAGGTCCAAAGCCAGATTGACATGGGTCTAGCCAATTACTTTCAATTAGCCAGTCACTGAGTTGAGTGCAGACTGTCCATTCTATACGTTTTGTCAGAAAAGGAATGTTAGAGACTGGTCGATAGTTTTTGAGCTTATCCAGGTACAGTGAGCTCTTTATCAGTAGGGGGCACACCACAGCTCATTTTAGTGTTTTTCCCAGGTGCCCTTCCATAAGAGAAGTTAACAATTTTAGTGACCCCTTCAGTGAGGCCTGTGCTTGCTTGTTGTATAATCTTTCTGGCAGAGATCAAGAGGGCAGGTTATAGGCCATAGACCTTTCAGGATATTTTCAAGAGCTTCTTCTGTGATTTGGTTGAATGAGTCCCCGATAGCTGTGCATGGTGGGAAAAAGGGAGTGTTCTATTCATCAGCTGGTAGGAGCTTTGATGGGACTGTCTGTAGGTCCTGATGGAGACCTTTAATTTTGTTGGCAAAGTAAGTGGCAAAATCATTTGCTGGTTAGTTGTGACTGGGAAGGCTGGTTCTGTTGTGGGGTTTGCAGTAGGCTATTTATTATTTCAAATAGGTGCTTGGCTGAATTCGCAGCTTGTTCTATGTGATGAGAAAAAAATTATTTTTTGGCTGTTCTTAAGGCCTGGTGGTACATTGCCATGTGTTTCTTACAGTTGAGCCTGTCTTCAGCTAGGTGAGATTTTCACCATTTTCTTTCAAGTTGATGTCCTTGATACTTAAGGATCTGTAGTTCTGGGGAGAACCACAGGGAATGTTTGCTTGCGGAGCATAGGACCTTCTTTAGAGGGGCCTTTTTTTCTAATTCCATTGCTAAGCATGCATTCCAGATATCAACCTGTTCTGACACTGTTACCATCTTTTCATCCACATGGGTTTAGGACAAGGCCTCTAGGAAGTTTTCAGGAGTCAGATTATGTCTCGGATTTCCTTCCAACCTTTGATTGGGCCCATCTGTTTTATCTTTATGTTTATGCCAAAGGCTGGTATAAATGCTTGCGCCCAACTAATGGCAGCTAGGTGCATAAATGCAAGTATTCTACAACACCGTGCCTAAATTCTGGGAATGCCCTGACCTGACAATGCCCCTTCCATGGCCATGCTTTCTTTGGAATTGCATGCTATGAAAATGAGGTACTCATAGTATAGAATAGGCCATAAGGCATACCTGTGCATAACTCCTGACTGCCAATTAAGTGCTTGTTAACATCAATTATTGCTTATCACCAATAAAGCCAATTACTTTGCATACAGTTCTTAGATCCAAGTAAAGAATTGAGCTCCCAACTTTGGGCAACCTATACAGAATTCCCCTGAGAGTATTAATAATACAATGTTATAGGCTACAGCCAATGGTCTACAATACTGCACAGAAATGCAAGACACAATCCCTGTTCCTTGAAACTTACACAATATGGTTGTCACACAGACAAACAACAGGTAGGAGGTTTTGAGTTAATAGAGGCTGTGATTAGGAAAAAGCTAAACTGGTTGAATATATATAGGTGGGAATAATGAAGGAAAGGGTAACATTAATTAAGTAAACCTACAAGAATCTGATTCATCCCTGTATTCTAAAATTAAATCACCATCCAAGTCTGAATCATTTGGCAAGAATATATTAAAGGGAGAGGGTTATGGATTTGATATACCATCTTGCTGTTGAGAAGGGAGAGTAAGAAAACGAGGCTAATTTTCTACTCAGATTCGGAGCACGAGTTCCGTTATTCTATTCACCTTCTGCTATGCTGAACTTAAGAAAGCTGCAAATATGTTCATGGAAACTTAAATATTCATAAAGGCTTAAAGCACAGACATCTTGGGTAGCTGACGTTTTACAGATGAGAAACATACAAAGCAATAGTGCTTTGAAAAAGGTCACTATGGTGCAATTTCCATTAAAAATTGAACAAAGGAGTGAAATACTGCCTTAATACTTTTCAGCAGACAGCAGCAGATGGAGTGTGCTGAGAAAATCAAAAGGAGAATAATTATTGCAAAATCTGGAAGGAATTTATTTCAGAAATATATCAAGAAACTGGGTGAGTTACCTTCCAAATTGCTACCTCTGTAACTTCCAGCGACTCTATTGATGAAGACAGAGAGGCACTGGAACAGTCATCCTTTGAGACAGAGGGAAAAGAAAATCAACAAAGCTTTGGGTAAAGAATATAGGTGCCCTTTTACAAAGGTGTGCTAGCATTTTTGCATGCGCTAACTGTGTAGATGTTTACAGGAATATTTTGGGCGTCTACATGGTTGGCGTGCACTATTTTTTAAGATCCCCTAAGTTACTTACGTTGTAAGGATACTGCAGTGGAACACTCACAGTAGCACACAACCTATATATGTCCATATTCCAGTGGTGCAATGAGTTCACTGATCTTAGCATCTAACTTGGCCAGCACATTATATATAGCTCCCCTCTCCTCCTCAGTCTTAGTAATTACCTGATTTATGAATAAATCATAGCACATGGTAGGAGCCAACTCTGTGGGTGCTTGAGCACCCCCAATACTGATAAAATTCTATGTATGTGTCCAGGGAGGGGTTATTTCCACTGGGCTTAGCACTCCCAATAATTTTGAAAAGTTGGCTCATATGACATGAGTTAAATAAGCACCCGTACTCTAGCTTGTCAAATTAGCACATTTCTTGTCAGGAAGCAGATCTAAACTGAGGTGTGGTCTTCTATTTTCATGTTCTTGTTTACCAGTAGTATTTGTATTGGTGTTATACGGCTCATGTAATATTGTAATACTGCCTGTTCATAGGTAGAGTTCAAGTTATTTGATTCATCATAATTAGTGCTACTGTTGTATAGTAGGTTTGCTACATTGAGATAGGATTTTTTTTCAGTTTATGTATTTAACAATCCTGGTAGAGGAAAGATTTATGTTACTATTAATCAGATGATATGAGATGAAGGGGGTGGAATAGGAGTAAGGATTTTGTGGATTCAAAGCATGTTTACATTTAATTCATAGAAACTGCATCAGACCAAATGTCCATGAGGGTCATGCATGTGGTGTGTCACATATGCGAGCATCAACTGTCAGGTGTGTCCTGATTGAAAAAAGGTTGAAAACCACTACAGTAGGTCAATAGACTTCTTTATTCACTATGATTGATGCAGCAGAATGGTATCTATAGGCAATGTACAGTAAAGTGAACAAGCATATTATATTAGGCTATTAAGACCAAGGAGTGATCCAATGGTTAGAGCAGTGACATTAACTCTAGGAAAGTGAGGATTGAAAGTCTACTTCTGCTACTGACTTGCTGTGAACTATAGTAACTCATTTAATTCTCCATTAGCTCAGGTGCAGAACAGGTTAAAATATCTCTTGGCAGGAAAATACCTAGTATATCCGTTTGTTATATGCTTTTTGGGGGTTAGAAAGCAAGTAACAAAATCTAATGATATTTGGCAGAGCCCACTGAGAAGTCGCTCTACCATTTACCCTGAGATGAGGGTTAGATGGAAATTTTATTAATAACTGAGGCTACAAAATGTTTTGATTTTGCAGTGCAACAATGCAGCCGAGAAACATTGCTTTATAAAGACAAAAAATATAAAGGAGAGAAAAGAGTAGAAAGAGCAGGGTTGGAAGGAAGTGAGAGGGAGAATACAAATAAAAGGGAATGAAAGATTTATGTGCCCAGATCTTTGGCTAATACATCTAGAGGCACACAAGTTAAGCCAAGCAAAGGAAAACAATTTTAGTTTTGAGCACCAACCATTACAAACACTGGGAAGAGATGGTTAGAGCTAGCACAGAGTTTTTTCATGGGAGCAATATCGCACACATCTCTCGCTCTCTTAATATCCATTTAATCCATACAGATAAAATATATAACAGGCATTGGCCATTATATTAGAAACATATCCCCATGTTAATAGTGTCATTTAACATATATATCACACATGTATAAATACCATTTTCATAAAGTAACTAGATAACATGGAGATCCACATGATGCAGATAATTCAGGGGATTGTGGTTTGGGGATGGATTAGGTGGGATTAAAATCTACATGTGTATTTCTCATTTTAGAAAGGGAATACACATATATGGAGAAATGTTCTATATCAGGTTTTATACTAGCTGAAAGGCACGCATGGGTTTTTAAAAAGTAATTATTTTGGCCAGAGCTTCATGTAATGGATAAATCGAGTCATTGGATACATTGGATCAATCTGCACAATATTTGAATGGCTGCCATCCATTAAATTTGATTGTAATAGCAGTACTCAAGAAATTCCAGTTTTGGATATAAAAATTGTGAAGACAAATGAGGGTTTTGACACTACTGTATATGCTAAAGGCACTTCTTGCGTTATGAGAGTATGAACCCTCTACATTTAAAGAAGAGTTTGCCTGTATCGCAATTCCTACGGTATAGACATATTTGCCATTCAGACGGTGAATTTGTTAAACAAGCTGAGATATTGAGCCAGAAATTTAATGACCATGGATATCCATATAAGGTGGTTAAGCAAACATGTAAGAGAGCCTTTTTTTAACTCAAGGGATTCAGCTTTTGGCTTATGTAAAAAAAAAAAAAAACAGATAAAGAAGTGGTGACGTGTGCTCAAATATTTTTCTATTTCTTTCACCATGGGGAAAATTGTGAAGAAATATTGGAAGATATTGACAAAGCATGACTGCTTTAAAGAAAGTAGTTGTTTGTTATCATACAGAGGAGTGGCCTAGTGGTTAGGGTGGTGGACTTTGGTCCTGAGGAACTGAGTTCAATTCCCATTTCAGGCACAGGCAGCTCCTTGTGATTCTGGGCAAGTCACTTAACTCTCTATTGCCCCATGTAAGCTGCATTGAGCCTGCCATGAGTGGGAAAGCGTGGGGTACAAGTGTCATAAAAATTACAGTAGAAATTGTAATTTAAAAGATCTTCTTTGTCCTCCCAGTGTCTGGACTAAGAGTAGAATGAGTGAGGGTGAACATCATAAAGATGGAAGGTGTGATATGCTTGAAGGTACATCAATGTGTATTCCAAATCGTAGAACTATTCATTTGAAACAATGGACTAATTGTGTTTCCCATAATGTGATTTATTTTATGGTATGTCCTTGCAGTTTGGTGTATGCAGTACATACCTCAAGACAATTGAAAAGCATCTTTTTGAACATAGATACAATATTGTTCATCAACGTGGGGAAGAGCCACTTGTGTGTCATTGTGTGGAGCGATAACTCTCTTTCATGGATTTAAAATGTGGGATTTTGAAATCTGTAATTGAATCTAAGCAGAGAGGAGATATTAAGATGAAACTCCATCAGAGCAAGAATGGATTTATTTTCTAAACACATTATGGCCAATGGACTTGAATCAACAAGTTGAGTGGTTCGTGGTTTCTTTTTTCAAATATGTCAGATGTGGTTTTAGCACCAGAAGTGAAATTGTTGGTGTATTTATAGTCCAGGGGCCATTTTGACTTGGTGCGTGCATAGGATTTCCCCCTGAAGCAGTCAGTATAACTGGTGAAACAGAGATCTTTCTCGGGTGCTGTTTGTTCTGCATTTGGAATTGGATTACTGTTGGAGTGGGGATCTGCTGTTTTGCCAGATTGGGTGCCAGAGGAAATTGTACAGCAGATGTGAAAGACTGTTGCAGATCAGTGATATTTGTTGAATGATGAACTATTGAATCTCCTTGCATTTTTTGCTGGTAATCCTTTCCTCTTTCATTGTTGGATGGAGTTTTTTTACGCTAAGATTGAAGGCAGCTAGTTTTCATCTGCTGATGTATCGCTGCTATTTAAGTTTGAGGCTTTTTTTCTCCATCTGATATGTGATTGATTGGAAGGGACTGCAATAATGTGCTTTTGAAGTTATTGCAAGGCAAATGTTTTTAATATCTATTATTCTTTTTAATCCCATATAGTTTGCTTCCTCCTCTAAAATGAAACCAAGTTAAAACTGTGGCCTCACTACTTAACTAGAAGTGCCAATACCTTCATGTGGAGATTACTGGTTCTTTTTTATGTATATATTTCTAAAATATTGCTCAAGCTGCACATGTCAGCAAACACATATGCACTCCTGTAGGTATTTTAGAAAAAGCACATGCTCATTTTAGAAGCATATAGGTGTCTCAAAAGGCTGAAAAGGACATCCATGTGCTTGAAACATCAAAATCCCAACTTTGCAAAGGAATAATAGGTACATCCAGCACTGCAGTATGTACAAATAGCAAGGGGTTGTGATCAGGTCATATTTTGGGTGGGACTAGGGAGGTTCTGAAATGTCCAACAGTGATTGCCAAAGTGGAAGAAATATCCATGTCTTAAAAGAAGGATGTCCTTGTTTAGACCTGGTATTTTGCATGTCCAGGTTACAAAACATTTTTCTGATTGAACAGCTGTGTACTGGAAGGATTAAGGCAGCCATTCCCAACCCAGGCTTCGGGGCACACCTAGTCCCATCAGATTTTCAGGATATCCACAATGAATATTCATGAGTTAGAATTGCATGCATTAGAGGCAATTTTGGGTTGGGAATGGCTGGATTAAGGCATGACACCTCCTTAATCGATTACCCCAGTGGTTGTTCCTCTTCCCGGGGGGGGGGGGGGGGGGCTACCAGGTTCTGATAGCTTCAAGCAGTGCTTTTTTTGTAGGAAAAAAGGTACCAGTACTTGTGGGTGGGGTCACCATCTTTGGCTCCAGAATACCCAGTGCAAAATAAGACAACAGATGTAAATTCTCAAATTGGACATATTCCAAACACTAAAAGGAAAATAAAATGATTTTTTCTACCTTTGTTGTCTGGTGACTTTGTTTTTCTGATCGTGTTGGCCCCAGTCTCTGATTCTGCTGCTATCTGTTCTCATAACTGCATTTCCAGGGCTTCCTTTCCATTTATTTCTTTACTTTCCTCCTTTCTTCATTTCTTGCCCTACATGAATAAGTAAAAGTTGGGTCCTCAGTGGAATTGACTGGAGGAGGTATAACATGGTTCTAGCTTTTGCCTATTTTCTCCATCCATATGTAGTTTTTTTCCTGTCTTCCTTTTACCTCATCTCCATCCATGTGCATCTTCTTCTTCTTCTTCTTCTTTTCTCTTTCCTCCAGTAAGTCTCCTCTTTCCCCTGCCCTACCCTCTATCCATCCATGTCCAGCAATTCTCCTCTCTCGCCTGCTCTCCTCTCCATCCATTTCCAGCATTTCTCCTCTCTTCCCTGCCCTCCCCTCCCATTTATGTCCAGTATGTCTTCTCTCTCTCCCCTGCCCTTCCCTCCTATCCATGTCCAGCAATTCTCTCTCCCCTGCCCTTCCTTCTCATCCATGTCCAGCATGTCTTCTCTCTCCCCTGCCCTCCCCTCTTATCCATGACCAGTGATTCTCTTCTCTCTCCCCTGCCCTCCCCTCTTATCCATGTCCAACGATTCTCCTTCCCCCGTCCTCCTCTGCTATCAATGTCCAGCAATTCTCCCTCTCCCACCCATCCTCCTCCTCCCACTGCCTGCCTGCTTGAGAGTCCGGGTTCCCAGCATCAGCCAGTACAAGGCCTGGCACAAGCACTGATGACTCTGAGCCTTCGCGCCAATGCCACACACTCGGGAAGGCCCTGTTCTGCCCTCTCTGACAAGTCATGTATGTGTCACAGGGGCGGTACCAACAGGGCCTCCGCGAGCAGATAGGTTTGAAGGCTGAGTATGCCGGCCGGGTCTTGTACTGCTTGATCAGGGACCCAGATTCTCAAGCAGGCTGCGAGGAATGAGGAAACAGGAGCAGTGAGAGGGGGACTTGAAAGGTTAAAAAAAAGGTGCGGTATGCTTCAGGTATTATGGCCATTCTTAACATAGTAGGAAGCAGGTCTGAGGAATGGCATAGTGGTTAGTGCAGTGGACTGTAAATCATGGAACCCAGGTGCACATCCCACTCCAACTCTTCTTTCTTTTTTTTTTTTTTTGTGAGCCATTCAGAAAAGAAATGTATGTATATATATCTCTTATATAATAATTCTCACTTCCAATGTTCTGACTTGCCTGGGACCGTGGCTCATTCCGAGTTGGTCTGCTAGGCTTCGTAGATCAGGCTGACATCACCATAGCCATTATGATGTCAACTTCAGAACCCGGGGGGGGGGGGGACATGCCTCACAGCTGAACTATATCCAGAGGAGGGTCGCTGGACATGGGTGGCTGGAGGGGGGGCAGGGAAGAGAGGAGGTTCGCTGGACATGGGTTGCAAGAGGGGGGTAGGGGGAGAGGAGTGTCACTGGACATGGGTGGCTGCAGGGGGAGAGGAGGGTCACTGGACATGGGTGGCTGCAGGGGAGCCAAAGAAAACCTTGCTAGCGCCCGTTTCATTTGTGTCAGAAACGGGCCTTTTTACTAGTATATATATAAAAGACACCTGAAAGCTATTGAAGTTGTGTATAGAAGACTTATATGGTCTGTGCCAGAGCCGGTGGTGGGGGGCAGGGATAGTGCTGGGCAGACTTATATGTTCTGTGCCAGAGCCGGTGGTAGGAGGCGGGACTGGTGGTTGGGAGGCGGGGATAGTGCTGGGCAGACTTGTACGGTCTGTGCCAGAGCCGGTGGTTGGGAGGCAGGGCTGGTGGTTGGGAGGCGAGGATAGTGCTGGGCAGACTTATATGGTCTGTTCCAGAGCCGGTGGTTAGGAGGCGGGGCTGGTGGTTGGGAGGCGGGGATAGTGCTAGGCAGACTTATACGGTCTGTGCCCTGAAGAGCACAGGTACAAATCAAAGTAGGGTATACACAAAAAGTAGCACATATGAGTTATCTTTTTGGGCAGACTGGATGGACCGTGCCGTCATCTACTATGTTACTATTTGAAACTGAGTGCCTTGTTTTATGGCCCACTGCACTAATCACTAGGCGGCCCCTCTGATCTACATGGAAATTTGTGTGACCATTTTCAAAGAATGCTGCTAAACAGATATCCATGTCCCTTGTTTTCCCCTATTCATATGATTCATATGTTGGATGTTTCAGTTTGTGAAACTGATGTTCAAGCTTGATGTTTCCAATGTATAAATGTCCGCCTCACATATTTTTGAAAAGGACATTCTGATTTGAACATCACTGTTCTAACTTGGATGTCCATTTGAAAATGCCCTTCCATGTCGTAGCAGATCCATTTCTAAAATATAACATCTTAGTTAATGATCTCTATATTCTCTGTAAAATGGAGCCTCACGTGTTACATTCATAAAATGAAATTCAGAAATGAAGTAAAATTTTTGGTAGCATTCTTCACCTACTGGGAAATGAATGCTTTTTGTGACACATACTGGTGATGCTGATTTTTGCAGATCAATGCTTCTCTCCTAGAGAGATAATATTTGGAATATCCTCTATAGTTAACATTCAGATTGTACAGACTAGTTTGTAATTAATTAGACTATCTGAATAGTGGTAATGAAGTCTGGGTTATCATAGTCAAACGGGGACAAGTTATAACTTGAGTCACATATATTTGAGTCATTTATAGCTATGTGCAGAGAGTGACAGGTTATTGAACAGGGGTGGGAGACTGATGTTTCAGAAAATGACAGGATCAGTGAAAGCAGCAATTCAGTATATCTGGTAGTCAGTGTATCAGCCAAGTGTGTTAAACCTTCAAGCAGAAACAGTGTCTGTGCATCATTGCATATTGGGGTCAGTTAGATATCACAGGGAGTGACAGGGTCAGTGAGGAATCACTATGACAGGAAGTCAAGGGGAAAGCAAGGGGTTAGTGGGCATGTTAGAGCCTGCCATGACAAACAAACCACTAATGTGTCTATAAACACTGAGTCTGGAGACTGAAAGGGCTGGTGGGATGGGAGCCTTTGTTCTTTAATGGACATAAATTGATCGGACATGTCATGATCAATGTGAAGGTTTGCAATGGATGTGTTTGACAACAATGGATGATTTTACATTGGATGGATTTTGCAAATAGTAACAAAACTGAAGAAAGCATAGGAAAATTAGCGAGTATTCCTAGCTATGAAGAAATCAATCAGCTTTGGGCTATAATTCTTCAGTTAGATTTGAGTATGTCTTGTAGTGCTATAGAAATGATTAATAGTAGAAATAGGGCAGACCATATGGATCTTGAGGGTCTTGCCATCATATTCTGTTTCTATATTTACATTTAGCTCATACGTTTTTTAGTAGTAGTAAAATGTAAAAGGTATTGCCCTGAACCCAGAGGGCTTAAAATGTAAGGGAAAAGTTCTACAAAGTGTCACCTAGAGGTAGGTGTCACACAATTGACAGGCACTATTTTATAAGGTTTATTTATTTTAAAATACTTTGTTAAACCACCTCAAATAACTAGTAGACCTAGGCAGTTACAATATGCTATCAGGAAAAAATGAGAAAGAAATGCAATATTTGAAAGGAAAGTAAAAACATTAATTCCAACAAAAGCAAAACAAATAGGACAAAGTAAGGGTAGGGGAAGACGGGAACTGGGGCGAGGACAAAGAAAGGTAAAAGCGAGAATGAGAAAGTGGGAGGGGAGGTAAGGAATGTACGGGAACAGTGGTATTAGCAGCAAACAGCCCTATGGGAAATTATATGCTTGGGTTTGAAATTTTTAAAGGACAATTCTGCTTGTATATAGCAAGGGAGGGAGTTCCAATGGAAAGGGGCTGCAAAGTAGAAGGCATGGTGTCTGGTAGAATACAAAGTGGCTTGTTTAGGGTTGGGCAGGACCAGACGGTAATCACTGAGAGATCACAACAGACAAGTGGGTGAGTAAGGGATGGTAAGGTTAGCTAGGTATTGTGAAAAACCCATCCAAAAAGCCTTGAAGGTAAGGGTTAGGAGCTTATGAATGATTCTTTGCTCAATGGGGAGCCAGTGGTACTGCTGAAATAAAGGTGAGACATGGTCGGATCTTTTTGCATAACAAATTAACTTAATTGTAATATTTTGTAGTGTTTGAAGGCATTCTAAGGGGATCCTATATAAATTATATTGCAGTGGCCAATCCTAGAAATGAGTAAAAAAAGGACCAGAGAATGAAAAGTATCACGATCAAAATACCTTCTTACTAATCGTAGTTGTCTCAAAATAAAAAGAAAAAAAATCAGTTTTGCATAGCTTAGTTATCTGGGGGGGAAAATGTCAGTCATGAATCCAAAATAACACCTAAATAATAGAAGGAGTTAACTGGTGAAACAGAGGTTCTGGAAAGGTGTAGAGGAGTGCTTGGTGTCGGTAGTGCCTAAGTGATATGGAGGGTCATAATCGAACGCGGCCAGCCATTTATAAGGGCGGCCATCTCTAATGACGGCCCCATTAAGCGGTGTACCCGCTGTATTATTGAAACTAGATGGCCGGCCAGCTTTCGTTTCGATAATACGGTCGGGGCTGGCTAAATCTCAACATTTGGGCCACCCTTAGAGGGACCAAGTAAAGCCGGCCAAATGCTCATCAGGGCCGGCCTTCTTTTTTCCATTATCGGCCGAGGCCAGCCATCTCTTAACCACGCCCCAGTCCCGCCTTCGGTACACTGCTGACACACCTCCTTGAACTTTGGCCGGCCCTGCGATGGAAAGCAGTTGAAGCTGGCCAAAATCGGCTTTCGATTATACCGATTTGGACAGCTTTAGGAGAAGGCCGGCCATCTCCCGATTTGTGCCGGAAGATGGCCGCCCTTCTCCTTTGAAAATAAGCAGGATGACGCCTTAATTTCATTGTTGAAATCAAAGCGTATTCTATAACAATGCACATAACTTAATTAACTAGCTAATCAGTGTTATTTTTATGTTAACAAGCAATTATCAGTACTAATTGGCATTAAAATGTACATGCACAACTCACTAAGTATATTCTGTAACGTGGTGCACGTAAATTCTAAGTCACATATTTAAAAAGGGGCGTGGCCCTGGTCATTTCCTAAAATCTACGTGCATTATTATAGAATATACCTGCTTTTAGCCACCAGGATTTACAGCAACTAAAACGTGGCCCAAATGGATGACACTAACTTTGGTCACGTGGCGAGGTGCTCGGTGTATTCTGAGGGGCATAATTGAATGAAAACGTCTATCTCCATAGACGTTTATCTCCGAGAACGGGTCCGTGAAGGGGCGGACCGAACCGTATTTTCGAAAAAAATAGACGTCCATGTTTTATTCGACAATTTGTGAGCTGGGTGTTTTTGTTTTTCAGTGATAATGGAAAATGAAAGCGCCCAGCTCAAAAACGAATAAATCCAAGGCATTTGTTCGTGGGAGGGGCCAGGATTCGTAGTGCACTGGTCCCCCTCACATGCCAGGACACCAACCGGGCACCCTAGGGGGCACTTTTACAAAAACAAAAAAAAAGGTAAAAGAGCTCCCAGGTGCATAGCACCCTTCCCTTGTGTGTTGAGCCCCCCAAATCCCCCTCAAAACCCACTGCCCACAAGTCTACACCATTACTATAGCCCTAAGGGGTGAAGGGGGGCACCTACATGTGGGTACAGTGGGTTTGGGGGGGGGGTTGGATGACTAAGCATTAAGCAGCACAATTGTAACAGGTAGGGGGGGATGGGCCTGTGTCCACCTGCCTGAAGTCCACTGCACCCCCTAACAACTGCTCCAGGGACCTGCATACTGCTGCCAGGGAGGTGGGTATGACATTTGAGGGTGAAAATAAAAAGTTGTGAAACATCATTTTTTGTGGTGGGAGGGGGTTAGTGACCACTGGGGGAGTCAGGGGAGGTCATCCCCGATTCCCTCTGGGGGTAATCTGGTCATTTAGGGCACTTTTTGGGGCCTTATTCGTGAAAAACAAGGTCCAGGAAAAGTGCCCTAAATTCTAGCTACAAACGCATACTTTTTTTCCATTATCGGCGAAAGGCGCCCATCTCTCCTCGGCCGATAACCACGCCCCAGTTCCACCTTCGCCACGCCTCCGATACGCCCCTGTCACTTTTGTACGCTTCCGCAATGGAGTGCAGTTGAAAACGTCCAAAATTGGCTTTCCATTATACCGATTTATTCGTTTTTGTGAGATAAACGACTATCTCCCGATTTGGGTCGAAATCTAGGCGTTTTTCTCTTTCAATTATAAGGTGGTCTATATACCATGTGGAAATCCAAGGCTATTCTATAAAATTTAGTTGTACTTTAGAGAATATGCCTAGGTGTATTTTTTTTTACCATGTGGATTTTTCTGGTGCCGCATGAAGAATCTAGCTCTATCAGCAAGGAGGCATACATGTGGGTGAAGCATGAGTATGTTCCTCAGTTACACGTATAGTTTATAGAATTGACACACCTACTCATGAGTGCGCCAACAATTGCCTTTTGCTACTATTCTTTAACGGAATCGTGACACCAAGATGCCATCATTGACTTAGTGCTAAGTGCATGGCATTAGGATGCCTAGACGGATGTGCTAATTTATAGAATTGCCCTTAATATGCTTCTACCTGAGGCAATGAAAGGTTAAGGGGGTCTTTTACTAAGGCACGCTCACGTTTTTGGCATGCGCTAAAATTGTAGGTGCGCTAAACGTTAAAGACGCCAATGCATTCTTATGGACGTCTAACATTCAGCGCATCCACAATTTTAGCGCGCGCTAAAAACGTGAACACACCTTAGTAAAAGACTCCCTAAGTTATTGGGCCAAGATCATACAGAGCAGCAGCAGAATTTGAACCAGGCTTCTACGGTTGTCTGCCTGATGCTCTAACTACTAAGCTACTCCTCCACATTACGTTGCATGTGGGATCTTAGCATACACTTGAGCATGAGGGGTTTTCAGCTCATATTTATGTGCAGACTTGTTTCTAGAAGGTTTTTTTTAGCTCTTAGTCTCCACTAGAAGAAGGGGCTTTTCCACATCAGAAAAGACAATCTATTGACATGCAATACAACAATCTTACTTCCGCTTTCTCTGGACACACTCTAATTCTATAAAATTTCACGCTCAAGTTTCTGACTAGTGCACAAATTTGCATGTTCAAGTTATAGAATAAGGTAGTTGCATGCATAACTTAATCCAATAATTGACTGTTGATTGGATTTAACATCCAGTTATTGGTTATACTTGGCCTTAATAGGCACTAATTAGCAGTTGCTCTTGTAACTGCCCTTTGTTACTGTTCTATAAGTTGAGTGCTGAAATTCAAATCAGGCTCTGCTACACTGAATGTTCCAAAACATTCAATGTAATAGCGACTGATTTGAACCAAGATAAGTTTACGCCTGTTTGCTCCTTTATATTCTGGTGCTTTTTGCAATGTATATATATATATATATATATATATATTGAGGGAGAGATAGGCTTTTTTTGTTTATGGATTAGAAAGTCCTTTTTTATATATGGATGCCTATTAAATATTTCCATGGCTTTGTCTGAACTATTTTATACAGGAAAGATAAGTAATAGATAAAAATTTGGATTGAATAAATTAAGGGGTACATTTTTAGAGAGCATTTATGATGTATAGAGCTTTTAAGTGAGCCACTTTGCGGGTAGACTCACTGAAATTCAAGCTCGGCGGTAGGTTCAGCCTAAACTGAACTCTCTTTTGTCCCCCTTTTTGGTAATGTATTAACATTAGTGGATCTTCTTTAGGTACTCAATAAACTATTTTTCTGGGTTTGACTGTGTTTGACAGTATATAGTTTTTGTCTGTCCCTCAAGGTTTTGTAAGTGATTTATTTCTTGCAAACAATAACACTTAGGTGGTAATTTGGAATATATACACATATGTGGGCATTCATGCTGGTATTCTATTGAAAATGGCGTCCTTTTCTTAATTTTATGTTGATATTTTGTCAACCACTTTGATCTATTATTGTGCAAAGGCAGTATATCAAGTTGTAAATAAACATAAACATATTCTAAACATTTACATGCATAACGAACATGTAACTATTAGGGAGCAGTTCTATAAAATAGACACTAATCCTGGGATTCTGTCTATGGTACCCAAAGTTGCTCACCCAAATTTGGGTGCATGCTCAAGATGCACACACACACACACACACACAACTTATTTGAGTAACAGGCCCTTAACAACCAATTATTGCAGTTAATTGTCTCCAATTAGGATTTGATGCACAGCTGGCTGCTTGGTGCCTAACTTTTATAGCACATATCTGAAAAGGGGGCATGACCAGGGGCATGTGGGGCGTTCCAAAATGTTATATGCAGATTTACAGAATACGGCCTGATTGTGCCCAATTTTGGCACCAGCATTAACACCTGATGTTGCCAGGTGGAAGTCCAGCGCCTAACAGTTCAGCATGGAATCAACACTAAGTGTGATTCTATAAAGCATGTGCAACCTTTATAGAATCACACTTAGCGTTGATGTTTTTGGGCACCAAATTTTGAGTACCGTTTACTTAATCCCATCCTAAGTGGGTAATTCTACAAGGAGCCACTCAGAATAAAGCAGCAGGAAGTTGCATAAATGTGTGCATAAAAATGACCTGTTATAGAATATTGACTAACCAAATTTCTGAACCCCATCCAACCCTGGCTTTGCTGTACAATCGGTTCCCCTGAAGACGCCGCTATTTAGGCAAAATATGGCCCGTGTTGGGAACTGGGAATTTTGAACATTTATCTTTGCACAGATTCAGATTTAAAAGTATTACAGTGACCATGGATTTATACTATCTCTGGCACTGGAACATTAAAATCAAGAACTTCGTGAAGACCAGAAGATCCGTCCACACCCCACCCAAGCTAAGTAGCCGATATATATTTTCTATCATTATATTGTTTTGCTGCTGAACGCTATAATTAGGTTGGAGGAAGGGTGTGCAATGATGTTAACAAGGCATTTATATACATCTCAAATCTTTGGGTCATTGTAATACACCAAAAAAAACTGAGCACACATCAATATTATATCAGGACATTTTTTCATTTTTATTTTTACTATATTTTTTTCGATGTTAATATGTTAAAATAATTTGGTTTCTGTAACAGTTCATCAATAGAATATTGACTAACAGAAAAGTATCTACCATGATTTGAAGGCATATACTTTGCCAGTGGGTGTGCGCATAGGGTAGAGTTTGGATGGAGTAGGGGCAGATTGCACAGGTTTGCGCATAAATTATAGAATTTTGTCATTCATATGCTGTGACAAGGAAAATAATCATACAGCCAGGATTCCCTCTGTCATGTCAGCTCTGCCTAAGTCCCTGTCCGTATAAAGCTGGTGCCCAGAAAACAGGGTTTAAAGATAGACCTTCTTTCCTTAGGTGGGGCCAGGGCTTGCAGTTTAAGTCCCATTGAAGACAGAGAGAGACAATTAGCTACGGTATCACACATGAGCCTGGGGGGAGGGGAGGAATGCAGTGAGTTCCTCTGGGATTGCATACAACATAGTTTCAACCCAAATAGAGTGACTGCTTCAGGGATGTACTACAAAGTTATCCAAGGCTGCGTGCAAAGGAGGACACCACTACAGCGAAGAGCAAGAACTGGCAAGCAGGTCTCTAGCAAGCCTCAGAGGAAATAGAGAAGCTATATGAACAAATGGACATGTTAGATTAGGCATTTTGCTTGCTTACATAAGGACTGCTGACTCCTTAACTTCCTAGATCCTGCAACTACTGTGTACCATAGGAGGGAGGGCGGAGTCTGACTGTGTAGCAAGCTGTTAACCCTGTCCAAGAAAGTTGCACAAAAGACACAGTTTTTTTTTGTTTTGATTGAAAAGCAGAAAATTGTGATTACAAACCGGTGGCGTAGCTACAGGGGAGCCTTCCCGCCAGATTGGATCCAGGGCCCCTGGTTTGGATGATGGGGTCCCTAACTCCTGCCAGCTGAATTGTTTCTCCAGCGCTACCCTCTGCGTATTGCCTGCCCTACTTCCCCTCAAGTCGCGTGCATGCTCGGTTTCACTAAAACTGAGCATGCATGCAACCTGATGGGGAAGCGGGGCAGACATAGGATAGCGCTGGAGAAAGGCTTCGGCTGGTGGGGGTTGTGGACCCCTGCCAGCCAATGTATGTGGGGTTGCAGCGGGGCAGGGGTTGCGGTGGGGAGGTGGGCCAAACTGTGCCCCACCACAAGTTTAGGTCTAGCTACATCCATGTTATGAACAGAAGATATACTTTTTTTTTTGTTTTTTTTATTTTAACAAATTTTTTATTATATATAATCTCAAATACATTGAGACAATGAAATACATATTACATTTACATAATCAGTAAATCAAGGAAAATAAAACAAATATCAACTTCGTCCACCAGAAAGGAAATATGATTCCAAGATTTAGAAAAACTAACAGGAAATAAAAGAGAACTTACATCTGCCACCTCTTAGGTCAACCTCCAGCCTGCTATTCAGGGAGGACATACAACATTCACTTCCATTCTTGCATCTAGAAAGTCAATAAGCTGTTTAGAGTCCATGAATTGATATTGTTTACCCTCCAGCACTATATTACAAATACAAGGAAAACGCAATACAAAGTTTGCTCCCACGGCCTCGGCTCTGGGGCGCAAGGCTAAAAAAGCCTTGCGCCTTACCTGCGTCTGCCTAGAGAGATCAGGAAAAACTCTAACTTTTGAGCCCATAAACAGTTTATCTAAGTGTCTTAATGAAAGTCTTAAAACAGCATTCCGGTCTGGCTCCAAAACAAAGGTGACTAGCATGGTTGTCCTCTGAGTAATAAATTCCAATGAGTTTTCCAGGAAAGAGGTAAGGTTCATAACTTCTCCCACTACCGGTAAGGGGGGCTCTCCATCCCTCCCCTTAAGGCTCCAGATGTACTGAGCACGTGTGATAGGAGGTAATGATTCCTTATCCATCCCCAGAATCTCACTCATATATTTTTTAACCATGTCCACAGAAGAAATTAGTGGAGACTTGGGGAAATTGAGGAACCTTAGATTAAGTCTTCTAACCTGGTTTTCCAGGTATTCCAAACGTTTGTTAAGGAAATTATTATCTTTAACTAAGGCTACTTCCAAAGTCCCCATTTCTTGTATCTTGGAGTCCAAATTTCCTATCTTAGAGGACTGTTGTGCAGTCTCTTGTGCTTGGATCAGAACGGCTTGAGAAATAACTTTAATATCGTTAGCATTTTCGTGAATCATAGCTTGCATGGAAGAATGAGTGCTGTAGACCATGTCCCACAGTGACTCTAATGTCACAACGGCAGGTTTAATTATACCACTTGCCAATGGAGGGGAGCGGGATAAGATCTCCCGGCGGGATAGCTTGGAAACAATTTCTTGGGGTAATACCTTTGAGGCCTGCGAGGCCGTAGAAAAATGTTCCTGAGTCCCGTTCAAATTCGCAGAAGACCTCCCCTCAAGCAGCGCTGGTTGCACTACTCCGGTGTCCGTTGCTGCTTGGGCTGCTGCGAAAATCTCGCTCCCTGGCTGGCGTGGTGCCGTACATTCCACAGGGCTCAGAGAAGCCCCGTCTCCGCTCTCTATCGACATCAAAGCGTCGAGAGTTGCAGAAGGAGATGAAGCACTTAGAGGTCCCGGTTGTTTCGTCGGAAACTGTAAAGTTGTTTGTTTCATCGCTGGAAAGGCTCCAGGAGTTGAGGGGAATTCCTTCACCTTTCCCCTCCGCTTTCCCATCACGTCGGACAGGTCCGGGGACGCAGATGATTAAAAAAAAACTCAGAGCCTCGTCAGGAGCAAACCCGGGTGCGTCTAGTCACAGCGCCATCTTGGAATACGAACAGAAGATATACTGATTAAAAGACAGAGAAGAAAAGTGAACTTGTTAAGACTATAGGAGGAGAGAACATTAGAGAAATGTGAACTTTTCAAAGCTGTATGCTGTTTCTGTTCTGCAGGCCTTACTAGCTGTCTGAGGACTGTCAGGCTGCAGGCAATTAGTTTTACAAACTTTGGCTAGGAAGCCCTGGACTAGTGAACCATAGAAACGACTGAATATAATTTTTGTATCTGTTTTACATTTATCAGGATGCTAACTGCCTGCCTCACTCTCTTTAAATAAACTTATTTTAAAGGAGCAGTGCAAGGCCATTAATGGAAAAAAAATAGAAAACCAGGGTTTATATGGCCATGATAAAAAAATGGGTGTAGATTATGGGAAAGACCCATGTATGGGCGTGCTAAGGCCACATTTTATCACAGCTTTGTTAAAACACTCTGGATGAACTTTTGATAAATGAGGCTGTATATATTTTTCTCTTGTGTGCTTTGTATTACTTCTGACCTATGGTGTATGTGAATCCTCCCAGCAAAGGGGATTAAAAGCCTTGGAATTTACAAGAGTCTTACTCCAGTGGGTTATAACTTTTGGCTTATTGTCTTCTTAAGTAGTGCAGTGTGCATAACCCAGAAGATCTGCCAGGTGACAAGTGCCAGGGCATCTCATCACTGATTTCTTCATGGGAAGAGCAGCTCTGGGCCTGACAGCTGTTATGTGCTAACATCTAGGCATGTGCATTTACACCAGCTATATGGCTGGAGTACGTAATCGTGCCTTAATATATACATGTTTTCAATCATTTGTCATTCGATCAAGAAAAGTAGGTGCCTAATTTTCTTTATAGAACAAAATTAAATTAACCAATGCTTATAGTGGGTCCCCTGTTATAGAAGTATCCTGCTTAGGAGTAATTACCTTGGAGGATGGAGGTCTCCTAGAAGGACAGCATCACCCTGGTGAAGTAGGAAGTACTCCTGTAGCCAGGAGCTGCCCACCAGGGGATGTACTATCCTCTCGCACCGAGGATATATCTCCAAGTGCTGCCCAGGAGGGAAGGGTTAGAACAGCTGTTGTAGTTGGTGATTCAATCATTAGGCATATAGATAGCCAGGTGGCTGGTGGACATGAGGATCTCCTGGTGACTTGCCTGCCTGGTGCGAAGGTGGTGGACCTCATGCGTCACATAGTAACATAGTAGGTGACGGCAGAAAAAGACCTGTATGGTCCATCTAGTCTGCCCAACAAGATAAACTCATATGCGCTACTTTATATGTATACCTGACCTTGATTTGTATCTATCATTTTCAGGGCACAGACCATAGAAGTCTTCCCAGTACTAGCCCCGCCTCCCAACCACCGGTGCTGCCACCCAATCTCCGCTAAGCTTCTGAGATTAGTGGGTGACTGCTTCACAATGATAGGAAGAGCCGAAATCGAAGGATCAAAAAGCAATGTCGCTATGAACGAGGAGAGGGAGGAGTTGAAGATGACCCCAAGGTTATGAGCTGATGAGACAGGAAGGATGAGAGTGTTATCCACAGAAATAGAGAATGGGGAAGGAGGAGGAGAGGTTGGTTTAGGGGGAAAGATAAGAAGCTCAGTCTTGGTCATGTTTAGTTTCAGATAGCGCTGAGACATTCAGGCAGCAATGTCAGACAGGCAGGCTCATATTTTGGCCTGGATTTTGGTTGAGATTTCTGGTGTGGAGAGGTAGATCTGGGAGTCATCGGCGTAAAGATGATACTGAAAACCATGGGATAAGATTAGAGTACCAATGGAAGAATTATAGATGGCAAAAAGAAGACGTCCCAGGACAGATCCCTGAGGTACACCGACAGTGGGATAGAAGTAGAGGAGGATCCACTAGAGTATACACAAAGGTACGCTGGGAGAGATAAGAAGAAAACCAGGAAAGAACAGAGCCCTGAAATCCAAGTGAGGACAGCGTATCAAGGAGTAGGCTGTGATCAACAGTGTCAAAAGCAGCAGATAGATTGAGAAGGATGAGGATAGAATAGAGACCTTTGGATCTGGCCAGGAACAGATCATTGGAGACTTTAGCAAGCGCTATTTCAGTTGAATGAAGGGGCAAAAGTCACCTAGAGGGGTTTTAGATAGTGCTGGGGAGGAGCCAGCTGTCTTGGTACATGTGGGTATCAATGACATAGGAAAATGTAGCAGAGAGGTTCTGGAAGCCAAAATGTAGGCTTTTAGGTAGAAAGCTCAAATCCAGAATCTCTAGGAGTCTCAATGCGTGGATGAGACGATGGTGCAGGGAGGAGGGTTTTAGATTTGTTAGGAACTGGGCAACATTCTGTGGAGGGGGGAGCCTATTCCGAAAGGATGGGATCCACCTTAACCAGGGTAGTATCAGGCTGCTGGCATCGGCATCTAAAAAGGAGATAGAGCAGCTTTTAAACTAGAAACTGGAGGAAGGCCGACAGTCACTCAAACGCCCATGGTTTGGGATAAGGTATCTTTCAAAGATTTCACCAAAACAGGGAAGATAGGGTATCCCAATAGTGAGGTTGCAAAAGAGAACATAGTAGATCAGGTGTCAAATAAAAATAAAAATCATACAAGGGATAGAAAATTAATACTGTGAAGTACTGAGCATGATGTAAATAGGAACAACAAACATAGTTTGAAATGTCTATATGTGAATCAAAATTCGAAAGTGCATCACCTTTTCAAGCGAAGCTTCACTGGCTCCCCATCAAAGAAAGAATAAATTTTGAGATCAACACAATGACCCACAAGATCATCCACGGCGAATCCCCTGCCTACATGAATGAATTGATCGATCTCCCTGCTAGAAACAGATCTATTTCTTCACGAACTTATCTTAACCTACACCTTCCCAATTGTAGAGGAATTAAATATAAGACCTACTACGCATCCAGTTTCTCCTTTTTGGGCAGCCAGCTTTGGAACGCTATACCCAGACCAATCCGATTAATAAACGACTTCTTGCCCTTTAGAAAAATGCTGAAAGCTCATCTCTTTAAGCAAGCCTACCCAAATGCCCCAACCTAATCTCGCCAACTTCCACCCCCCAATTCTGTTCTGACTTAAATACCAACCTCCCATCCTTCTCTTTCCATCTCTCCTTAATTTTATCCCTCCTTACTCTTTCTCCAAAATTACACTATCCTATCCTGTCTACCCTCTTTTATCCTAGTCATATATTATCTAGCTCAACTTATCATACACTAAGCCCAACTTTACATTGTTTTACTACTGTTTTCATTAAAATTCTATTAACTTTGCATTTCAAATTACTATCCAGCTTATAATTGAAAAAGAAAAACGCCTATATTGTGACCCAAATCGGGAGATAGACGTTTATCTCACAAAAACGAATAAAGCGGTATAATCGAAAGCCGAATTTGGACGTTTTCAACTGCACTCCGTCGCGGATGTGGACAAAGTTGATGGGGGCTTGTCGAAGGCGTGGTGAAGGCGGAACTGGGGCGTGGTTATCGGGCAATCAGAGATGGGCGCCTTTCGCCGATAATGGAAGAAAAATATGCGTTTTTAGCGAGAATTTAGGGCACTTTTCCTGGACCCTGTTTTTCCACGAATAAGGCCTCAAAAAGTGCCCTAAATGACCAGATGACCACTGGAGGGAATCGGGGATGACCTCCCCTGACTCCCCCAGTGGTCACAAACCCCCTCCCACCACAAAATATGCCGTTTCACAACTTTTTATTTTCACCCTCAAATGTCATACCCACCTCCCTGGCAGCAGTATGCAGGTCACTGGAGCAGTTATTAGGGGGTGCAGTGGACTTCAGGCAGGTGGACCCAGGCCCATCCCCCCCACCTGTTACACTTGTGCTTGTAAATGGGAGCCCTCCAAACCGCCCCCCAAACCCACTGTACCCACATGTAGGTGCCCCCCTTCACCCCTTAGGGCTATAGTAATGGTGTAGACTTGTGGGCAGTGGGTTTTGAGGGGGATTTGGGGGGTTCAACACCCAAGGGAAGGGTGCTATGCACCTGGGAGCTCTTTTACCTTTTTTTTGTTTTTGTAAATGTGCCCCCTAGGGTGCCCGGTTGGTGTCCTGGCATGTGAGGGGGACCAGTGCACTATGACTCCTGGCCCCGCCCACGAACAAATGCCTTGGATTTATTCATTTTTGAGCTGGGCGCTTTCATTTTCCATTATCACTGAAAAACAAAAACGCCCAGCTCACAAATTGTCGAATAAAACATGGACGTCTATTTTTTTTGAAAATACGGTTCGGTCCGCCCCTTCACGGACCCATTCTCGGAAATAAACGCCCATGGAGATAGATGTTTTTGTTCAATTATACCCCTCCACGTAAGCCGCATTGAGCCTGCATTGTGTGGGAAAGCGCGGGGTACAAATGTAATAATAATAATAATAATAATGCCAGAAGCCTAAGAAATAAGATGGGAGAGTTAGAATATATTGCACTAAATGAAAAATTTGATATAATAGGCATTTCTGAGACCTGGTGGAAGGAGGATAATCAATGGGACACTGTGATACCGGGGTACAAATTATATTGTAGTGATAGGGTGGATCGAATTGGTGGAGGGGTAGCATTGTACCTTGAATCAAATAGATTGAAAATTCTGCAGGAAACAAAACACAAGGTTTCATACTTTCACCCCTACTTTTCAATATTTTCCTTGCTCCTCTCCTCACCCTGGCACAATCAATAGAGTTAACCATATTTATTTATGTCAATGATATCCAAATTCTTTACCCTATTAATCCCACAGATTCCTCTGATATTTCTTCATGCAACATCCAAATTAAAACCATTACTACATGGTTTTCTGACAACAAACTGGTTCTTAATCCAGCGAAATCCAAGGCCATCTTATTTTTGGCAAATGATCATTCATCATTAGTTTCTCCAATTTTACTAAATGATGTCCCAGTTTCATTAATGCACTTCACCCGTATTCTAGGATTCATTTTTGACTCCACTCTATCCTTTCACGACCAAATCTCTAAGGTAGTCCAATGTTCATTCTACAAACTTCATCTCATTAGATCTATCTAGTCGCTGTTAAATCCCCCTGTTATCAATGTTAATTCACTCAATGCTTATTTCTCAACTCGATTACTATAACTCCCTCTAGGTATTCAGATTAAAGATCAACACTGTCTACAATTATTACAAAATACTGCCATAAGAGTCCTCTATCACCTTAAGAAATAAAACCATATTATTTATCATCTTAAATCTTCGTACTGGCTTCCCATTTTCTCATCGCATTACTTATAAAACCTTTTTAGTTCTTTACAAAACTCTCGCAGCCTCCGAACCTCTAACTTGAGCTCTAAGATCATCACAACTCCATTTTCTTTTCATTCCTTCTCACGGAGCAATTTTCCATGAACACAGCAGACAAACAATGTTTGCCTTTCAGGGACCTACTACTACTACTACTATTTATCATTTCTATAGCTCTACAAGGCATACGCAGCGCTGTACACCAAACACAAAAAGACAGTCCCTGCTCAAAGAACTTCCAATCTACTTAAGACAGGTAAACAGACAGAAAAATTAAGGGTAAGGGAATAATAGGTGAGGTTAAGGACAGGGCAGGTGAGAAGTGGTTAGGAGTCAAAAGCAGTGGTAAAGAGGTGGGCTTTAAGTTTGGACTTGAAAATGGCCAAAGACGGGGCCAGACGCACAGGTTCTCCTCTTATCTCTCCCATCGTACCTTCAGAGTACACTCTCATGTTTCTTCCTCCACCCCTAACCCGCTCTCTGTTGGAGTCCCTCAGGGTTCTGTCCTTGGACCCCTTCTTTTCTCTATCTACACCTCTTCCCTGGGCTCCCTGATCTCGTCTCATGGCTTCCAGTATCATCTTTATGCTGACGACACCCAGCTTTATCTCTCCACACCTGACATCACTGCGGAAACCCAGGCCAAAGTATCGGCCTGCCCCTCCTTACCTCTCAACTCTCATCTCCCCTTACGTTCCTACCCGTAACCTCCGCTCTCAAGACAAATCCCTCCTTTCAGTACCCTTCTCCACCACCGCCAACTCCAGGCTCTGCCCTTTCTGCCTCGCCTCACCCCACGCTTGGAACAAACTCCCCGAGCCCATACGCCAGGCCCCCTCCCTGCCCATCTTCAAATCTCTGCTTAAAGCCTACCTCTTCAATGTCGCCTTCGGCACCTAACCTCTACACCTCTACCCTGGAAATCTAGACTGCCCCAACTTGACATTTCGTTCTTTAGATTGTAAGCTCCTTTGAGCAGGGACCATCCTTCTTTGTTTATTTTGTACAGCGCTGTGTAACCCTAGTAACGCTCTAGAAATGTTAAGTAGTAGTAGTAAGTACATAAGTAATGCCATACTGGGAAAAGACCAAGGGTTCATCGAGCCCAGCATCCTGTCCACGACAGCGGCCAATCCAGGCCAAGAGCACCTGGCAAGCTTCCGAAATGTACAAACATTCTATACATGTTATTCCTGGAATTGTGGATTTTTCCCAAGTCCATTTAGTAGCGGTTTATGGACTTGTCCTTTAGGAAACCGTCCAACCCCTTTTTAAACTCTGCTAAGCTAACCGCCTTCACCACTTTCTCCGGCAACGAATTCCAGAGTTTAATTACACGTTGGGTGAAGAAAACTTTTCTCCGATTTGTTTTAAATTTACTACATGCCCACTAGTCCTAGTATTTTTGGAAAGCGTGAACAGACGCTTCACATCCACCTGTTCCACTCCACTCATTATTTTATATACCTCTATCATGTCTCCCCTCAGCCATCTCTTCTCCAAGCTGAATAGCCCTAGCCTCCTTAATCTTTCTTCATAGGGAAGTCATCCCATCCCCGCTATCATTTTAGTCGCCCTTCTCTGCACCTTTTCCAATTCTACTATATCTTTCTTGAGATGCGGCGACCAGAATTGAACACAATACTCTAGGTGCAGTCGCACCATGGAGCGATACAACGGCATTATAACATCCTCACACCTGTTTTCCATACCTTTCCTAATAATACCCAACATTCTATTCACTTTCCGAGCCGCAGCAGCACACTGAGCAGAAGGTTTCAGTGTATTATCGACGACGACACCCAGATCCCTTTCTTGGTCCGTAACTCCTAATGTGGAACCTTGCATGACATAGCTATAATTCGGGTTCTTTTTTTCAACATGCATCACCTTGCAGTTGCTCACATTAAACGTCACCTGCCATTTAGCTGCCCAGTCTCCCAGTCTCGTAAGGTCCTCTTGTAATTTTTCACAATCCTGTCTCGATTTAACAACTTTGAATAACTTTGTGTCATCAGCAAATTTAATTACCTCGCTAGTTACTCCCATCTCTAAATCATTTATAAATATATTAAAAAGCAGCGGTCCCAGCACAGACCCCTGAGGAACCCCACTAACTACCCTTCTCCATTGTGAATACTGCCCATTTAACCCCACTCTCTGTTTCCTATCCTTCAACCAGTTTTTAATCCACAATAGGACATTTCCTCCTATCCCATGACCCTTCAATTTCCTCTGTAGCCTTTCATGAGGTACCTTGTCAAACGCCTTTTGGAAATCCAGATACACAATATCAACCGGTTCCCCTTTGTCCACATGTTTGTTTACTCCTTCTAAGAATTGAAGTAAATTGGTCAGGCAAGATTTCCCCACACAAAAGCCGTGCTGACTCGGTCTCAGTAATCCATGTCCTCGGATGTGCTCTGTAATTTTGTTTTTAATAATAGCCTCTACCAGGTGTGGGGTGCAGCAAGACAAAAGGAACGGAGTATAGAATTAGCAGTAGAAGAGAAGGGGATGGATAAGAGAGATTTATCTACAGAACAGAGTACACAAGGGGAGGCATAGGGAGAGACGAGAGTGGAGCGGTACTGGGGAGCAGCAGAGTGGATACACTTATAGGTCAATAAGAGAAGCTTGAACTGAATTCGGAAGCGGATAGGGAGCCAGTGAAGTGACTTAAGGAGGGGGCTAACGTGAGCATAGCGACTTTGACGGAGAATGATTCGTGCAGCAGAGTTTTGGACTGATTGAAGAAGTGAAAGATGGCTAAGATGGAGGCCGGTGAGAAGCAGGTTACAATAATCAAGTTGAGAGGTGATAAGAGTGTGGGTAAGGGTTCTGGTAGAGTGTTCAGAGATGAAGGGACAGATTTTGCTAATGTTATATATGAAGAAATGACAGGTTTTGGCAATCTGTTGAATATGAGCAGAGAAGGAGCGAGAGGAGTCAAAGATGACCCCAAGGTTACGAGCTGATGAGACAGGGAGAATGAGATTGCCACCCACAGGAATAGAGAAAGGGGGGGAGAGGAGAGGTAGGCTTAGGGGGAAAGATGAGAAGCTCAGTTTTGGCCATGTTAAGTTTTAGATGAATTTGGGACATCCAAGCAGCTATGTCAGATAGGCAGGCTGAAACCTTGGACTGGATGTTGGATGAGATTTCAGGGGTAGAGAGGAGTGATTTTTTTGTGGTTTAGGGGTAGAGAGGTAAATTTGGGAGTCATCAACATAGAGATGGTATTGAAAGCCATGAGATGATATCAGAGAGCCAAGGGAAGAAGTGTAGATGGAAAACAGGACCGAGGTACATGGATTAGTAGAGGGATAGAAGTAGAAGAGGATCCACCAGAGTGTACACTAAAGGTGCGAAGCGAGAGGTAGGAGGAGAACCAGGAAAGAACAGAGCCCTGGAATCCAAATGAAGACAGCGTATCAAGAAGTAAGCTGTGATCAACAGTGTCAAAGCGGCGGATAGCTCGAGAAGGATGAGGATAGAATAGAGACCTTTGGATTTGGCTAGGAACAGGTCATTGGAAACCTTTGCAAGTGCAGTTTCAGTTGAATGAAGAGGGCGAAAGCCAGATTGGAGTGGGTCAAGAACAGCATGAGATGAGAGAAAGTCAAGACAGCGGCGGTGAATGGCGCGTTCAAGTAACTTGGAAAGGAAGGGGAAGAGGGAGATGGGACGATAGTTGGAAGGACAAGTAGGGTCAAGCGAAGGCTTCTTCAGGAGTGGTGTGATCACAGCATATTTGAAGGCATCAGGAAAGGTCACAGTGGAAAGAGAGAGATTGAGGATATGACAGATAAAAGGGGTGAGAGTAGGAGAGATAATGTTAAGAAGGTGGGTAGGAATGGGATCAGAGGAGCAAGTAGTTTGTTTTGAGGAGGAGAGAAGATGTGATGTTTCTTCATCAATGACCTCAGGAAAGGAGGAAAAGGAAGGAGGGGTTGAGGAAATAGGGGAACGGACAAGGGGAGGGACAAGGGAAAGGAGAGGCGGGGGTGGTTTGGTAGAGAATTCAAGATTTATCTTCTGAACCTTGTCATGGCAGAACTCAGCTAGGATCTGGGGGGATAGTGAGGGGGGAGTTGGGGGTGGAGGCACCTTGAGGACTAAGCAATGGAACTGTCTGCCATCTCATTTTCATCAAATCACTTCATTAACCCTCTTTAAAACTGAACTTAAAACGCTTTTTTTTAATTTCATGACACATGTAACTAATTCTATTTCAGATAAGGTCTTGTTACCTGATGGAAAGTCTCATCCTCCTCCTTCTTGTTTTTTCATCCGTCCCCTCCTTTTCCATTAATATTGTAGTTCTGCCCAGATTCCTTTTGTTTCGTGTAAGTTACATATGTCATTTCTTCTTTTTATGCTCCTCTCTCCTATATTTTTAGACTGTACGCTGCCTAGATAGCTTGCTTTGTTAGGTGGAATAGAAAGTTTTTAATAAACTTGAAACACATGCACGCAAATGGAAAAATTCTTCCTAAAGTGCCCTTCTGAAAATACCTGTTTAACTTCAACACCATGGCCCCGATATTCAGACTGCAGGAGATAGCCAGGCTATCTCCCATGGTAGGTGCTAAATCCAGATATTCAATGCCGGTCCGTTTCTGGTGACTGGCATTGAATATCTGGTTTATCTTTGGCCGGTCTGATTTTAACCGGTCACACTGATATTCAGTGCTGACCACTAAAGTCAGACTGGCCAAAGTTGTTCCACCTATTGTGGCAGCCAAATATGGCCTCCAAACTTTGCTGGTCTGTTTTTGAAAATCAGCAGAATGCCGGTTATATCGCCCGATATAACCAGCTATCTTTAAGCTGCTAACCAGCGTTATTCAGTGCCGGATAGCCGGCTATTTGGCACTGACTATCACTGGATAGCCGCTTACGTGCCATTTTAGCGGCCATCTGCTTTTAAATTTCAGGCTGCATGTATTTGCAAGGGAGTATATAAGGGGTTGAGCATGGGTGAGGCATAGGTGGGGCTACCACTCATGTGAGTAACTTACAGGATAGTGTAAGTTACAGGTGTAACTGCCTGTGATAGCATGGACTAGCAGCCAGGCACGGACACTTCACAGATACAGGCAGCAGTCGGGGTATCTAGATTGTAAGCTCTTTGAACAGGGACTTTCTTTTTTGTGTATGGTGTACAGCGCTGCATATGCTTTGTAGCGCTATAGAAATGATAAGTAGTAGTAGTAGTAAACCAAAAGGAAAGGTCTTTATGGGGAGCAAAAGGTACCAAAAGTCTGTTACTGTCACATATACAGATGGCATTCATTTCACATGTTTAGAACTTTTATTGTCTAAGCATCCTGAAGTCCAGTTTCATTAGCTCACATTTGCTAATACTTGTAGTGACTACTCCTAGCAGGCTCACTTCAATACTTTGTGATCAACAGCTATTCTACTGTGATTCCATCAAAATTATTCACCATTTTCCCAGGTCATTTTCCATTGTCATTACTACCACACTTTCCCCTTTGAGTATTACAGCTTTTCCTCTCAGCTGGCCATCTGCTTTCCTCTCAGGTGGCTAGATATGGACTCTGTTTGCAGAAGGCAACAATTCTTTGCAAGCAACTGAACTGTAAGTTGTGTGCTGTGATTATTACATTAAAGGACAATGGATTAAGAATTGATAGTCTACTGCTAAAGTTTTTACTTGAGAATGGTTTATGCTGGCTGTTGAAGCTTTGTGACCACACTTTGCCTAGAACAGCATACTTACACCTGCTGAAACCAAGTGTAAATGCTGGTGCACAGGTTAGACACACTCAGACAGTACTTTGTAATTGCACGCATAACTTTTTTGAATACCCCTGACATGCCCTGGCTATGCCCCCTTTTAGAAAACAACTCCGTGGGAACAGTGTACAGCCAGATGCACCTGCAAATCCTGATTGATAGCAAGTCACTTAACCCTCCATTGCCCCATGTAAGCCGCATTGAGCCTGCCATGAGTGGGAAAGTGTGGGGTACAAATGTAACAAAAAAAAATTAACTGCAATATTTGGTTGTTAGTACCCAATTATTGTTAGTTAAGGGCTCATTAATTTAATGAACTTGGGTGTTCACCCAAATTTAGGCATACAAAGTAGACCACCATATATAGAATCTGGGGGATATTCTATAATGGAACCTGGTACCTGGGTTACTTTAAAGAATAAGCTCCTATAGCAGGCCCTCAGAGCACCTAAACAGAGGAGCTTGATTATAGAATTACCCCCTGGATACCTAGTTAGTATAAGCAACATATACCATTCATGTTATATATCATTCATGTTAACCTATCTTTTCCCCTTGCAAACCAATTTTTAAAATTTTAATCACTTAGAGGCATATTTTCAAAGCACTTAGCCTCCCAAAGTTCCATAGAAACCTATGGAACTTAGCCTCCCAAAGTGCTTTGAAAATATGCCTCTCAGCATCTCTTGCCTAAGATATATTCCTATCGCAGAAATACTCCCTCTAAAATTCTGTTGCTCTGTCCTTTCTCATGCCGCTGGACTTAAGACAGCTAGTTTTGCTAGAAATTATAACCTGCTGACAACTTAAATATCTTTCCTTCCACCCTTCACCAGCAGCGTGAGCATTTGATTAGAACTTTATTAATTTTTCAAAAATCTGTAGCAGGAAAAGTAATTTACTCAGTAAGAACTTTGTGGTTCAGGGTTAGAAGTTTGTTAGTGGTTTTTTTAAAAACTTACAGCAAGGTTCCTAAAACTGATTTTTAAAACACCCATTTTTTTGACATAGGGGATTAAACTACTAAGTCTCAGAACCAATTTCTCTTCTTAACCATCAACTTTTTTAAAATTAGTATGTTGACAGGCTTAGCAGACCTTAAATATTCATCACTGACTCAGTTTCTCCTTTAAAAGGTTGAACTGTCAGCACTACCTATCAAGTGTGCAAAAACTGTTTTTCTTTTTAATACCTACTATACATGAATGCACATCACTTTGGTAGCTTTGGGGCTTGCAGGCACTATATAAGAAATTAAAAAAAAAATCACTGAACACATTTTAAACTCTTGTTTTCATCATTTAATGAAACAAATAAGATTATTTTGGGGCCCTCTTATTAAAGCTTAGCACGTGCTAATGGACATTAGTGCACCCTCAATGCTGCACACTATTTTATACCTAACTCATGCATCTAATGTCTGTTAGATTCTGCTAAACTTTAGCAAAAGGCTCCCTTTGTGAGGTAAAAAGCAAGCTGCCTGATATTTAAACCCGTTTAATCGGCCAAGAATGGCTCCTGGCCAGTTAAATGGCACTTAGCCAGCTCTGTCTATCTCCCTCTTCTTTCACTGCTAAATTAGCCCTCTTTTCTCAACCCCAGGACCTGTGTCAGTAGCCAGCCTCAGCATAAGGCCTTTTCCCAAGGTATCCCAAGGTTTCTGCAGGGTCCGACCTCATCCGACGCACACTTCGTTTACACCATATGGATGTGACCTAGCAGAAATAGATAACTTTTTACTGTTGATGCTGGAGAGTATGACAGTTTGAGGGAAGATGGGTGGATGGGGAGCGGTGGTGTGGAGGGACACTGTGGTGGCATGAAGGAGAGATTTGAAGGGAAGGGTATAGGAGAGAGGAGATGATGGAGCACTGGAGGTGGAGATAAGGAGAGAAGATGGAAGGTGTTGGACCATGTTGGGAGGGGGGACAAGAGGGATGGTGGTAAATGGGGCAGAATATGCTAGATTAGGTAGGGGAGGTGCTAGACCATATGAGAATAGAGATATGGCATGGATGAAAGGAGAGGAAAGAGACCAAACCATTTGGGGGGGGGGGGGGGGGTGGAGAATGAGAGAGATGCTGGAGCATGTGGAGGTGGGGGACAGGAGAGTAGCTAGAGGGTGCTGGACCATGTTAGGGGAAGGGCAAGGACAAGATAGGAAGGTGTTATATTGGGAAGGGGAACAGAAACAGGAACAAAAGGAGATAAGGAAAATGCTGGACCTTATATGGGGGAAGAGGGGTAGGTACAGGACTACATGGGAGTAGGGAGGTGGCATGGAGAAGATAGAAGATACCAGACTATGTTGGAGAGGGGTGGCAAGAAAGGGGGATGCTGGACCATTTTGGGAGGAGGAATTAGAGGAGATAAACTGGACACAGGGAGAAAAGAATAAGGAGAGGGGAGAGCTGGACTGGGAGAGAAGTAAGGAAGCTGATGCTAGTAGATACTAGGGTAGGAAAAGGGTCAGCAATTTACATCAGGCATGGATGCTATTCAAAAACACTGTCCTGGAAGCCCAGGCCAAATATATTTCGCGTATTAAAAAAGGAGGACGGAAGACCAAATGACAGCCGGCATGGTTAAAAAGTGAGGGAAAGGAAGCTATTAGAGCTAAAAGAAAATCCTTTAGAAAATGGAAGAAGGAACCGACTGAAAATAATAACAAACAGCATAAGGAATGTCAAATCAAATGCAGAGCGCTGATAAGGAAGGCTAAGAAGGACTTCGAAATAAAGATTGCGTTGGAGGCCAAAACATAATAAAAATTTTTTTAGATATGTTAAAGGCAGGAAGCCGGCAAAAGAATCGGTTGGACTGCCAGATGACCAAGGAGTAAAAGGGGCGATCAGGGAAGACAAAGCCGTAGCGGAGAGATTAAATGAATTCTTTGCTTCAGTTTTCTCCAAGGAAGATTTGGGTGGGATACCGATGCTAGAAATGATATTCAAAGCTGACGAGTCAGAGAAACTTAATGAATTCTCTGTAAACCTGGAGGATGTAATGGGGCAGTTCTACAAACTGAAGAGTAGCAAATCTCCTGGACCGGGTGGTATTCATCCCAGAGTACTGATAGAACTGAAAAATGAACTTGTGGAGCTGCTATTAGTAATATGCGATTTATCCTTAAAATTGAGCATTGTACCGGAAAATTGGAGGGTGGCCAATGTAACGCCGATTTTTAAAAAAGGTTCCAGAGGAGATCCGGGAAATTATAGACCATGGAATCTGATGTTGGTGCCGGGCAAAATGGTAGAGACTATTATAAAGAACAAAATTACATAGCACATTCAAAAGCATGGATTAATGAGACAAAGTCAACATGGGTTTAATGAAGGGAAATCTTGCCTCACCAATCTACTACATTTCTTTGAAGGGGTGAACAAAAATGTGGATAAAGGTGAGCCGATTGATATTATGTATCTGGATTTTCAGAAGGCGTTTGACAAAGTACTTCATGAAAGACTCCAGAGGAAATTGGAGAGTCATGGGAAAGGAGGTAGTGTTCTATTGTGGATTTTTTAGAACTGATTAAAGATAGAAAACAGAGAGTAGGGTTAAATGGTCAGTATTCTCAATGGAGAAGGGTAGTTAGTGGGGTTCCCCAGGGGTCTGTGCTGGGACCGTTGCTTTTTAACATATTTATAAATGACCTAGAGATGGGAGTAACTAGTGAGGTAATTAAATTTGCTGATGACACAAAGTTATTCAAAGTTTAATGCGCGGGAGGATTGTAAAAATTACAAGAGGACCTTACGAGACTGGGAGACTGGGCGTCTAAATGGCAGATAACGTTTAATGTGAGAATGCAAAGTGATGCATGTGGGAAAGAGGAACTCGAATTATAGCTATGTCATGCAAGGTCTCACGTTAGGAGTCACAAACCAAGAAAGGTCTCTAGGTGTCGTCGTTGATGATACGTTGAAACCTGCTCAGCGTGCTGCTGCGGCTAAGAAAGCAAATAGAATGTTAGGTATTATTAGGAAAGGAATGGAAAACATGCGACCGCACCTCGAATATTGTGTTCAATTCTGGTCTCCGTATCTCAAAAAAGATATAGTGGAATTAGAAAAGGTGCAGAGAAGGGCGACGAAAATGATAAAGGGGATGGGACAACTTCCCTATGAGGAAAGGCTAAAGCGGCTAGGGCTCTTCAGCTTGGAGAAACAGCAGCTGAGGGGAGATATGATAGAGGTCTATAAAATAATGAGTGGAATGTAATGGGTAGATGTGAAGCGTCTGTTTACGCTTTCCAAAAATACTAGGACTAGGGGGAATGCAATTTACTACAATATAGTAAATTTAAAATGAATCGGAGAAAATATTTCTTCACTCAACGTGTAATTAAACTCTGCAATTCATTGCCAGAGAATGTGGTAAAGGCATTTAGCTTAGCAGAGTTTAAAAACGTTTTGGACGGCTTCCTAAAGAAAAAGCCCACAGACCATTATTAAATGGACTTGGGGAAAATCCACTATTTCTGGGATAAGCAGTATAGAATGTTTTGTACATTTTGGGATCTTGCCAGGTATTTGTGACCTGGATGGGCCACTGTTGGAATAGGATGCTGGGCTTGATTGACCTTTGGTCTTTCCCAGTATGGCAATACTTATGTACTTATGCAACATCATGTTAGAGGAAAGGTCTAATGCTGGAGCTGAGGCAGCGATTGGTGATGGGAGAAGGGGAGATAACTGACAGATTCTGGAGTGGGGTTTGATTTGGGGAAAAGGCCTTATGCTGAGGCTGGCTACTGACACAGGTTCTGGGGTTGAGAGAAGAGGGCTAATTTAGCAGTGAAAGAAGAGGGAGAGGGCTGATATTAGGGAGTGAGAAGAAGAGCATACACTGGGGAAGGGGGAAAAGCAAGGACATATTTAGGAAAATGTAGAAATGTACAAGCAGAAGGATGGTTGCTGGGTAAGGAGAAAAAGCAAGGTAAATGAATATTGGGGAAAAGGAGATAGTGAGTGGATGCAATTTAAGATCATATAAGGGAGGAAGAGTAGGAATGGGCGTTTGGTGCAGTTTATGTTTTTTGACTTGGTGCTAGTATGGTATGGTGAGCTTCTGAGTGTCCATTTACAGGGATTAGTGTTACTTCACACAGTGTCTGGCAAAGTAGAGCGAGTGTGCTGGGTGTCTTTGTTCCATACCCAGGTCTAAAGCAAGATTGACATGGATCTAGCCAATTAATTTCATTTAGCCAATCATTGAGTTGAATGCAGACTGTCTGTTCTATAAGTTTTACCAAGAAAGGAATGTTGGAGACTGGTCAGTAGTTTTCAAGCTTGTCCTGGTCAAGGGAGCTCTTTGTAGGTGGCACACTGCATCTATTTTTAGTGTTGTT